>NC_080593.1:8668364-8974291 GCF_027887145.1 Ammospiza caudacuta | reverse complement strand
ACACACCACACTTAAAGCTGCTGCCAGCTTTTCCTTAGTCTAGCAATGGCACAAAGATGCCATTACCAATCAAAAACCAAAGAGGCCCAGTATGAATTAAAGACCCCCAGTCAGCTCAGTGAGATTTTTCAGTGCCAAGAAATTGGCACTGATATTGGGTGCAGAATATTTGGGTGCAGAATAATTGGGTGCAAAATATTTGACAACATCTGTCTGTGTCTCCCTGGGAACAAAGAACAAATGACATCCATTTTGGGACACAGAAGGTAAAACTCTTCAGGGCATTCCCAAACTCTGAAAAACCTCTTTGCTGCAATGAATGAGGTTGTGCTGCTGGATGAGGAGCTGTTGACCCTTGTGTGTCCCCTGTTGCCAGTGCTATCTTGGAATGCAGGGAGACTCCAAAATAAGAGTGTAGTGTTTCTTGGTGGCTAAGAGAACAAATCTTTCAGCTTCAGGAATGTGAAGTGCGGTTGGAGAAAGCCATCAAGTAGCGATAGGAACAAAAACACCAATGGCATCTGTTATGGATTGTAGCAGAGAAGATCCAGCTAAAACACACAGGATCATTCTTTCAGTCAAGACAACCAGGATACTGCTGCACATGTTGCTGAAATCTGAATGAAAGAGCAGAGTTAGAGTTATGCAGGGAGTTACAGCAGGGCATCTACAGACCAGTCCTTGTTTTAGTCTGTATAATGCCTGTGTGGCAATTCATATCAAAAGCATAGCCTCTGCACCCCTAAACTCACCTGCCAGACCCCTCAAAGTAGCAAAACCTAAAGTGGAGGCATCAGCTATTAATTTTCAACAGTTAGTAGCCAGTGTGTCCTAACACCTTTGACTTTCAGCTCCCTGAGCTCCCCTCCTTCACCTGCCTTTCTGTATGCACTCTGCACTTCCCTGCTTCAAAAGGACTTCAGTTTTGTGCTGTTTGATGCCCTGACTGCCAGCCTTGGTGCCACTGCTGAGGATTATCAGGTAGATGAAAAGCCACAAGCCCTGGGAGGAAATCCATCACTGTCTCTGTGTCCTTGCAGTCCTAGTTCAGCCAGACAGGTAAGTACAGACATCACCCCATGCCCGTTCTGTCTGCTTTCCTGGGGTGGGTATTGCACTGTAAATTATCAAAGTGCTTACGCTCCTTGCTGAATCAGGCCCCAATTCACCAGGTTACCTGTCAACCCCACATTATGGATCAAGATGGAAAAAAAAATGGAGTTTCCTCACTGACTTTGATGGCTCTAGGACCATCAGTATTCTGCTGCTTAATCCCCCAGAATTTTACCATGGCAGAAAGGTGATGCCTTGCAGTGGACAGCTACAGGTGCACCCTTCTAATCACCCACAGGGCCACTGTATGTGAGGAACTAAAGAACAATGTCACCCCCAAGCCTCCTCCTCCCTCTTATTCCCAGCCCTGAGTTCACTGAGCTGCTCAGTCCAGCAGAAACTGGGCTCAGGCATTGCCTTATTTCTACGTTCAAGACACTGTTTCACTCACTGCTCCCTTTCTGGGGAAAGCAGAGCAAAGTGCATAAAGAGGTGGATTAAAGAGAGGAGGGAAGATAAATAAATAAAAACTACATATTTTCATAAGATTTTTTTCAGTATGTTTCTTTAAAAATGTGCTGAATAAGTGATCTACCTCCAGTCTTAGAACTGTGAGGTTTAATGAAGCTGACATTTCTTCCTCTCCAATGTTATGTCAGACTAAAAACCTTTTCAACTTATAATAGATATGTATGGTAATAGATATCTGAATGAAAGATCAAACAGACATTAAGTACTGCAGAAATAGCCTGGTAAAAAGATGAAGTCACCCTCTAATGACACTATTATGACATGCAGATTAAAAGAAGAACCAGTAAAAAAGAAGGATGATAATGCTATTGTGTTACTCCACTAAGGTATTTTACCAGTAAAATGAAGTTACTCACTTTCTGCATCTATCCACTCATCTGACTTATGTTTTAAGGGGAAAAAAAATGTGCAGGAGAAAATAATTGTTCTTGAAGGAGAAAAAAGCCCACCAAGCAAACCCTACCTGTATTTGGGGTTAGTATGTAGTATCAGATGAATATTGCATTTCAAGCGTTTGATCCTGTGCCTCCAAAAACTACAAACATCATAAACCAAAATTAAAAACTTTGCCAGCAGTCTAGTACACATAGTAGGTTCAAACTGAACCCCCTTGAGGAAAGGATAATTACTACCTTGTTGTAAAGCAGATGCATTTTTGGAAGCAGATGCGTGCAAGGTGACCATACTTTGGGAAACCACATTTGAAGTAAATATTTATTTGCATAACAAATAGAATACTTTCTACCCGCCCATTATGCAGCTAAGATTAGCTCAGACCTTTATAGTGACACTACATAGACAATGAACTGAAAGCAAATTGGAGCTGGTGCAGTTTTGCTGGTTCCTCAGTGGCCAGCCCCGTGTGGGTCGGATGGGTGGAGAGCCCTGTGGCTTTGTGCCTGCCAGCAGTAAAGCCTCTGAGACAAGGGGTCAGAGGGTGATTCCAAAGCACAGGATCAGCGGGATAGCTCCTCATCTCAAGGGGGATATCTTGGAAGTTTGCTGGAGAAGGCTGAGGCTCCTCTACTTTGTGTGCTTGTAGATAAGAGCATCTCCTGAGGAGAGAAGTACTCATGGACACAGCCCACCTCTGCTGCAACCTATTTATATCTGCCACACAGACAGAGGACAACGTGATTCAGATGTTAATCAGTTCCTGGCAGCATTACAGAGTCTCCTTGAGTAAAAAGCAATCCAGCTCTGCAGATGAGGCAGAAGCACACGGGGCTTCATTGTACCCTCCCACTGCAAGTGCCCGACTTAGGCACAGTGACTGCTCCCCTCCAGCATCTGCACAAGGAGCTAAGATCCAGCAAACCTGGATTTTAGGAGTCTGAGGTCTCCCTTCTTTATTGAACTGAACTGCCATCACAGTCATGGCAACTGAGAGAGGCCTCTTGTAGGTGGTCTGAGCACAACCCACACTGCCAGGCTCTGCCTTCATCTACTCCTCCCCAAGCCATGAAACACCATCAATTCACTACTGGAACACCATCAATTTATTACTGGCTGCTAAGAAATGAGAAGCTGTTTCCCCTCTAACTGCTTCAACACAGACTTTAAATGCAATTCCTTTCTTAGAAGAGCCTGCAGAAATGGCACTGCAGAGTTGCAGCGGATTCTGTCCCAAAGAGTGCAGGCTGCAGCTTCTCACTCTGTGTGGAAATGTTTTGGGTTTTTTTTTTTTCTAGCTATCCATGCTGTCTGGCCATTCTAGGATGGAAACCAGCAATACATCCAGTCCTAGGTGCCTGGGACTTGACATGCAAATTCTGCACTGTGGCCTCTCACAACCACGTTTGTGTGTGTGCCCAGGAGTGCAAGGAGGTGACATTTTTAACAATGAATTTTCAGAACAAAGCCTTACAGGTAGACAGCAGCAAGATGTGTTCTGTTCTGTTCACAAAGCACTTCTCCCTGTGCTGCAGGAGCAGCACATTAATGAAGCAGTCAATACATGGCTGCCTTTTTTCCTGCCCTTGACTGCTACCAGGGGCTGGGCTGGCTGAGTGAGCTGGGTCTCTGTGGCTTCCCTGGCTCCCTTTGAAGAGGTTTGTCTCTGTGATACAGCAGCACTGCTACATCCACAGAACAGAGAGTACTGCTGCCCTTGATCTAGTCCCTTCATGCCTACTTGCTGCTGCTGGGCTTAACCCATCTCTCTTTCTATTTGCCTAAATAAAATACAATCGTAAAAAATGACCCTATAACTGACATGACAGAAATACTGCCTTTTAAACTCAAAATGAAAATCTGTTTACCTACATACAATTTTATAGAAAGAGAAGAGGGATTATTGAGTATAAAGGAGACTGACCTCAAAACCAAGCAGCAAGGCCTAACTTCACCCACACAATTGACTCTAAGTCTCCTTTGGGCTTGTTTTCTGTCTCCCTGACCCTGGAATATCACATTTTTCAGTTGCAAGTGTCTGAAATTACATGAGGGCTGTGCTGCAACCAGTCAGACAGATGCTTTCACAGTAGGAAAGGGAGGTTGTAGGTATACTGCATGGCAATAGTGAAGAATTAGTGGTGATGAACCATTATCTGGCAGAGCTGTGTCCCAGGATAGTCCCATGGGTCATTTTCCCCCTGCAAGATGCCCAAGCAATGTCTTTGGGATGCTGGCTGGCACATACAAAACTCTTTTAGGGTAGAGGCCAACAATTTACATGTGGATGGTCAGCAGTGCAGTGCCTGGGCTCACTCCTTGGGGATGCCTGACATATCTTAGATGTCCAGCACGATGTGTGACTAATTACTCTTAGTTGGTTCCTGCTCTTCTCCATTGACTAAAATGAGTTTGAAGATTGGCTTGCTTGGATTTAGATTCCTTAAACTTCAGATGGCAAAGGAGAGCAGATGAAGAACAGCCCTTTACTGCTTCACTGATGCCCAGTAGCTGATGGCAAGTAAGAAACCACAATACATGTGGAATCTGGCATTGAAAATGACCCACTGGTCACAGTGGGTGCTGAAGAGCACCACTAGGCAAAGTTGTATGATCCTTATCCTGAAGAGCTCAGCATCTAAGTGAGCAGCATATATACATATTCCTTGATGGATTTTATGATCATAAATTTGTACATAAGGGTTTGAATGAAGTCTTTCTCAAGAAATAATTAAATTAATATATGAAAATCAAAATATTTGCCTATAAGAAATTAATAAAAATGTTAGTAAAATTTGATCAGGAAATACTGATTGCCAAAATTGTCACAAGACTTTCAGTGGGCCAAATTTGCCAATGTAGCAATAAAATTTATGTTAGCATCAGCAAAAAAGAGCAGGAATCTGATGCAACCACTTTCTGATGCAGCAGTCTGTGGGGCCCAACTCCCTCTGGAGCCTTGGCCATTGCATCTTCATTTATATGAGTGTGTATTGATTGTACAATGGCACAAAATGGGAAAGCGGTGATTCATACCAGACCTCCATCCATTTGACAAACTGGAGGGCACTAGCACACTGTGGTCCATAGATCTCTGGCAGAATTTAAATACTTCTGCAGCTTCCAGGGAAGATTGCTAAGAAGGATGAAAGAGTCCTGTGGGCTTACCTTGCACTTTGAAAGCAAATTGAGAGGAATCTACTCTTTTATTAGGAGGCATAATGAAGCTGACAAGACAAAACAAAGTGCAAATGCCACTGCAGTAGAAGCTGCTGGAGGCCTGATGCCCTTGCTCATGACAGAATGGTAGAAAAACCCTCTCCACAGTGGGCAGACAGGTTATGCCAATTCATTGCTTCCCAATCGCCCCACAACCTAACACTTGATCACTACCCTTGGATTTCTCTGGATTTTTCCAGCACTGGAGGGCTCACATTTTTTGTGGTTTAAAGTCCCCTAAATGGGGAGAGGTATAATGAAAAATTTCATCTGGTCTTGAGGATAAAGGCTTTCAACTGAAAGGTAGTAGGTTTAGATTAGATATTAGGAAGAAATTCTTTCCTGGGAGGGTGTTGAGGCACAGGAACAGGTTGCCCAGAGAAGCTGTGGATGCTCCATACCTGGAAGCATTGATGACCAGGTTGGATGGGGCTTGGAGCAACCTGGGGTAGTGGGAGGTGTCCCTGCCCATGGCAGGGCATTGCAATGAGATGGCCTTTAAGGTGTCTCCCAACACAAACCATTCTGTGATTCTATGATTCTATTAGATTTAAGCATTCTCACATCTACACTGCCCTGCGCAGAGGGCTCCATGATAGGCAGCCCTGATTACTCTTTAATCCATTTTTTCACAACTTAATTGTTATGAAACGCCCCAATCACTGAGCATGTGATCAGCAATTAAAGACAAATAGACCTTCAACCACAATAAAAAACATGTTGTTTAAATTATCTAGATAAAGGCAGGGCATTTCATCTAAGAGGCAATGACATACAGGCTATGTACAAAGGTACACAGACATAAGAAGAAAAAGGTGATGAAACATATTAATAATACAACTCCAACAGAGTTTGACCTTGTCACTAGATTATGTTGAGGTGCTTAAGCCTGAGTGGGATTTACAGATATTATTTTGGCCACCAGAGGGTTCCCATATTTTTCCATTTGTGCAACTGAAGCAGTGAGAGAGTAAAGAACATAGAAAACCCACTTTAAAAAATGTGTGAAAGCAACAAAGATTAAAAAAAATGCAAACCCAAAGTAGTGCAAATAATCTACATTCAGGTCTGATTTTGTTACTGTAAAATTCAATGACTGCATTTTGCAAAGCAAAACCAGACATTTCTGCAGTGGCTGCAGCACCCTTATTCTTATTTGCACCACTGCACATGAGATCAGGATTCAAGCAGCTGACGATAAATTCCGTGTATGTAGGACACCTATTAAAGGTTTCATGTGATGTTAGAGTGAGTAGGTTAGTACAAAAGAAACCCCACAAAGTAAATAAGATTTCAAACGTTGTGGTATTGTCAGGGCAAAACCCCAGATTCCAAGTCAAGTTCAATCCTGCACAGCTAGTAATGGCAGTGCTGTTTTCCTAACTTGGCTTCAGTCACTACCGTGACTCTCAATTCTCAAATAATAGGTGATTCATCTTAATGTTATTTAGGGAAGGAGTCACAATGGCTTTGATAAGTCAAATGATGGTCAGATATTTTCCTTACAGCTCATTAATTTTCCCAGGAAACAATGGGCCAAATCCTGCTGTCAGTTATGCTACCAAAGTCAGTGTGCTAGAGATGCTTTTTTATCCAGGCTGGATCCAGATCCCTCTCTGACATGTGCAGGATGGGCTCTTGTGTTTTCTGATATGCTTCATATTCAGATCTCTTGGGGCTCTCCTGAGAATGTCAACCAGAAATATACTCACTGCAGCAACCCAATAAAATCTCTCTGGCAGGTGTGATCAGGGATAGCCCTCGGTCTGAGCAGGTTCCTTGGAAACTTCATCCAAGTTTTCATGGTTCCACCAGAAGATTCAAGCTTTGGTGGGGGAAAAAGGCTCCAAAGGGGAACTGAAAGGCTTATAGGGCTGCAGTGCCTTTTCCCCTGCAGGACAGATATAAGGTGCTCTCTGTTCCCCTTGCCAGGGAGTTTGATGGCCAGAGAAGCAGCCCATGAAATCGTCTTTGTGAAATTGTTTTTTGATGGCCCATGAAATTGTGTTTGTGGCTTTCCTTTGGTCACCTCCTGCAGAAGGAGGTTGAATGGGCTGTGAGGCCCAAAGAGCAGCTCTCTAAAGGGACTGATCATTCTGCTTCTCCCTGGGATAACTCAGATGTCTTCACTGCTGTGCAGGTTTCTCCTCTGTCAGCACATCCGGAACTCCATCACCTTGTGCAATATGGTCCAAAGGTTTGGCAAAATCAAAATCTCTTTCCTTATTTGAGGTCAGAGCCTGGTGCCTTCAATCACAGCAAACAGAGACTTGCTGCACAGTCCACTGACTTCAAGGAAGCTTCTCATGAAGAAATGTATTTATTCAGCTTGAATAATGGGCACAGGAATCTGGCTTTTGCTAATAAAGGCATGGCTGCTTTGTAGATGCTACAGCACTCAGTACTATTCCAAAGTTTTAATTTTTAGTTCTATTAAGATGCTGACCTTCTAGATATTATAATTAGAAGACTTATTGGGAAGCCTAATATAATATTATACCCACTGGGGAGTCAAAAGTGCAAATAGTAAAAATATCAAATCTCAATATTTAATTAATTGAAACAGATTAAATTTCAACCTGTTTCTCATTTCTGTCAGCTACTTAGAGTTGTGCAGGAACTTTAGAATTTATGCAGATTTTCCCACAGACTTTTTGAGTTGGAATTTCAAACAACTACATCTATGTTTGTAGACACACTGTGCAGCTTTTTTAAGACCTTCTCAACAAAGAGCTTCCAGGGCTCTGTGTGGGAGGAATTAATTGAATTTGACTGCTCTAGTCAGGTGCCTAAATGGGATTCAGAGACTTGAGAAAACCTGGACTTTCTTCTTGGTGAAGAAGGCCTCTGGAAGACCATGTATTGAATCTCCCCAGTCAGGCTGTTCCCAGGGAGCACCTTTGTCCCAAAACACACATAGAAAACTAGAATTTATAAACACAGATTGTTTCAGTGACAGAGTGAAGAGCAAAAGGCAAATAGAAACAGCTTCCACAAGAATTGGGGTGACTTCCATTTTTGTGTCACTTCTGACCTTTATCCATCATATGGAAGGCCTTTTGTGCAGACAAATGGAATTGTGCAAAAATAACTGAAGGGCAGGTGCTTTATCAAATCACAACAGGCTATTTGTCCTTATTCCTAATAATGATATCCTTACAGGGACTGCCTTCACTGGCTTACTGCACAGTAGAGATTTGTCATCAAAAATTTATAAATAAATTAAAATGAGCACTTGGTAAATAAAACACCAGTGAGGGACCAGGAGTTCCTCTGAGAAATTTATTATTGCTAGACAATCCACATGACTGCTGTTCGTCTGTGGGGTGGGTGTTCTGCTGTTGCATTTCTCCATGGTAAAGCAAATTTACAGTTCTCAATCACCTTTGATTAAATGTGGATTTACTGTACTTCATAGCCCACAGCAGCTTAAGTACCATAGAGTGTGTTACATAAATGCATGTTCAGGATTATTACACATACCAAAATAGGCATGTACTTGATGGAGGTTGTTATGGTTTACAATTCCCTTTTCCCTTTCCCTCTCTGTGGTAATAACTGTACATGCATTGGCCTTAAACACCTATATGTCTTAAGCACAGGTTAAATTATAAAAGAGATTGCAACATCTTCTTTGTCCATCATCATCTAATAAATCAACAGGTCCATTTCTGTGGATTGATGTAATGGCATTTATGAGCATTGGCAAAGTCATATCCACTTAACTGATGCAATTAAGTAGTGCCGTGCTCTTATTATAATAATAATGGATTGACTGATGAGTAATTTATTTCTTTCCAATGTAACTGACAAAAATAGGCTATATTCATAGACAAGCAATGTATTTGGATCATAAAACTGCTGTCTTATCAAATCTACCATTAGCTTAGATTTATCCTCACCAGAGAGTGGTGAAAAACACTTTAAACCACGGACCAAGCTTAATGAGGTATCTTGGCCCTGATGTGTAAAGTCTCACAGAGAAGGTGAATATTTTACTAGCTATTTCTCATAAGTGAAGTGCTGCTAACACTGTCATAAAGAACTAACTCTCAGGGCTGCCAGCTGAACTCTCTAGTCTAAAGAAGGAGATGGCTGTGTTTGGTTTAATTTTAATTGAGTTTCCAGGAAAAATGTTTCCTTATTGCCACTTGTTACTCCATACACTCTCCCTGACACTCCTTTCCTATCAATATTGCCTGGAGACCTGGCAATAAGTGAGATCAGTGCTTTTATCACCCTCAACGTGACATTTTGGAGTATCTTGTTATTTCCTGTGTTTATGACTATGATTTAATTGAATCATAGAAGGGTTTGGGTTGGAAGGTGCCCTCTCAACTTCTCTGGGTTATGCAAACAATCTCTGTGTAGATTATTTGTGTTACTTTGGGTTGCATTTTTTAAATCTTGATTGCCTTCACACAATTCTAATTGCCCTCTCTCTTCATAGCTCTAGTTTTGTGATCAAGGCCCTCCTCTGGACTCACTCCAAAATATCCATGTCCTTATTTTGGGGGTCCCAGAGCTGGATGCAGCACTGAGCTGGGGTCTCACAAGGGCAGGGCAGAGAGGCACAATCCCCTCCCTCGACCTGCTGGTCACCCTGCTGGCCATGCAGGACCCCCTTGGCTTTCTGGGCAGCAAGCACACACTGCTGGCTCGTGTTCTGATCCTCATCCACCAACACCCCGTGGGGTTTCTTCTCCCCAGGGCTGCTCCCAATCCATTCTCTGCCCAGCCTTTTTTTGTGTTTGGGATCACCCCAGCCCAGTTTAGGACCTTGTTGAACATCAGGAGGTTCACCCAGCCCCACCTCTCCAGCCTGTCCAGGTCCCTCTGGATGCCATCCCTTCCCTCCAGGGTGCTGGCTGCATCACTCAGCTTGGTGTCATTGGCAAAGCTGCTGATGGTGCCCCAGTCCCACTGCCCATGTCTCTGAAAAAATATGAAGTAAACCCAAACCCAATCCCAATCCCTAGTCCTGAGGACCAGCACTCTTCCCTGGTTCCCTCTTTGAGTGCCACCATTCAGCCATTCCTTAGCCACGGAGGACTCCACCCATCAAATCCACATCTCTCCAGTTTAGAGACAAGGATGTTGTGTGGGACAGTCTCAAGAGCTTTGCACAAGCTCAGTTAGATGACACCTGTTACTCTTCCCTTACCCACCATTGCTGTAAGCCTGGCCATAGAATACCATCACATTTGTCATGCACAGGTACACATGTGGGGATCAAGGGCCAAATTGTGTGCTGGCTGGGGATGGATAGGGCTGTGCCAACTGCAGCAGAGCTGCTCCACTTTACAGGCTGCAGGGGCTCTGCAGGTGGGCAAGGGCAAACAATACTTCCAGACATCCCAGAATTTCTGCACTGCATCCTGGTTTTGCTCATTGCACTTACCTCTGTCATTTGCTTTGGGTATAAAAGCTCATCATTCTCATCATTCTCAAGGGCATATTACATCGTTTTCCATCATCATTCTCTTTAAATTATGGCAGCAACAGCTCTGTCTGTCACTGGGTACAAGCCAAATGTGCCAAATTCCAATTTCACATTATTTTATGGTTCAAGAACAAAAGAATTCACCAAAGTATCTTATATGACCTCCTGCATAAGACTCAGAGAACAGAAAACAGAGCATGAGACTCCTGCAATGACAGGGAACTGATTAACTGGGATAAGCCCAAATGTTCCCCACAATTTCCAGGGAACAATGGAAGAAGAATGATCCTGACTTTTGTATTTTGGCCTCATGGAAAGTAGCTACCCACTCCCAAAATCTGGAAAGCAGCATGGCCTGAGCCCAGGAACCAGGAATGCTGGTCCTGGACAGCATTGATCACACAACAATGACTGTACATGTCACCTGGGAACACTATGCTGGCCCATCTGGATGTTTCTCTTTATCTGTGGGGTGTATTCTTTATGTTCCACATGTATTTGCATGGGGTTTTTGTGTGTGCACACAATTCTTTACCAAAGAGAAATTCCTTCCTTGGTGCCTGAAGCCCGAGGTCCAGTGTTTGTTGTTGTTTGAAATAGCTTCATTTGTCTGAAATAACACTGGGGGCCAACCAAAGCTTGTCCTCTGCATGGATCATGGGTGGAAAAGAGGAGATTACATAAACTCAAGGCCAGCAGAGATCACCACAACCACTCCATACTTCTGACCATGCTGTCTGTGACACCCTGATGAGGAGGGGAACAGCTCAGCTGATTGGGGAAGAGGTCTTCACTGCTAAAAAAAGAGATGAGACTTCTATTTTCTCTCATCAAATGGTGGCAAACATCATAAGCCTCCCCAGCACTAACAGGCTCATCCTAAATGTTACACCAGGAAGCTAAAAAGATCTTTCAAATGCATCACATGAACACTAACATAAAAGTAGAAGATGTGGTTAATGGTATTGGCTGGCCTAAGAGGGAGACAGAGATCTACAGAGGTTTATTTACTGCTCTAAGTGTTAACAAAGTTTGAAATCAAGGTGGTTTATGATTAAAGACAACAAATAGGTTAATTTTTGCTCACTGGATCCAACTATCTAATGCAAGGTTAATTCATTGACCTCACTTCAAAGGCATTATGTATTTAATTTTCAAGGCACAACTGCATGTTCCATGATGACCAATAAGATCATCAATGCTGTCTTTTATTTCTGGACTGAAACCTTTAAAAGAAGAGAAACATCTCATCTCCGAGAAGGTGTGATCTGTGCCTGCACTCATGCACTCATATATTATTTATCTTGATCTACAAATGAAGTCTTATAAAAGGACCCATGGAGGAAAATAAGAGGAAAATAAGAGCCATTTCTGCTACCTTTCATCAGAAATGGTTATATAGAATCCTCTTTCTGACCACAGAGCAGACATCTCATTCCTGAAACTGCAGGAACTCCTCTCAGGAAGAGGCGCTAATCATTCTCACTGCTGCAGAATGTCTGGTTCTTGATGTGACCTAAACTTGCTGCTTCAAACTCTCCAAACTCGCTTCAAACTCTTCTTCATCCTCACAGATGATGTAGCCACTACCCCTGTCCAGCTCTGGTGTTAGATCTTGAAGCATGAGCCTCCCAATCCCTGCTCTGAGCTGGTCCACACAAACAGGACACAGGATCTTTGTTGTTGAATAGTGTTAAAAAACTGGTTACAGGTCTTTGATAAAGCCCTTTGGCACAGGAGAAAAACAAAGATGAAATAATGTCCCAGTGACAAAGGTTGAGTGCTGAATCATGAGAAATTCCCATGTAATGGAAAACCCAAGCCTGCCTCTTCCAGATGTAATACCAGGATGCTGGCCTCTGAAAATTCAGCAGAATGGATTCACTGTGCTGGTGACCACCTTTAAACAGGAAAATTATAAGAAAATCAGGAATAATGACACTGATGAACAGGCTTGTGATGCAACGAAGAGAAGGTTTCAGCTAATTTGTAGGCCCATATATTTCAGTGTTCTGCCTGAAAGCTGAAGAGCTGTTGTGACACCACAGTCACCATACAGTTAAGGTCTGGAATGTGATGTTCTGGTGAGTTAAGAAAAACTTTTTGATTACCCATGCTTTGCACCTGGAATTTAAACCAGGGACTGGATATGAAACAGTGCTGGATGTGCTTTGGAGATAAGGACTCACTCACCATGCCAATAGGGCTCTTTTTGTTGCTGCTCTTACTTTATTTCTCTTGTGGCATTTATTCCAATTCAATTAAAATAATAGAAGTTAATTTTAAAGACATCTTATTGAAACTTGAGAGATTAAAAGATTGGCAAAGAGTTTCCAATTTTTTTGAAAAAAAGAATGATTAATTTGCAGTAGTAGAGCAGTTTTGTACCGTGTGGTCAAAGGGAGGACAAAAAATGGCCATGCCTGAAGAAGAAAAGGACAGCTCTATTGGGGTGGGGGAAAAAGAGGATGAGATGCAGAAATGTAGCAGAGCTATTTTCATGATCATTGTCAAAGGACAATCATGTTTGTAGCCTGGGCAGATGGGCAGCATGAAAAACTAATGTTTTTCACAGCTGGATAGGCACCATGGGGAAGAAAAGCAGAATATTCATGATTTTCTGTCTACTTCTAAAATTCTGTCCTTACTTTTTCAGCTTAAGCAATGTCTCTAAAAAGGTCTCAGGGATGAAAAATCAAGACAGCTGTTTCCAAGAGCTGTGTGCAGAAATGGGCAGGCCTGAAGAATCAGGAGATGCTGAGCCTGCCAGAAGGTGTGTGCTGCTGTGAGATGCCACACACCTGCCTGTGGCCTCTGGAAATGACAGCAAGCCATGCAAGAATGAGTAAATGGTGGCACACAGAAGAAGGCAAGGAATTTAGAGTGGGGTTTTGCCTCATATTTGGGATGAGGGAGCTCTGTTGAGCTACAACACGCAGGTTTTGTCTATTATATGCATAGCTGGAGTGTGTTGACACAAAAATCACAGAATCATCCCCCTGGACTGTGGCTGTGCTGCAAATTCCCTGTACTCATGGAGCCCAGCACAGATAATCAAGGCCTGTCTGAGGATTTTAGACAAGCCCAGAATTCCTCTAGACCTGAGGTGAATTATGGCCTTTGACTCACTCAGAACAAGATGCTGGAAGCTCAGGAAAAGGTGAAACACCAAAGTCCCCCAACACCACCTGCACCACTGACAGTCTGCCTGACAGTCTGCCATGCCTTTGGAGGCTGTCCACAAGAGGTGTGTGCACAGCAGGACCCAGTCCCACAGGGTTCAATGCAGCCTCTCACTGCCAGTCCTCCCTTCCAGGATGCAAGAGAAACACAAGGAACCATTTCCACTTACATATAAAGAGAAGTAACTGCTACACCCCCCCAAAAAAGCTAATTTTCGGGCCCATGTTGTCTCTGCAGAACTCTCTTCCCTTGTTCTCTGAAGAGATGTCCTCCTCTCCTCATACCTCACTCCCTTTTTTCCCCGCTGGAATATTCTTCTGCACCATCCCAAAGCCTGTGAGGAGCAGACACTGTATTGCTGCTTTTCAGGAGGCTCCTTTCAACCCCAGGATATCACTTCATCGTGAATACACAATGTACCTAGCACCAATCCCTTTTCATACCCACTGTCTTTTCAGGAAAGTTACTCTGAATATCCAGACAGCAAACAGCCTGGACCTGAAAACAGTTTCTGTAAAAGGCCAAAATCTACTGGGAGATGAAGGAGAACTCATTACTTTGATTATAAAATCAATTTTGTTTCTGAAGTGAGAACTAAACAGGCTTGGCTGTACCAGCAAACCAGAAATTTTAAGCAAGAATGCAATGTGAGTATAGTGAAAAGGAAAAGGAACAGCCCAAAGGCATGGTGTGCATCAAGAATACCTAGGAAGTGGAACAAGAGTATGGCTTTGCATGTGGCCAAGTCAGACCCACTCTGGCTATTCCCACATTGCATTTAGGTCCCTAATGTTCCTACAAGGTCCTGCAGTGACTGTTTAGGGAAAGTGAACACTTGTGGGTAAAGAAATTCTCATGTGAACCACTAACTAGACAAAAGGAGGAAAGGAGAATTGAAATGTATGATCATGTTTTACCTTGGTGAGGGTTATCAGTGGAGTTTCACAGAGAGCTATCCTGGGACCTCTGCTCTTCAAAATATTAATGAACAAGTTGGGAAAGGAGCTGATAAGCAACATGACCAAAAAAACTCAACAAACAAAAAAAACTCCACCACCAAAATTAAAAGCAAAACCTAATTATGACATATGGCTGAAGGTTTTCATGTTTATTAGTGACCAGTTGATGAAAACAGTCAAAAGAAATGTATGTGATAAATGCAGGATGGTAAATATAAAGAGAAATCATTCTAAGTATAAGAAAAGCATAGCATGTTCTAAATTAGTTATTACTATTCGAGAAAAGAGGTATCAATGAAGGGTATCACATAAAAATATCAAGATGCAGATTTAAAGCAAAATAATTTTATTTTTTTCCCCACATGCTGCATAATTAAACTGTAGAACTCAATGCCACAGGATGTTGTAGGGGCCAAAAGCATAAATGGGCTCAAAAAGCAATTAGACAAATTCCTGGCTGAAAAATTCATGGAGCGTTACAAAACGCAAAGATGCAGATACAATCTCTGGCTCCCCGTGCCCCTAAGGCACAGACTGCTGGGAGGGTGTGCCAGAATAAAGTATCCCTCTACAGTTGCTCTGCTTTTACATTGTTCCCCGAAATTCCTGCTACAGGCCCTTGTCAGCAGCACCGGGATGAGGAGGATTTCTGCAGCCGCTGCTACGGGAATAGGCAGTTACTCATAAAGGTAAGGGAAAAAAAAAATAGGAGCTGAATCCAGCAGCATTTGTGATTGCTGGAAAAAAAATGAGTCAGAGAGGATTTGTCAGTCATAAGGCAAAAAGATATTGCCATAGAAGAAGTATCAGTTTTAGTATGGGCTGATCAGTGTAAAGCAAAGGGAATCAGTCTTGTACTGTCAAGTAGAAAGGAGGCTGCACACTCCCTGGCTCATGAAGCTTCTGGGGCCATGAACCACAATAAGAAATTAAATCCACACAGAAATGCTTTCTAAGACATCACTTAGTAAAAGACATAAATCCAATCTGTGGAGTTGTATATGTCATTGATGTATTTCTAGCAGCTTACCTTGTTTTTCAGTAGGATCCAAGGAAAGCCATTTGTATTTAAATGATGGTAGAAACGGTAAATTGTTTCATCTGGGAGTTTAATAAATGGTTTGCCCTAGTTCGTCAGAGTTTGCTGTAATTTTACGTGACTGGCCAGATAAATTTGCTGGAAATGATCAGATAGCAGGAGATTGGCACAGCAGAGGAATTCCAACAGAAGCACAGAGTTAATGAATCTCCACCCGTGTCCAGACACGTGGATGGGGAGAATGGCAAGCAGGAGCACCCAGCTGGGACCCTCTGAGCCCAGCACACCAGCTCTGATCCTCCCCTTCCCACTGCATCCATGGGGGACCACCTGAGACCAAGGAGAAACTGTGTCCAGCCCCCTGAGCACTTGAGAGGCTAAAAAACATATCCCAGAGGAAATTATTGTGATGCAAAAAATCACTTGTGCAGTGGATAAGCTGCACAAATGTCCTAGTGTTAAAAAACAACTTAATTCTGGGAATGAATCCACCAAGGCCCTGCAGCAGACTCCACCCATGTTGGAGGAGCTCAGATCCTGCTAAAAACTCAAATGCACCCTCAGAGGTGCAGGGACCACAGCATGGGTTGAGAAGATGTCCTGGGCTCTGCAGAGACACCAGCTCCTCTCCTGGGGCTGGACAATGTGCACATCAGCTCTCCACAGGTCTATTATTCCCCTGAAGTTACCCACCTAGAAAGTCTTCCTAAAGTTAATGGATTTGAAAGGGAAAATATGCCCTGAAGTGCAGATGATTTCTGGTTATCCTGATTGTCTGTGCTCTGCAAATCAATGTGCTTGAATCTGGTCGAATCTACAGCCAGACAGGCTGGGAAAAAAGTAAATCCAGCAGGGGTTTGAACATCTTTCTTACATCTTTATAGGGATATTATGCCTAAACTCCTCTGTGACCATTTAAATGATAAGAGCATTACAACCAAAGAGTGGCAAAAACAGCTTTCATAAGGAGAATGAATCTTAAGTAGCAAATGTCAATCTTAAATACAAGCATCCTTCAAAAATTCACAAAATCAGGAAAATGCATTGCTGGTCCCACATTGCTATCTGGGCATGATTTATTGGTTTTTCCTAGTGAGTTTTGGTAAAATGCAAAAACTTCTAGAAGGACAAGAATCTTATGTTTACAGAAAAAAAACGGAGTATAATAGATTTTTTTTTCTTTTTTCCTCCTGCATATTTGGATTTCTCTTGCAGTCAGTCTATGAGTTTCATTCAGCTACAGGCTATGACTGATCCCTTGACAACTCTAGTCTCTGCAATAAATTGTTCAAAGTCAGACCTGGGGCTGTGTCAGTTCCTAGAATATCAGGGTTTTATATCTTCTCTAGCTTCATTTTAAATTTAAATGATAACAAATGCAACCTGACCCCAGATGGAACAGAACATTTTTTTTATATCAGATTGGTGTTTTTGCTAATATGGCTTTGGTAAGGATCTCAAATCCCAAACAGTCTCAAACAATCTCAAATCTCAAAAAATCATTTATGCTGAATGCTGAATCCCCACATGCTTCCTAAGAGGAAGATGAGCCATCAGCCACCATGGAAATGATGGATAGTGCCAACAAAAGGCTGGCATTGCCTTGCAAGGAAGCAGTGCTGTGGTCTTCTGGGCGCATCTTTTCCCACTTTTGTCCCCAGTTCTTCTGGTTCTTTCTGAGTTGGTTTTAGCAAAAGCTTTATATGTTTATAACACATTGGCAGGGGCATTTAAATTGGGGTTTTATAGTGTTGTTTTATTTGCACATCTACTTATTGCATTGTCCAAACAATGTATACTATGCTCTTCCTTGAATTTCAGTGTGATGGGACTCAGACACAAAAAGTAAGCTATTCCTCTGTTCTTCCCCAACTCTTTTTTTTTAAAAAAAAGGTCTGTAAAATACTTTATATCAGGCTGGGCCTACACCTCTGTTGTTTGGAAGAGGCTGGAGAGAACAAGACTCACAGAGAGTGGAGAACAAACCTGGCCATGCAGTTGTGTGGCAAAAGGACTCTTCTGATTTTGTGGGCAAAGGGAAATGTCCTGAGGCTTGAGCTCCACAGTGACGTGGCTGATGGTCTGAGCTGGCAAAGCACTTCTATCAAACACTGTTTGAATTCACAGACCTTTTTCTCTGGTCTTTAAATGTAGTTCTAATGTGTCAGTAATCCCTTTCCTGTTTGCAACCAAAGGAAAGCCTTGTGCCATGAACAAAGGGGAAGGAGATGCCACATATTAGCAGCCAAGATAAGGTACCAGTATTTAAACAACATAAAATGCTCAGTCCAGACAAAGAGAGATATCTCTGATGAGTCCAGTGCAAATACACGCCCTCACATCTACTGTGGTCATCTACAGAGCCATTTTGGTTGGAGTTTTTTCCCTCTTTGACCCCTCATCACCTCTTTATTCAGCCTCTCCCAAGCAGAGCATGATGTCTGACTCAAGCTTTTGAACTCTCTGCATGTCAGTAGGTTTCAAAGTAAGCAAACAAGCTCCTACATCCCTTGCCTGTGTAGGTGTGTTCACATATTTTTATTTATTAAAAACAAAATAAAAACAAAATCTGATACAATTAAATATGTGTTTCAGAGAGTGGTCTGTGCAGAGAAATGCTTGCACCTGGTATCATAATTTATAATGTTTAAGAAACAAGTTGGCATTAAAAAAAAAATGAAATGACAACAGAGATAATAGGATCCAAAAGTCTCTCCCAAATTACTGAACAATAGAGAATTGGATAAGATCACTCAGGCTATTTTTCTAATATTTTAGAGTAGTAGTTGCCTGCTCAAGCCTTTGATCTCATAACATTTCCAGCTGACAATAGATAAATAAGTGTTACAGACAATACAGCAAGAATGAAAATCGGTGCATTTTCTAGGGAGGCACTGAGATGTGAAGTGATAGGAGATTAAAGTGTATGGGAAGGGCAAATTTTGCTCTCAGCTGTCTGATGCACATGCAGCCTTCTGAATATGGCCTGTTGCAGGAGGATCAGCTGAAATTGTTGATTAAACAAATAGAGAAAAAAAGCAGTTGTACAGTGTGGGTTTTGTTGTGTTTTTTTTTTTTAATTCCCTGAGCTGATGGAACACTTATTTGTTAATCATGATATACAGTTAATAATGCTGAAGGAAAAGGGCAACTGTATAACCAAGCAACTGAAAAACCATCCTCTCCAGGAAGAAAACGATGGGAAAAGAGACTCCCATTTTATATCTGTTATTCTGGATTGAGTGAAATAAAAACTCATCAGGTCTGTGGGGCACCTTCTCAGAGTCTGGGAGGAGCAGTGAGGCAGAGCTCTGTGAAGCACTGGGCTCTGAAGGCTTGGGGGTCCTGAACCCTTCAGACTCAGGGGCACAGCTACCAATGTGCCCAAAGGGACCGTGGGGCTCCGGGTGGGTGTGCAGCCACCTCAGCATCCTTTCCAGAAACATTAAGGGCCACAGATGAAGCAAATGGGAGATGGCTGCAAAAGGCCACAGAGCTCTCCCAAAGCCACCATAATTTTATGGTAAAGGAGAGATGGGAATCAGCCAGAGAACAGCTGGTAAAACCAACTCTGTTTTCCTGTTTCACTGGCTGGCAGGTGAACTGCAGGCATTGGACTAAAATAACAGATATTACTGACTCCTTGGCTTGGTCAGTGCAGAAATACATTCTCCTGAAGGACCTGCCCAGAGTTTTCTGTAGGCAGTACTGTGTGTATTGAGGTGAATTAAATAGGCTGAAAGGAATACACCCATACATTTTAGCAGTAGTATAGGAAAACAAATTTTCCTTTTCCTCACACCAAATAAACACCAATAACACCCAGAGACAATATTCAACTAAGGCACAGTGAGCTCTGGATACCAAGGCCCTAAGACCCTGGTTTGTCGCCCCAGTGGGATTTTGCTGAAGTCCAACATAGAACTTGGCTCTGGACCAAACCCAAGGCCAGCAGAGCCTGAGTTTCTCATTTTTTAAGAGATCCAGTCCTGCCATATGTTTACCAGCGATATCATAATTGTGTGTGCATCCTCAGTCTGCTATGGATTTTGCAGCAGCTGTCAATAGCACTCATTCATCACGGGCCCAGGATAATTGAAGCGCTCCATCTGCTGCAGGGCCACTATTACCAACACTGATACTTGTGTCAGTAACTTACTGAAGAAGGGCCTGAACTTGCTCCTAGTGGGAAATCAATGGGAGGATTCCTGTTGGCAGAGGGGAGGCAGCCCTAACCCTTTCAGTACTGGAAACCTCAGCGTTCGATTCACCATCCAGACCCTCTGTGCCCCTGGATCTCTGGGTGGGAGCAAACACAGGCACAGCTCTGCTGTGATCACACAGCCTTTGCAAATTTGTCTTGCAAGACACTTTGGAGCACAAATCCCCACTGAGGGAAAGGGCAGGTACAGTAGAAAAAAGCACTGGGCAGAAGGAGCACATGATGTGGGCTCACATGGACAAGAGAGGCAGAATTCGAGTTGTGCACTCAGTTTAAAGCCTCTGCCTGCATAAACAGTCAGACATGTTTACAGGAAAGTGCTAAAGGAATTAATCTGTTACTCAGCAACACTAATCAAGACTCCTACCCCATGCAGTTCACAAAATCCTACATCTGTGCATACCTTTATATTCCTGTTCACAGCCAGCCCCATTCCATCTTCTGTCTGCTGTGCAAACAGAAGGAAAAAAAACAAGATCTGCAAAAGAAAACTGGCTATTGTGATAAAGCATTATTTTCTCTCACATAAAATGAATATTTTCTATCATTTGCAGTTCTCTTTTCTCCCATTTTTATCTACTTATTTTCTTGCAAGAAAAGGAAAAACTTCTGAAAACCAAGGCAAGTTATGACCTTTTTAACAAAGAAGGGAAAACAGAAGCTGTTGTCATGCTGTTGCGAGTGCAGATGAGATCAAACTAGGACTTTAAATCAGAGCACCCTTGAACTTTCAAGGTCAGGTTCACCTCTGAAGTTTGCTGCTAAGGCAAGTCAAAGCCTGTGCTCAGATGGATGGGGATAGCTCCCACTGAGCTCAGCCTGCCCTCCCTGATTGTCACGGTAATATTTTTGTTGTGCTTGTTTACTCCAGTGCAGGTTCTCAAGGATCTGACTTCATTTTCATTCTTTCCTGTCCGTACCCAGTATAAGAAAGGCCACTTTCTCAAATATATTTAGGTTCTCTCTGTGCACACAATGATGTAATAGTAGGAAAATGAGAACTTTAGTGAGAACAGCTGTCCCTGAAGTGTCACTTCAATGGCAAAAAACAAAGAGTGCTGAAGGTTCAAAGAAGATAACACTACAAGGTCTCAAAATACAAAGCAAAACCCAGTGATTTCTCTTTTCATCACAGGAGCAGAGAAAGTGAGGCCCCCTTCTTCTGGGCATTGATTTAGATGTTTTTTGAAATATTTTGTTGTTTGGTACCTTCTAGACCTGAAAGGTTTCAACAGATAGATAGCAATTTTTAAACTGGATCAATGGCAATAGCAGAAAAGGGCAGCACTTGTTTGAATTTCCCGCCAGTGAAGTCCTCCAGAGTATTTTATAGTACCACAAGATGGAGGAAATCATATAAGATCTCTGCATTGAAATGACTGGAAAAACTGTAAAGGAAATTTCCTTTACAGCTGTCTTTGTCTTCTGTGCATGTCTCCTTATTTTTTCCAATACACCAGGAGTCAAGGTAGCTTTGTTTTTTCAAGCAAAATGGGCAGGGAGAAAAGAGAGAAGAAAAATCAACAATGAGGAATAGTTTGATGAGTCGCTGAAGTCAAAATACAGACAACCTAAAAAATCACAGACATATTCCTCTGGTAAAGAGAATCATTTCATATCAGAAGGAAGACATAAGATTATTTTTTTATAAACTTTGATTTTTAGAAGAGACATAAAGAATCTGACTAAAAAAAAAATTACCTTTCTTTTCAATATTTAATGAGCCTTTATTTTTGTCCATCTCCTTTCAGGACATGAAAACAAGCCTCTAACACAGGAACACACTCTCCAGCTGCAGTGTAACAGATGTGCAAACCATTAGTATCTGCTACCCATTCCAAGTCATTAAATCCGAAACCCTGCAGGAGGAGTCAAAGGTACCACCAGGGGACCTGTGGCAGTGATGGTGTTTCTACTTAGCTGATTTCACTGGAAAGGGCCAGTGCTTCACCTTGAGGCACAGAGGAGAGTGAGGAACCCAGATCTGGATTAAACATGGATGAAATGACCATGGAAATGTACAGCTGGAGTCATAAGATGCATTTTCTGATCCCCTCAGCGTGGTGAAGGGGAGATAAATGGTGTGTCACTGATAAGGGAAGGTGTAAATTGCATCCAATGGACAGAGTTAAAACAGAGAAGACCCTAAAATGCTGCAGTGTCTGGGGAAGAGGACAGAGGCAGGATTTGTTTCCTGAGAGCTCAGCTCCAACAGGGAAATGGATGGTTCAAGTTGGACTCGAGAGAGTGTTACTGCCCAGACAGGGTCTGTGCCCACCAGGTGACCCAGGATTTGGGAACCACCTTGTCATTTGCATCCAGTGCCTCTGAAAAAAACCCTCATCACAAGGTAGCCAGCACTGAAGAGGGACAGTCCAAGGACTGAATAGAAAGATGGATCTGCCCATGAAGGCAACAAAAGTGTAAGCTGGGGAGCTGAATCTTCAGAAATGCCCCCGGCCCCGTCTGCTTAAACACAGCCCTGGTGGGCACTGAGACTGGACCTCAACAGAGCCTGACCAGAACAAGACCAAACACCTCAGGCATCTCCCAGAAAGCCAGACAGCTTGGTTTGCTTCAAGCACATCCAGATCCCCTTCCCTCCTCAGAAGACACTGTTCCTCCAGGACAGAATTCCTTGATCTTCAGACGCCCAAATTTGCGGCATTTTTGTCGGCTGCGTGGCATTCCAGCCGCCGGCCGACTTTCTGATGTCGCATGTGGGTGAGCTTTTGCTCACTCCCTTGCCATCTCTCTGCAAGCTGTGGGAGCCAGAGTGGGGCAAGTGTCACAGGCAATATGCAGCAGCAATTCCGGAAACTTTATTGCTCAGAAGTGGCACTCGGCCAGGAGAGGAGAAAGAGAAGAGCTCATGGTTGTGTGCTTGCACACACTGACAAAACTGCTACTGATGAATCAGAGGGAGAAATCTGGAGAGGTGACCTTGGGAGGTCACAGAAGACTCGTTTTTGCCAACAAATATGAACATTTGCAATCATGCTGTGGCGTGATGCCAGTCACTGTTTTATGTGCTATCTCATCAAAACATATGAATTTTCAATAGCTGTTTTAGAGTCCTGCTTGCTGCGGCGTTATATCTCTCCCACTCCTACAGGTTTTGGATTTTTGTACAGATACAAAAGCAGGGTATTGAGGAAAGCTGGCACTTGGGGTGGCATTGTTTCCCATGAACATTTTCCTGCATTCTGAAAATCGCCGACTGGTCAAGTGCCGGAAGGTCACTAAGCAACGTGGCAAAACTGATGACAGAAGGGAGGCAAAAAAATCTCTGGAAAAATGAAACTCCTCCACTGTCCGGCCTGGAAGGTCAAAAATTGCCATTTTGAGATTTCTTGTGTTAAGGGAGGCTCACCCACCCTAGGTGTCAGCCCTTCAGAGAGAACTACTGTAAATATCGCCATCTGTGATGTTCCTGGTGAAGGACTCTGCTGATGTAAAGGTTATTACTCATTTATAAACATATGGCTGCTGTAATCCTTCGTTCCTCTGTTCATAGTGGGGTTTGGGTTTGATTTAGCTCGGTTTCAAAACAAAGATTTTTTTTCCCCTACTCTGCACTAAAGGGACATTATCAATTTGATTTATATTAATAAAAACAACAAGCAACCCACTGTAGCAAATTTTTAAATCAATAGATGTGATCTGACTTTAAAAAAAAATCCCACTGAAAGCAATGGGTCTGAAGGAGCACCACCCAGTGCTGCCTGAAATCAAATCTGCAGTGACTGAAAAAGATTGTGAACAAAAAGGCAGAGCATTCTGCTATTCATCATTGTCCCAACTAAACAAAATAATACAAAATAATCTAACAGCAAATGTATGCTTTTCTGGCTTTATTTCCATTTTGTAAATCCAGAGAGATAAAACACTGAGGTTTGTAGTACGTGAGCTGACAGCATCTTTCAGTGATACTGTGGTGGCGAAGGCTCTGAAAATGTGTTTTCAAACTATGGATTTTATTGCCTGTGTGTGTGATGTGTGAATACTTGAGCATATACATGCCTTTCAAATGAGCCCTTTAGATCTAAGATCCCATTTCCTCCATATAGTCAACAAAGACCATAAAGCAATTTCTGTAGGAGCAAGAGTTCACATACAAGACCTGAAAGCTAAAAATTCCCACCAAACCAGTTCAGACACAATGCACAGTTTACCTGTTGTCTGTCTGCTTCCAGGAGTAAAGGGACCAGTTCATCTGGCTTATTGTAAATATCTAGCTCAGGCTGAGATGAACTGCTTCTTAAACTCCTTTGTCTTTGGGGAGAGTTTTTTAAGGCCCTTGATGAAGAGTTTTGATGGCAGTAGAACCTGTGTGTGCATGGCTATCCATAACATTATGCAAAGTTGGGGGGGAAAGTATTTTATTCACTGCTGCATTGAAATACCTTGCAGCAAACCACACCCCCATCCCCAAATGAGCATGGCTGGATTCACATAACAAGACATCTCTCTTTATATTTTTGACCAGCAAATTGAATAAAATCAGAGCTACCAATATATGATCCTGTCTCCTGAGAAGCATTTTTCCCGATGGGGAACTCATCTGCCATATTTTAGATAGTGTCTAAAAAACCTTGTCACTGATATTGCCTTGGATTACTCTAAAAGAATACTTTAGCGCCCAGCCCACATTTCATCATTAATAATATTTATGTAATGCAGCTGCAAGGCTGAGCAGCACATTACGTCACCTCAGCTGAATGAAGAGCAAGTTGCACTTTCTAGATCACAGCACTGCCATGTTTGCATTATGTATGCTGGAATTCAGTAATGAAAAAATTTAAATGATGGGAACAATTAATCTGGCTTCAGGATTTTTAAAATTAAGGTTGCAGGATGAAGATGAAAAAGTACTTCAGCATCTCAGAGGTTTTAACTTTTTAATGTTTAAATCAACTTTGAAAGGATTTCCTTTTTTGGAATGCTGAGGTAATTACTTTTATATGTAATCTTTTATTAAAACTAATTTTTGAACTACTGAAATACAGTTGAAAAAGTAATGGAATTTATTGAGGCATCCTCATGTACATGAGAAAGCTTCAAATACAGAAATCTGATTTTTTTTTTTAATGTGAAAGTGTGTGAACATCCCTGATTTATGGCATCTGAACTCCAAACTGCCAGTCCTTCCTGGATTGCTGTGAGGTGGCATTTGCACTACAACAGAGCTCTCAGCACTTTCTTACAGCAGAATTAAACATATCCATGCAGCTGGCTGCTTCATTTTCTGACAGAGTGTGTAAATGTCCAGGTTTTGGAATGTTTTAGATGGTAACACCTAGTATGCTGAAAAACTTCACCTCTTACATGTTTGTGTTTTTCCTCTCATCCACGTCATGTAGCCTTTGAGCACGCAGGGTTTCACCCTTGCTACATGCCTGGAAGAGATTTATTAATTGCAGCTACTTGAATGGAACAGAATAGAAGCACAGAGAATATAAATGACTTGGCAGAGCCAGAAATAGAATCAAGATTTCCTAAAACCCATTCCTGTGCCTCAACCACAAACCTATTCCTGGGAAAAGACCAGGAAGTATACCATAACTTTTTTCCCAAACATTTATTCCATGAAATCTCTGCAAAAAGGTCTGTGGACATTCTTGCTACAGTTAAAATAGCAGCATAATTCAGTTTACCTTGAACCTGTTCCCAACAGGCTTAAGACAAATCAAAATGTCTGTGCAGTGCAGGTATTAGCTTTATTTTTAAGCCCAGTGTTTAAGTGTTGATGATTTTTCATGCCCTGAGTTATGGGTCAGAAGAATTCAAATCTGCTTCTCACACCTTGTAAAATTCAGAAATACTCAGATTTAGGGACTTTTATTCAACTAATAATTACAAGCAAACCATTTCTTGCAGATTTGCTTCTCTATGAATCTCAGCATTAAGCTTTTAGCTACAATCACTCTCCACAAAGCTCAGAAAATTGTCTGTTGTTTCAAGCTCATTGTTTAAGAGTTTTTACAAAACAGCTCCACAGGGCAGTTTCACCATTCCAAGGCACCATGATTGGTGAAAATACCTGCAATACTTCTTTTAGTTTTCTCCCCCAAAATTCCCTAATAAACACTAGAAGTGAGTTTGCCAAGTCTGTACTTACAGGCGTAATCTCCTATTGACACGTATAAATTACAAGGGCAGAAGCACTACCCAGTCACAGGGTAACGCTCTATCAGTGAGATTTCTGGGATTTTTCAGCAGTGTACTCTGCATATGGCAACTGCTGGCTAGTGTTTGCCTATTCTTCACTTGCTTAAAGCCTCTGGTTTTTTCTTGAGGGTCCACCTAAGGTCAACTTCCCACCCCCCAACAGTGGCATAGAAAACTGCTCTGAAGGTGGAAGAAAATGCCTCTCCTCACTGAGCAGCCAGTGTTGATAAAACAGCTCTCTGTTGGAATAGCTCTAAGGGCAAACAGTGAGGAGGTTTACCCATTCAAACAAAGTTAAGAGTGAGCAAATTCTCTTAAAGATGTACCTATGTCTGAGGTCTTTGTTTCGTTTTCAGTTACTTGATAGAAAATAAAGATAAAGCCAAGAGCAGGCTGCATTGAAAAAATCCCCTGTGCTCCTGAAGATATTTCCTTTGTGTTCAAGAGAAAAACACAAGAGAAGGCCACTTTAGCTAAACTTGTAATAATATTTTTTAAAAAATAAATAACAAACTCTTATAGGTATATATATACATATTGAGCCCTTTTTAACCTTTGCTTTCTCACTGTTTCTAGAAAAGAGCAAGAATGGGGAAAGTACATGTTTTGCCATGTCTAGTTTACTCCCTTTTATGGGGTCAGGTCTTTAAAGAAAACCATCCAAGGTGAAGCTGTGTGATTTGTAAACCCAAGATGGTGGTTGTATCATGAAATCTGCATATAATTCTGTCACCTGTTTCCACTTGCCTGTCCTCTCCTGGAGTGTCTGGGGGCATCTCTGGCAGCATGTCCACAAGGACTTTCCTAAAAACGTGTCCACAGATAAAGCAGGACTGTGGGGCTTTCTTAGAGGTTGTCTGGCTTGGGGATGAGGTTGGTCCAGTTTCAAATTTAGACAAGGGCCAAACTGGAAATTCAAGATGCTGTTAGGAGAGGACCACAAACGAAGAACGAGTTAAGCCTGAAACATGGGGGCAACCCAGAACCGCCTCTGCCACACACACCAGGATCAAATAATGACTCAGAGCCCCCTGAAAGAGATGCAAGTCAGGAGCCTGCCCCACACAAACACAACTCCTCCTGCTTCCAGGCATGCGTCCTTTGAAGTAGATGTCCTGAAATTCATGTGTAGATCCCCAGGGATGTGAACAATGGCTCGACTGCAGCTCTTGTTTAAAGGGGAGGAAGAGAAATCCTGAAACCCCCTGTACCTCCTCCAGCCTCAGCTTCAGCTGGCTTTACATTTTCTGCTGTTTGAAGGTGAAGGGCTTCTCTCTGAAGGCCTTATGGCCTCCTCCATGCAGCCAGTCTCACACTGAGGAGCTGCTCTCCTCCCAGGGCTGAGCCTGCTCTGGGCTGGCTCGACAGGCAAGGTGTGCTCAGCAGAACTGTGCTGTAGACTGCACATCTTGCTGTCTGGGGGCCAAATCATCGAGTGAATGGAAGGGCTTCAGCAAACAGGCTTTTGGGAATGATTCTGGGCCTTGGGGCTGTCAGGACAGCATCCTCCTCCATCCTGTTTCCCAGTTGCTGCCTGGCCACAGGCAGGGAGTAGTTTCTGCTGCCTCAGCCCAAACCCAACAAACCTGTGGTGATTGACAGCGTGGAAATGTGCTCTGTATTGAGTGCCTGGGCTCACTCTGACCCTGCAGTCCTCCAGTGTATTTCCATGGATGGCTCCTGCATCATGAGCTGCTCCTCTTGCACCAAGATCTCTTTAGTGAAGCCTTCCCACATCTGCCTGGCTGGCCCTGCTCTCCCACAGCAAGAAAGCATCCTGGTGTCCTTCCAGTGCATATTCTCAATTTAACAGGTTGTTACACAACCTGACTGTTTCTTTGCTTAGCTCCCAGGTGGATTTGCCATGGTGAGGAGTTCAGACCTATTCAGTGAGAGCAGGACCACATCAGAAAAGGCAGCTCAGACAGAAAACTTCACCTTCTCCAGAGCTATGAGCTTATTCGCAGAGATAGAGCACTTAAAATGAATTAGTGTATTCCAACACAGCAAAAGCTATAAATAGAGTGCTTATAAATAAACCAGTTTTGTCCCCTGCTCAGGCACCAATTCAGCAGTCTCTTCCTCTGTGTCTAGCACAAGCATGTACTTACATCCCACTGATTGCAATGGGATAAGGCACTTGCTTTCAATTAGGCATGTTTTGCTTAATGTAAGCCATAATGCTAAATCTATCCAGGTACCAGCCCTTCTTTCCTGTTAAATCAATAGTGCTTAGAAGCCTAACTCCCCACTGTGAATCTGGATTTTACATTTTAGGACAACTTCTATGTTTTATGAATAAGAGGTAGATGTTTCCTGTTTCCAACGCTTCTGTTTGCTGTTCCTGAGGGACTACCCTTCCCTGCATAAGGGAGCCACTATTTGCATAGACCATCTTTCTTGTTCCAGCACATGAGCAGCCTCCTGATGATGTTGTGAAAGAGAAAACATCACAACTGTTAGCAAATCTCCTGAAACAAGGTTTAATTTGAAAGCAAATACGTGCAGTTATCACATGTAAGCAACTCTAAACACAAAATGCTATCGTACCAAACACATTTTGATGGGCCAAATCTAAAACCCTGAATCTTTCAGAGATGTGCATTTCTGGATTGACAAGAAGAGCCAGAACATATGGCTCAAAGGCATCTGCTTGGCCAGACACCCTGAGGACGGTGTTGGCATACCCAAGGAAGTGGCCAAATGTTTGATATGAACCCATGCAAACTTGGACACAGGTTCATGCCACCACTCAGACCAACTAGGCACAGAGTGAAAATATCCACCAGACATCATTATGCAGAGATGCTTAAGATGCCCAAATTGGACTCTCTGAGCCTATAAACAGCTTTTCATAGTAACTCAGGCAGGGAGCCTGGTGTGAGTGGACAGAACCATAATTTGCACCATTATTTCAGTTCTAACAGACCAGCTCTACTGATCTGATTTTGCAATTTAAGTGTAGCTTGAAAGCTTATATTGACACACAGAAATACCTGAGGTAAGAAATTGCCTTAAATACAGCCGTTATTTACCTGCAAATTGCAAACATGGTTTTGCCCTTGCTGTGTTTGCTAGCTCAAGAAATGTCATGTGGATATGTGAGACGCCTCTGAGCATGCCATCAGGTCACTGGCCTCTCCAATGAGCCTGGCTGCCTCTTTAACCATTTTCTCCTTGGCTGCTCTTTACATCAGAGTGCAAAGCCTTTTCCTCACAGAAGTGCTGTGTTTTCCTGCTTACCATTTTATTTTCTTTAAATTTAGCTGCAAGCTCATTTTCTTTGCTTATTTTCACATGCTTTCTATACATGCACCGAAAATACAATCATCAGTGCTTTGTTTTGTTTTTAAATACAGCAGCTAGTTCCAGAACAAGCTGGTGCAAGCAAATGAAAAATCTCCCACATTTACATCAGCTGTGCAGCAGACCCACAGGCTGAAAGCAGAGCAATGCCCAACACCAAGATAAGACATTGGCTTTTGAAATGGCTTTTTCTCCGGCCTTAACAACTAGGTCTTCTAATTCAACCTTAGCACTGGGAAGAATGTCATTGTTTTAAGGAATTCTGACATAATTAATATCATATATTAAACTTAATGCTGGGGCTGAATTTATACACAATTAAGTCAGACATTTTTAAAAAATCCCTTTCCCTACCCAGATGCCAGGATAATCTTTGCCAGGGCAAGTGAAGAAAATTATTTTCAATCTCAATCTCTTTAAATGATAGAGGTCTCTGAATGTACACAGGGTAGGAATGGTTTCAGTATCTTTTGGACTGTCAAATGACAACTGTTGGGCTCTTCCACCCTACCTCTGAAACTTTCTGAGCACAAAAATCTCTAAGCACAAAACATTCTGCAGAGCCCCCTTGTCTTCTGTGGGCTTTGAGGGAGCTGTTAGGTTCAGCTGTGCACCCCACCAGGCAAAATCAACCCCATTTCTTGCTGAAGGTTTCTCCTGCCTCTTGTTAAGAAGTAGGGCAGAAAGAAGTTTTGGGTTGTTCACATCTGAGTTGTTTCAGAGAAATCTATTTGTTGTCACAAGGGAAATATTTTCTTTTTGTAACTTTGATTTTTTTTTCAAGGAGAACGGTAAGAACATTGACAACAGTAGAAAATTTCATTTTATCTTGGTCAATGCTCAAAAAAAGAAATCTTACCCTTTAAAACAAATTTGTAGTATCTTCCAACCATGGTGTCTGGAGATGCCTAAAGAATCTGCCAATGTCCCCTGGACCTCAAGAACAAACACATCCATCTTGAAAGAAGACAGATTAAAATAAAGGGGCGAGCTCTACTCCCACAGAAATTTACCCAGCAGAAACATTTCTAAAGCACCAAACAAACCCTGCAGTGGCTGAGTCCTCAAATATTCTGTATTAAGTACTGTCTCTGGAGAGGTGCTTAAAAATTCATAATATGGTGTGTCTATTGATGTATTTAACGGAACTCTGGAGTAAGGAAGTGGAACTCTCCACCACTGTCAAGATAACACTGCCAAATTTTCCTTTGGATCTGTACACCTCCAGATGAAAACCTGAGTTCCCTAGGGGCCCAGATATTATAGTTGGAGCTGACAGCTTGGATCTCTATTGTGAGAAATTATTCATGATATTAGCAGTTCTTTCCTCTTAAGGCAAGCATGTGAAATATTACATCTTCACTCATATTTCCTGCAATAACCTGATACATAACTCAATATTAGGAGACATTCATCAGCAAAAACAAATGTGTAAGTGTTAGTGCAGCAGTATAATATAACAGAACTCGATACCAGGATGTAGCTGCTGAAATGAACTTGCAAAAAATAGCAACTCTATAGACATTACATCAAGTGAGGAGCCTTTTAGGGAAGGCAGAGAGATACATGCACTGTGAGCCTTTCTTGCTATATATGACATCTTTCCTCTGCATGAGAGAAGTTCAGCTTCAGAATGGAAATGCACTCTCTATTGCACTGTGAAAATATTTGCCCTTTTTTTATCTGTTACCCGAGTCTAACACTGTCAATAACCTAATTGTTGAATATATGGGAGTAAGCTGTGGGTTGCTATTGAAATGCTTCCCCTGAAGATCTGATATCAAACATGCAAGAAACAAGAGGGAGTTTGAGCCCCGCTTTGGAACAGGGCAAAGCTCCTCCTTGGGTCATGGTTTTCTGCTTATGTGACTCTGAGCTCAGAATTTACCCCTCAGGAGTAGTGAGGCATGAGAGGACACGTGCAGGGGACGTGCACTACACACACCTAAAATGAAAGCAAATTTCAGTCATAAAGGAGTCTCAGCTTGAATAAAATGCAAATTAAATCAGCCGCCATTATTCTCTGCATTTAACCAAAACCTGACTGTACCTAAAAGGCTTTGAATGAGGTAGTTTTTATAATTTCCATATTCTTATACATTAAATCCTACTTCTCCCAGAGCAAATGGACAAGGATGCAGTTGTTGATTTTACTTCAAACTTTTGATTCAGGTTTCACAGTGTAATCATCTTGCAGAGCGTAGGCTCTCTCTGCTCGCTCAGGCCCACGTTATGCAGGCTTTGAAACACAAAGAGCAGCAAAGACTGAGTGAAAACCCTTCTAACTTCAACATCTGAGTGACCCTATTCTCCTTCTGAAAAGGAGATTGAGGTTTAAAAGCAAATTCTGCCCTGTGGTCTACACAATTTTAAGTAATCATAGGCACATATAATGAGCAGCTGTAAAATCCTAACAAATTAAGCCTCTTTTCCCAGCAAAAGAGGAATAGTTCTACAGTGCTATTTAATTTACACTTTTCCAGATGTGTTTGAAAAGAAGAGTTATAGTCTATAGCTCCTGTCTGCACTGGATAACTTTATATGGCACCTGCTTTTCCAGAATGCAACAATCCCTGAAATACCCAAGGAAGTCTGAAGTCTTAAGAGGTCACAATGCAAAAGAGTTTGACCTGAATTAGCACAAGGTTCCACAGCACCACATGTAAAATCATATATTCCTGGAACCAGGATGAAGGGCAGGAGCATGAGGTAGGCAGGAGCATGAGGTAGGCAGGGATGCTTTTGCATGGTAAATAATGCTCCAAAAAAGGTGGATGCACCAGGGATGGGGGCAGATCCAGGTTTGATGATCTGCAGTGGTGAAAGGAGATGGGGTAGTTGTGCCTTCTTCTTCCTAAGAGAAGAAGTTTTCTCTTTCCCAGCAGGAAAGCTGCTACAGCTCCATCCTGCCAGGAACAGCAGCACCCAGTCCAGCACTTTGGGACAGTGGGGCCCTGGCAGCCCCTGGCAGCCCTGCCATAGGCAAGTGGATGCTTTGTTGACCCCAGATGAATTCACAATACTGCTCTGAAGAGGGTAAAATTTTTTCACAAAATTACAAATGGAAAGATTGAAGGAATTCCTTATGACTTATCTTGTGGCTAGTGGCAGGAATAAAATGTGCACTTCCTGCCTGAAAGCCATGCCTTTACCCATAAGGCCACCCTCACGTCCCACTGACATAGCTGAAGAATTACATTGGATGAGTCACCAGTAACTATTTATATTTGAGGGCTTAGAGCACTTGCTGTTAACCAGAACACAGAAGTTGTGCTGGGCTGATGCAGAGAACTTGTGGATGCCCAGGGAAGGTCTCACTTGCATTTCCAATCTGTCCTCCCACACTATCTTTGTCATAGGGCAACAAGTAGCACAGTGGCATTTTATGTGTTGATTTTTTTCCCCACCCACTCTGATTTCCGCCTCCAATTTGACCTTTTGTTTGCCAGAGATGTCCACTGAAAAGGCAACTGGGTCATCACACCATGAAAGACCAAACATTTTGATGGTCCCCAGGACACTTTTCTACATATTTTCTACTGCAGCTCAAAAGGGAGCTGAAAGGTTTGCATGATGCATTGCATTCAAAAAGATCCCATGGATTCTTTCAATATTTTGGTCTACAAAAAATTAAAGTGTCAAAATATGAATTTGTACTGACTGCACCTTTGGGTGCTGTAAACCTGAATAACATTCTGTAATTCCCATCCACTGGCAACACAGTCCTCTCCCAGTGGGGAATTTACTATGGCCTTTGCAGATTAGGTTAAAAAGTCCAGATTCAAATGGAAGAATAAATAATTGAGCATTATTTTAAAAGCTATAATAAGACTATAATCGATTCTTAAGGTAGGTTTAATACATGGTGATTCAGCTGTTAGAGTCCAACAGGTTTCATTTAACCAGAGCTCACAAACATCTATTACATTTCCTTTTGACATGCTTATAACCATCCATAATAATTATGTATGTAACACACTCATAAATCCACTGACTCTATATTAAACCTCTCTGAACCCTTTCTAAGTGGAATCTTAATACAAAGGGTGAGAAAGGAACTCCATTATGGAAATAGACCCAGGTATTAGGAAACATCCAACATTAACAATTTCAAGCGCATGCGAGAGAAGAGCAATGTTTTGCCAGTTGTGTGCAACTACGTGTGCAACGCATATTCTAATGAAATTGGGAAAGAAATCAATACCTATATTCTGAAAACAGTGAACTGTGGAGCAGTAGATATCTCCATGATGCCCTATTAATATCTGCCTCATTGCATATGTCAGTATGTGTCTTATTTTTGTTCTTTCAAAGAAATTGTATTTTCTAGGGTTTTTTTAAACTTCAAAATAATAATGAAAACACAGATATGTATTTCTAAACATACATCAAGGCCAAATCTTGCTCTTCACTGCAGCCATCACCCTGAAATTTGAGCACTTGGTAGTAAAAGCACAATGCTATCTTGGAAAGAAGTTTGCATGGCAGCAGCCACACTGCCTTAATAAAATGCAAGTTTTGTCTCTCCCACATGCAAATTTTTTTCCCATAGATTTCAGTGGCCAAAAACTCTAACACAATCTGAGTATTTTGAAAAGAAACTAATAGATGGATTAATGCAAAAGTGAAGTGCTCAGACGCTTTTGCACGGGCTTGCACACTGGATTCTCTGCAGAAGCATTACTCAACCTTTCTGACTCCCGGAGGAAGGAAAAGAAAGAGGCATTTTCATTTTTCAGAGATGCATTTATGCTGTATAATCCTGGGCAAGGATCACTCCAGCGTGATTGTTTAATCATTTCTTTAAAACAATGCAAATGGAAGGCAAAGTTATTTTGATTCACCACAGGCTGAAAGGCCTTGGCTGAGATTTCATAGCAGACAATAGAAGAAAGACTGCAAAGAGATAACAAGGAAAACATGATTAAATCACAGAAGTGACATAAAATCAATAGAAGGAGGCAAGGATCAATAATTCTTTGCTCTGAGTAACAGTCAGTAGGGCTTGTACTCATTTTCAGATTTTTCCAATATTATTTCCTGTTTGTTTTGTGTAGAGAGAGACTTTCTTTACAATATTGCTCTTTTAGCATTTTTATGAAAACTATTCTTTTGTAGGTATTTATTGCTTATTCATTTATGCTGGCTTATACAGGAGCCTATGACTAATCACAAAATAATAATATAGAGCAATTATTTAAGAAAAGTTAATGTGACTTCATAGCCACAGTAAAAAGGAATTTTCAGCTTTTCACAGCTGTACAGCAGGTTTCATCTAGTCCTTCATTTATTGTGTCAGTTCACAGTATTTGTTGCTAAATGTCCAGAAGGCAGCAACAATTCATTAAATCCAGGCATTCCAAAACAGAGCAGATGAAGCAGAGATTCACCACCATGGAGTCAGAAGGAACTATTGCATTTATGCTGGGTTGAAGGAGGAAGAGCACCAGACAAATTGCATTCTGCTAATTGCCTGCATTTTACAAACCCATCACAGACCTGGAAGCCTATCTCTCAAGTTTTCCTAAAAATACCTGTTACAAAGCAGCCCAACCTATACAATATCCCAGCAGAAAAAAACCTGTGCAGATGCAGACCCACAGCACCACCAATTCATCCCATGGTGTAAGAGAAGAATATAATTTGTCCTGGTCCTGGGTTAACAATTAACACAGTGCTAAGCCCCAGCCCCTGACAACTCTTCCTGTATCTGATTGCCACTGGGTCTAAGGATGTAACTGCCCAAATGTTGGGCTCCACACTTTGGTGTCACTGGAAAGCCCTAAGGTGGTTGTGCAACATCCACAGATCCTGAAACTTCAATGTCAGCTTTCATAACTATCATCTGTGGGATTATCCTACTGTACCAGCAGCTTTGACAGTTTAAAATTCATCTGTCAGGCTACAGAAAACACAAGTGTAGATTGCAAACCTCAGAAGGTAAAGAAAAAGTTGTTTTTCTTTGCAATCTAATGCTTTTTCTCTTAGGTTTCACTCCAGTCTGGTTTTCCTTTGGATCATCAAAGTTTATTTAGGACAAGGGATAATGGCTTTAAACTCAAGGAAGGAAGGTTTAGATTAGATATTAGGATGAAATTCTCTGCTGTGAGGGTGGTGAGGCCCTGGCACAGGTTGCTCAGAGAAGGTGGGGATGCCCCATCCCTGGAAGTGTTCCAGGCCAGGTTGGATGGGGCTTGGAGCATCCTGGGATGGTGGAAGGTGTCCCTGCCCATGTCAGGGTGGGTGGAATTCAATGATCTTTAAGGTGTTTTCCAGCCAGTATCATTCTATGAATCTATTATTATTTCTGCCTTATGAGGCTTACCAAATGACTGTCTTAGCTGATATTTAAAACACCATCAAACCCCAGAGCAGTTTCACTGTTTTGACCACAATAGAACCAGGAGTTTGTCCCAAATACTTGGCAAAGTCAGAGTATTTGGTAAGATTAAACTGCTTTATGTCCGAGGAGGATTTTAGTTCTTACAACTAAAACCTGTGAAGAACCAGCTCAGTTCATTTTGATGTCCTTCTCCCACAATATCTGAAAGAGCTTCACTTCACATAGAGCAGTTTGAAGTGGGAAAACACCATGATCAAGAGGTCCCTCCAAAAGCATTGAGGGGTACAGAGGTATTCCCTTCAAGTATATCCTACCTATAATTGTCTCCCAACTCTTGTGTTCATTCTCTCAGGTGCTTTGACTTCAAGCACCTTCAAATACACCTGATTGTATAATGATAAACTTACTAAAATTGCAAGTAATGGAGTTCTTCACAATCTGCCCTTCATCCTCTGGCCAGATGAAGCAGAAATCCGCACAACGGAGCACACTCTGATTTTTCTGGAGGTGGCAGAAATTTAGAAAGAAATATATTGTAAGGACAAACAGAAAAGAAGAAATCCCACAGCTCTGGGAGATGAAACAACTGTTCACCTTTAAGTATAAGGAATGGGAGGTCTCAACAGCACACTCTGCATATTTTCTGGTGACTTCTACATGAGCAGAGTGCAGAAAGCATGGATCCCTCCTGGTTCAGTGATCATAAGGACAGGAAAAAAGAGACAATCTGCTGAATTATTTGATCACTAAAACACCCTACCAAGGTGAAGAAGACAGCTGGAATAAAGCTGTGATGGCAGGAGTTTCAGTCACGTGTAAGTGCTGCCAATTTTGGTAATAATTACACACTCAAGGAAATTCAGATTTCTGCATGTGCACAGGACTGGGAAAGTCCTTGAACACTTGGTCAATATCCAAGTACACACAGTTGATCTGAGTGCCTCAGGTACATGAGGCAGGTACCAGAATTATGGAAAGCAGCATTCTCCAAAAATATCCTCATTGCAAAATACTCCCCCTCAGTGGAAATTGGTTCATTATAGACTATATTAGGATAATATTATATGTCATATATAATTATATATAATATACATTATATATAATTATATGTAATATTACCACTGAAAACCATCTTGTCTGATCTTATAATCATCTCACAACATTTCCTTTCAAAGTCATGTCCAGTGCTGAAACTGGTTCAGAAGGGTCAAGAGGAGACACCAACAACTGTCAATTTTTGTTCTTTGGAAGAAAGAGAGCACAGGTTGCCAACAGTTTCAGAGGAGCTGAGATACCATTGACTTCATAGATCCTTCCCATTCAGGCCTATTCTTCCACAAATTAAAAAGGCTTCTGAGAATGGATTCTAGAAATACAGCATAAATATGACACAGGGAATGCTTAATACAGCACCTACATTAGAATCAGGGATTCTAATGCATCTTTAAAAGCAGAGTTGCTTGGTTTTGATTTTCTTACCTTGTAAATAAAGTGGAAGAATAATGTATGTATTTTTGGCTATATAAATCTCCTTCTAGTGGTCCTCTAAAAACAGAAAGGAAAGAGACATGACTCCAGCATCTCCACTATTTGGACAGAACATTAGTATTTGGCAGGGATATAACAAATTACACCAACCTGTGTGAAATCCCTCTTGCAAGGGAAAATGTAGAATTATGAGATTTCAGCAGCAGTCAGCTAATGGAAAACTCAGCCTGTTTGTGCCTTTTTGGTCTGTCTGCAGATCAGAAATGTCCATATGCCCTAGAAATAGCACATCACTAGCTGCTGTAACTGCCAGGGCTAAAAATTGACCCCTGTAGATGACAAGGCTGCAATAATGGTGGGTGAACAGTATGGGACTGGGTGGTGGCAGCAGCCTATCAGGACTTAACTAAGTTAAATAAAGGATTAAGCAAAATCTGAATTCACCCTCTGTCCTGTGGTCCTCTCCATCAGTGTCAAAATTGTTCAATGGCCAACACAGCTGGACCCATGAGACAGAAGGAAAAGTGATGAGTAAGACGATGGGTCTCTTTAAACTCAGAAAATTCTAAATTATTTCACTTTTGAAGTGTGTAACAGGTAATTATATGAAAAGCTGCACACAGCTTCATTTCACTGTCAGTGGAACAGTGAACAGTGTGAATCCAAACACCCTCATGAGCCAGAGAGGTGTGATGGTGTGACGCCACTGGGCAAACACAAAGGTTCAAATGGCATCCCTGGGCTGTTTGCACCTGCTTGCTTTGCTCACACCTTGCAAATGAAACTAAAATTGTTTCTATGTTGGCCAATCTAATCTATAACAATACCAAAAAAAATCAGGGGCATTTTGAAGGCAATATTTTTCATGTGGAGGCAGCAACATCTCAGGCCAATGCCATACTGGGAAATGCTGCTAAATGGTAAAAATGGAAATAGAATATTTGAGGAAAGTAGCTTGGAGAACCTTAAGATGGAAGGAGATGTTTTCATTGTGTTATCAGTTACTCTCCCCTTCATGAGGACCCGCAGGATTTACATTGCTACTTCAGCAAGGAGCACTCTGAAGCACCCCAGGTTCTTCTGTTGGTCCACAGTTCTGAAAAAACACAAGAAAAAAGTCTCTTTCCCTCAGCTGAGCACACTCTGGGCATATAAATAATGGAAAAAGCAACCTGTAGTTGTTCAGGAGTGCTAGGATAGTATATTCTAAAATTCCCCTCCTGGAAAATATGCTGAAAATATAGATTTCTAGATGTTTCTTTTGCTTTGTGGTATGACAAGGGAAAAAAACACCAAAATATTTATTGGGTTCTTTTTTTCAAAATTATCACATTTTAGTCTTTTACAGTTTTCAGTGATAAGCAGTTACTGCCTTCAAGCTGGAAGTTTTCATTTAACTTGTTTTTAATTGCAATCAGGAGTTTATAGTACAACTATATATAACCCCATAAATCGTCATTAAAATGCCTCCAGTCACGAAACAATAACCAGAACAATAATCACAAAAGTGAGAGATTTACACTCCAACTGAGACAATAGCACAAGAAAGCAAATGTTTGCACTCTTCAAGAATATCAGTGTCGTTTATAAAGTATGAGTAATAAAATCAATACAGTTGATATTAATCAGTATCTTGGGTGGACCTTGTTCTTGTACTTAAGATAGGCCTTCTGATAAGATAGTTAGCTATTCGTATTCCTTTCCAGAAAATTAAAATATATTTCCTTGAAGATATAACTTGCCAGCTATAATAACGTGCCATTATGCTGATGATTTACAAACATATTGTAAAACACAGCAATGCAACAGCTGTGGAAATAAAATAATCAGCCTTCCACCTCTCTGCTACATCGGGTCAAACCTCTTATTTGCCTGTAATGACAATAAGGAATAAATAAATACCCCGGTACGTGATGAGGGAGGTGAGGCTGGCTATTCCTGAGAATGTGCTTTGCATGGCAATCAATGATGTGTACTGAGGGAGCACATTTAACCACTCACTATTTATAGCACATGGAAAGGCTGTCTGTTCCAGAGACTCTTACCTAAGCTGAACTAGACAGGCACTTATAAAATTGAATCTGCTGCTCAGAGCTTGGGCTCTGCTGTAAATTACAGCCCATAGTCCTGCCTGGCTGCTGAGCCATGGTGAGCTCACCAGGCTGCTCTGTGTGCTTTTTATGCAACTGTGTCAGGTGCACACAGGAAATAATAGTCAGGAGGCAGAGAAACACATCACAGAAAAAGAAAATATTGAGCAAGAGCGGCTTCTGAAAGGATGCATTACTTTGTCTTTACAGTGCACTCCTGGCTCAGCAGTCCTGCTGCAGTCTCATGTTAATGTCGGTAATATTAATCCAAACTCATGCCATTGTTTTGAAGAAAAGAGAGGAACTGATTCTTTGCAGGTCACAATCTTTCTCTCTGTTTTCCCTCTGATTTGTGCCTCTTTTATGGGGCTCTGACATTTGCAGGTCACAGTAGCAGTCACTGGGTGTAACACCTATTTAAGCTTATCTGCAGAAAAGAACCTGGCAATGATCTACCTGGAGCTTTTTACTGCTGGAGATGATCCAGGTTTTCCTTTCCTTCCTTACCACCCCCCTTCTCATCGCACGAAGTAAATACTAAACCTGCCTTGCTGAGCCTGTGTTTTGCAGGAAAGGGGCTGAAGGTCCAAGGTCAACAGAACACAACTTCCTTCAAAACAATGGAATTATTTGGGCCTTTCCATTGGCTTACAGAGAGCAAGTTTCTGTCCCCAGTCAGCCCCACAAACAAATCTGAATCATTGGGCTGTACAGTGAGACACCCAGCACATTGGGTAATTCAGCTGGCTGATGAGCTGCAGTAAATTATACAGGTTTGGGTCCAAAATTAAATTTGCATTATTGCTGTTAAAATTTATCAGATAACGCTTTATTCAATTCAATTCATTTAAAAGTCTCATAACAGTCCTTGCATATTTCCTACCTTTTGATTAAAGTCACTAAGAACTACCCCCATTGTGCAGGGACCAGCAAAGTAAAACTAAAATATTAAAAACTGTTTTGCCTGCCAAGCACAAAGAAGTGTTAAGCTGGCAGAGCTTGGAGCCTGCCAGAACCTCATGATTTCAGTGCTTGTATTTGTCCAATAAAAATAATTCTGAACATTTTAGATCTCAACACAGCAACTCACAGCATAAAAATAGAATGATTTGGGATATCAGTTGTGCAGACAGACATGCACTTTCACAGAAATCAGCGGCATCCCACAGAGCTGGGACTGCTTCTGGAAAATGTCATGCTCATCTGAGTCCAGCAATCCAGAACAGAGGCTGCTAAAGCACTGACCTCAGTAGCAAGATTGTCTTGTCTCAATCCACCAAAATGGAAAATATTGTCAATCTGGGGAAGCACTGATTCAAAGTATCAGCTGGCATGGGTGATTTAGAAAGAAAAGAGAATGGTCAGCCTTTTTTTATTCCTCAGAACTATAAATCTTAGAACAGGGCATGTTTATTGCTATATACACGTGTGCACACACAGGCAAAATGCGTCTAGAGGTGCTCGTGTGTCCAAAGTCTTTCCAAGACAGAAAGATCTGTCCTTGAAGATAGATTTATTGTTGTGACTACTGTTGTTGTTGTTGTTTCTCTCTGTAGACAAATATTTTCTTATCTTGGACCACATTTTTCTCAATACACAAGTCAAGTCTTGTCCAGGTAAGGTAATTAGAATAAGATCAAATGGACAAGAAGTTATAATCTGGCTGAAAAACCAGGTTTGACAAATCCAGCATTATGTGTGTGAACAGGAGAAAAGACCTCAGAGGCCTTTTCACCAGAAGTACTTGCTCTAGAATAATTCTGCAGCAGGAACACCATGATCATGGTGAGACTGACAGGTTTCTTCTGAGCTCCCTCTAGTGAACCCAGTGACCAGCTCCTGCTCCCTTCCATTGAGACACCCTCAGCCCAAGCCAGATTTATAACAAATTGATATTTTCCTTTAGTGTAGACACTCCTTGCTTGTAGACATGGTTATTATTTTTCTCCTGAGTCACTGATGGAAGAAGATGAGGCTTTGGGAAATTAGGGGTGGGATCCACTTATCACATCTCTATCTGTAGCCCATGAGAAGTTCAACATTTACTATAAACCACATGTCTGGGCTCCACCTATAGTCAGCATAGAGAGACATAAAGACCTCCAGAAAGCCATTCATTGCTGTCTATCTCTTTTCACTGGCAACAGGAGACTCCAGATAGCCCTTTTAGATTAGATAACTAAGTGTAAAAGGGATAAAATTAGGTGAGATGAATCTCTTATGATTTGACTTCTCCATTATGAGGCCCTGCTGTTACTCTTGTTTAAACATGTTCTTCTTTAAAAAAAAAAAAAGTTGTTCCTAGCTTCAGTCTAGAATGGTGACCACTTGCATTGAACAGAGCAGAAGCAGAGAAACCTAAAAAGGATGAGCCCAGTACCATTCCAAAGCAGGCAGTAGGGTACCCACAACTGTCTCCAATAGAAAATAACTCCTGGATGTAAATGCTGAACATTTGAGTTCACTGCAAGTTCAGACAACCTTTGAACCATTGACGTAGAAGCGTAAATTCCCCAAGAACTAAGCAAATAGTTGCTGGGGTGAGTTCATCCTTTCTTCTTCTGTGAGACATCCATAGGAAAACATTTTCTTGAATACTTTTACACTGTCACAGATTGGGTTTCTACATGAAGAGATTATTCATTAAAATGTGACTCTGAGAAGTGAAACAAACTGATTATTAAAGGCTGAAATGCAGCATCACCCAAAGGCACTGACTGAAACTGAGGTGCCATTGAGCCAGGGAGTTTGTAAATACCCTGGGGCCAGACTCATGTAGTTTTGATCCCATTGGATAATCCCAAATAGCCTCACAGAAGCCGATGGGATTGCTCAAGGAGTGTGTTACTCAATGGGAATAGAACCAAATGTGGTTTACCCTGAGGACCTTGCAAGAGCAAATAATTTGAATTAAATACTTGGTCCTATTACAGAGAGGAGTAAAGAAAACAAAACAAAACAATTAATTTCAAAGACCCATATTTGATTCAAAGTATAGGCAAAGGAGTACACATCATCCATCTGCTTGATGCTACATGTTTGTCATTCCCAATGAAAGAAAAAGAAATGTGCAAAATTTGTGGGGAAAAACACAATCAAAATTTATACAAACACTATTATTAGCAACCATATAAATAGACACATATCTCCATTGTAAACTTCCCCTTCAGTTTGCTTTCTAATTTGAAAATATGAATTACACAGTCTGGTTAGGTCACATGACATGGCATTATTCTCTTTCTTGATGGCATAAACCTAGTGAGAAATGGTTTTAAGCTCAATATTTTTCCATTGAAAACCTCCAGTTACATGAAAACAGTGATTGTGAAAAAATCCCGCTTATTTAGTGGTAACACAAGGCCAGAGAGGAGGTTCTGGCCAGAAGAAAACATGTTTGTGTGTATGAGAAAGAGAGAGTAAAAGTCTTAATACCCCAATGGCTAAGACATAATGAGGGATTATTTAAAAAAAAAAAAAAAAAGCAGATACTGTCCCTATGGTGATGAATTATTTATTCAAATGATCAAGTTCTCATAGGAACGACTGGGAAAATTCACTCCCTGCAGGGTACAGTGATTAGGACACATACTGGAAACATGGGAAAGCCCACCCTCAGTCCCCACTCTCCAGCAGCAAAGACCATCCTGCAGTGTTCTGCATCTCAGGTGCAAGGGAAGACTGATGTCAAGTATATTTTTCTGCTGAATTTTTTGTTTTGTTTTGTATTTGTGGAAAATCTGCTGGCTCTTTATTTCACCCTTATGCTTAAAGGGGTTCAAGTTCTTTTTACATTTAATGGTGAGAAAAATCCAGTCCAAGTCCTGCCACTGAGGACTCACATCATTCAGGTATTTGGGTTCACATCTGTTCAGGGAGCCAGCAAAATTACTGAATTTTGGAAGGAAATCAGGAAACTTTTAGTATCATTCCTTCCAAAAAAAAAAAAAAAAAAACCCCAAAAAAAAAAAACCCAGAAAAAAAAAAGTCCACAGCTCTAAACTCATCTACATAAAGACAATTCCACAATTCCTCATTTAAACCTTCACCAGGGCAGGTAGAAGCAGGGCCCAGGAGTGAGCAATACCCACTCTGGGTCATGGGGTGGGGAAAGGACGGAAGTGCACAACTCCAGGAAATGCCTGGAAATGCTGGGACTGCTTTGAATCTGATCACTGCCTGATTGCACCACTGCACACACCAAAAACCACACTGGCTCCCAAAGAGAATGATGCAACTCTGTGGGAGAGCTACAAAGGTACCCTCTAATGCCTCCATAGGTTAAGATGTCAGGGCTCTTAAAGGAAGTTTGCTGAGTATCATCATTCTAACAGCCTCTGTCCCCTGTGAAATAGATCTTTCAATGTGGAAATAGTCAGGTGTCGGAAAAAAACATCTTTCCACTTCATATGTGAAATAACCTTCACTGAAAATCAACCAGATAATTGTTGGTAAATGTAAATGAAACACAAATAGCTCTTCTTCTATTTTAACCTTCCTGTGTTTTGCAGCATTCACCCAATATTCTGCGGGTCATTAAGAAAATAAAGGTGTGTGAACATCACCAAGAAGTTGGGGACAAGCTGGGAGTGAGTTGCAGATTTGAACCCTGTGTGTATGTGTGCATCTACACACATTACACAGCAAAATCTCATAGGGTTTGGCAAGTTCATCTTTAACACAGATAAAGAATTTCAGTCAATGGTGGAGTGGCATAAAAATGATAACAGATTGCAGATTTTGATTCATAAACTGGGAAGTTACTGGAAACATTAATCAGGAACACAGCAGGGGAACACCTAGAAAGCTATTGTTTAATTAAAGATAGTCATAACTACAGAGAAATCATGTAAGGACATCAGAATTCTCAACTTCTGGATATAGCACCATGCAAAAGCATAAACTCATACACAAAGGGTTGAAGGGCAGGTGACTCTGTTCATGAGGAACTGTCTATAGTTTAAGTTAATGTGAAATCAGGTCAGGATAGGACAGGAAAACTCAAAAGGATTAGTGTATGGGTGATCATTGCTCATATTGTTATGCCAGTGAACTGAAAGAAACAATGAACCAGGAGATTAACCGGGTTGTACCTGCACAGAGGTACATTAATGAGGAGTCATTAATTAAGCTGGGCTTAATTCACTGGATTAAGAACATGTGATGAATGAGACTGAACACTGCAGATGGTACAGACCAAATAATAGAAAATAATACTAAGAACAAGCAAGAAGTATTAAAGAGAAGGAGAACTCTTTATCCCAGGTGAATTTTAGTGCTGGATTGCTCCAACAGCACCTGTTGGAGCAATCCCATCTTAGACAAAGCAGAACTAGGTTGCTGTGGTGATTGGTGTCTCCAGAGTAACATTTAGAGACTGAATCCTACAGGAAACTGGATAATGCTGAAAAGCAAAGTGAGAAAAGCATGGAGCGGGGGAAAGAAATAGACGTAACTCCAAGACTGCAAATCAAAGGACACAAGTTTCAGACAGAACAAATGATCTACAATAATAGAGTTTCTGGAGACACAGACACAGTAGTGACCACTAAAGTGGATGATAAAGCCTCAAACCAAAGGGAAAGTTGTCATATCTATTGTGCAAATCACTCCTGCACTTAAGTTCCATAACACCTTTTCCCCGTTGTGTTTGTTTGAATAACAAGGTAGAGAGCTGTTTGTGATTTCGCATTTAAATACAGCTCAAAAAACTGGGACCATGATTTCAGTAATGGTCTGTGGTTGCCATTATAATAGAAATAATAATAATAATAATAATAATAATAATAATAATAATAATGTTATTATTGTTGTTATTATTGTTATTATTATTATAGTTTTGAAAGGGTGCAATAGAAAGAGAAGCAATCCAGGGCACTCAGAGCAACACTTGGATTCAGGAAGTTTGTCTGCATCAACATGTTCAGAGAGGATTATTCACATTCATTATAACAAAAAGTACACCTATGGCACATGAGAGCCTGGTTCTGGGTCTTTTAAACTGGCAACTTTCTTTTGGTATATTTAATGTAAGGTTTTGATGATGAGAGAGAGTATTAGAAAGGTCTAAGCATACTGGGAATGACAGATGCCAAGACTCTGTCTCCATTATTGATAGACCTTTCTTAAAAACAAAAAACTGGAGAAGACAAGGCTGACAGTGACTAGTGAAGGCATCCTCACCTAGACTTCATTTTGCAGAGCAGTTGTAAACAGGAGCTATAACTCACAACCCAGACAGGACAGATCCAGATGGGCCCTTTGGCTTCCTTCCATAACAAAATCTTTAATTTTCCTAAAGAAAATAACAACTCTATGCACATGCTGCTTACTTCAGAGCAAAACTTGGTTTACAAATTCAAGCAGTTTAAGGATTAAAAAGTATAGTCTATCTCAGCAAATGAACTTTATCAAAGTGCAGGGAAAATCAAGCCTTCAGGTAAACAGGAGCATTTGCCAAGTGGAAATCCCAGCTCTTTGTATATTTAGTAATGAGTGAAGATAAGATTTCTTTTTTTGACAGCATGATGGATACAATCATAAAAGGAATCATGCTGCTGTAACAGAGTATACTTGCAGAGTGAATTTGAAGGCTGTGTCTTTATTCCCAAACACAACTTACCTTTCTTTTATTTAGAGTACATGAAAGCTAGTTTTTCTGGCATGTGAAAATGTTAAGGTTTTCTTGGTTTTTTATTTTTTTTCTTTATTTCCTGTACCCCAATATGGCTGTGTTCTGTTTAATTGTCAAATTCAGATCTGCTTCCCAGTTCAATAATCACTGACTCATTTAAGCATATTTATTTAAATTTTTTTATAGATAGAAAGGTACAGTAAGAAAAGAAACACAAGGTCTCGGATGAACATGAGCTCATAAATTGTTGCATGTGATTCTGCTACTGTGGGTTAAAGGAGGGGGCAGCACCAAGAATGTGGTGAAACCAGCTGCTTTGAACCCTGGTATTTCAGCATAAAAGCCACAAATCTTCCATAGATTAAAAATTAAATTAGTTTATTGGTCTCAGCCTGTTACATTTTGGATGCTTAGCCACATCACAAAATGAATCAGATCTGATGTGACTGACAGTCTCTGCACTGAGAAAAACCTTGTAGCTGCTGGCCACTCATGACTGAAATCTAATGAGCCAGCTCTGCTGGAAAGCTCATGCACAGAGAAATTCTGCTGTACTTCATTCAAGAAACAGAGCTCCAAGATGACAATCTTATTTGTCTTAGCATTCACCTTGAAGGTGCTTGAAACCCTCACAAGAAGGACTTAACTAAGCACAGGTTTCCAGAAGTGTGGTGGGCATCATCTTAAGGGATGCTTTAATAATTCTTGTGAGATTCTCTTTTCCCTCAAAAATGTGCTGAGGAAAGCCCATGGCACACTACTTTATAAAATTAAACTCACAAATTGCACAAGTGACAGAGCCATATTCCAGCTCATCTCCTCCTCGGATCCAGGATGAATCAAGAGATTCCAGCAGAAAGGAGATCAAAGTGTGAAAACAGCTTACCCCACAGCACATTCACAGGGATAGTCTCTTGTTTCATGATTGCCCTCAAAATGAGCTTGTGAACATGAAATTATACTTGTAGCTGCTGTCATCAGGCCAAGAGTCCAACTTACCTGCCTGGGGAAGGATTCCTGGGGTCACTGACACTGTGCCTGGCTGGCTGTCCATGGAGGGAAGGAAGCCTCATCCAAGCCAAGCCATGTCCTCCACACTACTTAGATCATGCAACAGACATTTGCAAGGTTGAACTTTCACAGGTTTAACCTCTTATCAAAAGTAGATACAGGACCCCAACATAAAATAAGATAATAAAATCATTATAGTTGGAAAATACCTCTAAGATCATCAAGTCCAAAGATCTGCACCTTCACACCAAGCACAGTCCCAGCTGAGATCCTTCTCAATCTGGTACTTGACCATATAAAAATAAAGAAAATGTTGTTATGCAGCAGGGGTAAATGTTCCTTCTCACACTTCAACAGAGAATGAGCAAGTAAAGTGTACCATTCTGAAAAAAAAACCAGACATTTTTGATCATATTACTTTTTAAAATGTCTTAAGTTGAAATTCTTTGCCTTTCTTAGCAAGGAAGAATGGAACAATGTTCTCAGGAGGAAAAAAAAAAAAGCTGGGAAAGTTGGACAGTAGATTTTCATTCATAGATCCATGAGAAATCATCCATAATGGTGCTCATTGCAAAGGTTGTTGCCTGCAGACCTCTCTTTCCCCAGGAGCAATGGGGAAGGAGAGAAGCCCAGTTATAATCAGAGCTGAGAGTACTGGTGGCACGTCCAGCACTGGCAAGAAGATGGCTTCTAGTTGGGACCTAGGTGCAAATTTTCTTGCCTAAAATATAATGATTGGAATATTTCAGTCATTCCCATAACAATTTCAGAGAGGAAGGATTGAAGATGCACTTCTTCATTTAATCTAGAATGAAAAATTTCCCAGCACAATAATTTTAATCCTTTTTTTTTTTTAAAAATTCAGAGAAAAGTTGTTAGATTTCTATGTCAAGACAAAAAAAATGTAGATTTTGATCAAAAATGTCAATGGTTTTGCTTCTTAGAAACATCTCTTTATAGTTTATGTCTGCATTTTAGAAGAATTATCTATTTGTTCTGGGAACTCTATCAAATTTGAAAATAAATTAAGTTCTTTGGAGAGGAGATATTTATGATCTCCCATAAACTATATTAGACTTCAATAACTCTCTTAAGGCATTCTTTGGCCTGCACACATATAGAAAACTGGTCTAAGAGAGTCCTACTCAAACAGGTTTGTTCAGAGAGGTGTCCACTCCTTCTGTATATATTCCCATAGAGTGGCCTGCTCACAGTGAGATGAGGGGTTTAAAGAAAACATTGGATTTTCTTTCCAATCTGGAGAGAAACAGGTTCCCTGATTTTTTTTTTTTTTTTTTTTGTTTTCATCTCTCTTGTTCTCAGGCCATGAAGCTTTTTTGTTCTGTAGAAAATCATGAATAACTTAGATTTTAAATATTGTAGCATAGATCTCAGAAACCATGCAGTGTTTTAAGAAGGCCTCTCCAAAGTCATGGGGACGTTTTACAGAAATAGAGAGTACAGATGCTTTGTCAAAATAAGATCTGCCCTCTTTGAGCTTGTCAATGCATTGCACTGACATAATCAGAGGCAAATATTTGAAATCATGTAATATGTGAATATGCCAGATTACGATATTACTCCTATAATTATTGACAGTATATGAACCAAACATGACTCTTATGGAGTAATTCCAGTGCATTCTGCCAATACAGATCAGTTGGGTTTGTAATAATTTCTTTTGAAAAACATGGGCCTATAACCCTCAACAGGAAGTTGCATGCCGTCCTTGGGGAAGAAAAAGATTGTTCAGAAACTCCAAGAGTCTGAGAAGGATTCTTCAACCCTGCCCTAAGAGGACTGTGTGGTCAGCAGTTACCTGTGAAATAGCTGCTGCAGGGGAATCTGCCAAGGGCAGAAAGGGAGAGCTGCATTTCCCTCTTGATGAAGCACAGCAGATGATGTACAGTGTTGTAGCCGGTGCCTCTAATATGTACTTGCTCCAAAATCTGCATTTTTAATAGTGAAGCTCTGAAGAAGTGTAAATATGCTGTGATCTTGATAGGATCATAGGTAAAAATGAACATGATCCTGATCTGGGATCAGGAACCAAAGTTAGATAAATTTCTTGGGATCATTTCTTATTCTGCCCCATGTGTTAAGCAGAATCTAAGAGGTTTTTAAAGAGCAAATTTGAGCATTCTAACATTTTTAAACTTTAGGGGGAAAAAAGATCAAAACCTCTATCTTAAATTCAGGGTGTGAGAGTGATTTAATACATTAAAAGGACTAGGATTAGAACCAGCAACACAGGGCTTTTCAGCATCCCAGCCAGATGGACATGGCTTCACTGGTCTCAGTCTGTGTGGATCACAACAGGAATACACAATAGGTATAAACAAAGGCAGAATTTAATTACAAGTGCACATTTTTTATTGCACAATGGTCTTTCAAAAATGCCCATGTGAAGTAGAACCGTGAGGCTGAGTTTGATCGTTTGTTGGAGGTTCTTTGTTAAAGAGAACGAGTACAGTGTAACACAGAATACGCTGACATCTCATGGGCCTGACAATTACTAAGGTAATAAATTAAAGTAATTATGTTAATGTATAATAAATGCATTCAAAAGGAAATAAAAACTGCACAGTGCAAGAACAAAAAAAATTTGTTTTTCTAAGTGGCTGTCATGTACAGAACATTAAGATCTTAGAAGAGGTTTCTTGGAGGCTGATAATCTAAGCATAGACTGAAATAATCCTTATTTCTAGGGAAAATAATAGTAAGCTTTTAACATCAGATTAGAAAATGTGAATACAAATTAAAGATATCCATTATCTTCATTGTGTTTGTGACTTGAAAAATGAAAGATGTGGAGTTCTTTTGCTTCTTTCCTCTGCAGGACTTGCCATTCACAGCCTGATTCTTGATTCACCAAACAACTTGGGCAACATTACGTTACCTGAGTGACATTTTCAAAAGCCACTTATGGATTCAAGGAAGCACTGTGGTGGCAAGGCTGAATTAGTCACCACACTGCATCTCACCAAACATAACGAGCCGCTCAGGCTCTCCCAGCTTCCTGCACCTACAAGCAACACGAGCTTGCCTAGATTGATCCACAGCATCCAGCTGGGCTGGTGGATGAGAGGCTGGACATGACCCGGCACTGTGCCCTCGCAGCCCAGAAAGCCAATTGTGTTCTAAAATTTTTAGGTTGGATGTTAGAAAAGGTTCTTCACCCAGAGAATGGTTGGGTACTGGAACAGGCTCTCCAGGGCAGTGGTCACAGCATCAGCCTGGCAGAGCTCAAGGAGCATTTGGACAATGCTCTCAGGCACAAGGTGGGATTCTTGGGGCTGCCCAGTGCAGGGCCAGAGACTGGACTCTGATAATCCTTGTGGTTCTCTTTGAACTCAGAACATTCCATGATTCTATGGAAAAGAAGGATGTCCAGCTGGCTGAGGAAAGTTGAGGGTGGTGATTCTGCCCCTCTGTTCTGTCTTCACGAGAGCCCACCAGCCCACCAGCTGTCTCCAGCTTTGGGGTCTCCAACATGAGAAAGACATGAATTTGCTGAAGCAAGTCCAGAGGAAGCCACAGAGATGCTCAGAAGGCTGGAACACTTCTCCCATGAAGACAGAGTGAGAGAGTTGAGGTTATCCAGTCTGGAGACTTGAAGGCTCCAGGGACACCTTAGAGCACCTTCCATTACCTCAAGGGACCACACGAGAGCTGGAGAGGGACTTTTACAGGGGCATGGAGGGATAGGACAAGGGGGAATGGCTTCAAACTGAGAGAAGGGATGTTGAGATCCTAGGAGGAAATTCTTTCCTGTGAGCATGGCAAGGCCCCGAGTGGTTGCAGAGGCCCCATCCCTGGCAGTGCCCAAGGCCAGGCTGGATGAGGCTTTGAGCACTGGTCTAGTGGAAGGTGTCCCTGCCCAGGGCAGGAGAGTCAGAACTGGATGGTCTCCAAGGTCTCTACTAACCCAAACCATTCTGTGATTCTGTGATAAACCTATCCTGTACATTTGCCACAAGTGAGGATGCCCTCTCACAGTGACTTGTGAAGCTGTCACAATTCAGTTCTGTTCTAGAGATTGCAGATGCACAGCTCATTGCTTAAAAAGGATCACTGTGCTGCCAAATCACCAGGAGTCCTTAAAGCCTTTTCCCCCTTGGCTCCAGCCAAGTTCAGAGAATACTGCTGGCCAAACCTCAAAATGGTTATTTACACAAAAAGGTGTTTAAAGGGAGAGTTTCCTGTTGGCTCCAAATAATTAATTCTTTCAAAATTACTGAAGCTCACACATCATTTAAAACTGTCTACTTAGCATAGATATTCCAATTATGTGAGTATCCAGTCCTGTTTGAATCACTGAATATAATTGCTGTAGCAATATCTAGAGATGACTTTGGCCAGAAAGCTTTAAAATGTGTGGATGACACCTTCAGCTAAGACAAGAGAGGCATTTCTCCCACTGCATCCTCTCAGGAACAGCTGAGGACTTTATAAAAGTTTAATTTTGCTACATCAGAGTGGAAATCATAATATGCCTCATTCTGTAAATTGTTCCACTTACTTCAATGGGCCTTTACACAGATAAGGTGAAGTACAAAAAGTACAAATAAAAGGGTAGGCGCTTTGAAGAAGAGATGTTCTTATATTTGTTTGGGTAAAGCAGAGTAAGGTGCTTCTCTCTTGGCTTCTAAGCTTTGCTGCAATAAACAGAAATGAATAAAAATAGCAATATCAAGCTGCACCAATGTCTGCAGCTTGTTTGGCTTGCCCTGGGATTCAACTGGATACTAATGCACAAAAATACTGATTAAAGCTGAGCAGTTTTGCCCCAAATTGAATTCATTTTAACAGCATAAAGGAAAGGGAAATATTATCCTGCTCTTTGCTCAGCATATTTAGATATAATGACATAATATGCACACATTCCAAGAAATTGCCTGTCTTCAGGTAGTGCATTTTGGAGTGATTTCAAATTCCCTTAGGTTATATCAGCAAAATGCTTTCCCCTGCCTCAAAAATCACTAAGCTCTCAGTGCCCAATTGTCTGTGTCACCTTGTTTACATGGTGGGTAATTTTCTAGCCTACGGTCTGTGCCTTATTTTGTCAGGCTGCCCTTATGCTACTCTGTGACGATTTTCAAGTCTCCATGCATAAATTATGATTTATTTTGCTTTCTGAAAGAAAGGCTGAGTGAAGTAATAGAGTGTGGGGTTTTTTTAGTTTTGTTTTTTCTTTTATGATGAATATTTCAAGAGTGTGCTTTTTCCTTCTGAAGAAAACTCTGCACCTCCAGCAAGTATTTTTTTTTTTCTATACAGAAAAATAAACAGAGAGAAGAGCTGAAATAAAAACAGCATCCCTTGTTTGAACCTTGAGAGATGCAGAGATCTCACAACTCCAGCACTGGGGTGGGAGATGCATCATACTCCTTGGTTATCAATGTTAATTTGCATTTAGCATGGTTCACTGTGTGCTATGGTATTGCCACTGCATTGTTACTCCATGCCCACAAAGAAGCCATGAACAGAAAACATGGTTATATGAATAAAAAAAGCATCAACATCAACATTGCCTGATTCTGAGCACTAATGAAGCAAATTGCTCTTCAAAACTTACTTAGATGTTTTTACAACAGCAAGGAGAAAAGATAAGGCCATAATTGAACTGTTGCCCAAAGGCAATTACTGATTGGAATTGATTCATTCTACAAACAAATTTGACCAATAGATTATTTGTCACGTTACAGCAGATTTGGGCAGTACTGCTGCAGTTGTGAAGGAGACACAAACATCCAGCATGAATAGTTAACACAGTTTGTTACCCGGTGGAGCTGCTTGTTGAATTACTCACTGGGAACTGAGCAGGGCACGCTGCTTTGATGCTATAAAACCATAGTGTTACCTCCCTGCTTTTATGTATGAATCTCAGGAATTGTTAACAGCAACACAAGCAGTTTGCTCTAAGCAACACAAATGTGATGGACTTAACATCAAAGTGATGCAAAATCCACCGAGAACAACAGAAAGGCTCCTATTGAATCCAGAAGACTTTGAGTCAAGGCCTACCAGGGTCAAGTCTGCTGTTCTAATGGGTTTTCTAAGGGGATCCTGTGGGAAATTGGAAAAAGGATTCCAGTTTCTTGAATCCAAGGATTACTGCTGCTTCAAGCTACTCCATCTGCAAAATCATTGGTTCAGCTTCTTTCCTCTTCCAGCCCGTGACAAAACGGCACACGAGCTCTGAGCTTCATGGTTGCACAAAGGATTCTTTGCATTCAAGAAACTTCCCACCCTCCCTTCCTCTTTCCCTCCCTCCCTCTGTCCCTCCCTTCCTCTGTTCCTCCAGTAAAGCTGCTCCAGAATCCATCCAAGGTAAAAACAATCATTGCTGCTACTCAGAAGCAGGCTGCACGAAAGAGGTCCTTGCATCATCAGCTGTCAGAGGACAGTGGGGTTGAGGTGCTGATCTTCCTGCAGTTACCCAAGTCCTTCCACACTTGAAGGTTAAGATGCTGAATTGGGCACTGCTAAACTATTTCTCAAACCAACATGGAAGCTCAGAATGATGTGCAGTGTGATAGACTGCTCCTAGTTCTGGGTTCATACAGGACTCAGAGCTGTGTCAATGACTTAGGGCTTCTGCAAAAATCAAGGTTTTGGTTCTGTCATTGGAAGCCCCACATGGTTTGAGACGAGAGAGCAGAAGTCTTCCTGAACTGCCACACAATCCAGTTGCAGATGTGATCAGTGAAAGATGTTCTGAGGTTTTCTGATGTTAATTTAAGTAACTTTATGAGTAGTCTGTGCAGAGGATTGGGCCCTTCTCTGCTTATAAGGACAGCTGATGGAGCATCCCACATGCCATTTCCTCAGCTCTAATATCTGCATGTTCCCTTGGAAAGGACAGTGTTTTGTTAAGCTTTCAGGAACATTTCAAAGCCCTGTTTTCTGCTATCAAGGTGTTTTAGAGGGAAAGGGCATAAATGAGCAATGTGATAGATACAGGGAGTTCTTATTTTGGTTGGGCAACAGATGAGGCATGTGGATAATTTATTGCACTATAATTGTGTTATGTGATATCGATGCTGCAGTATTAATGACTGCAAAGTGCCCAGATTGATTCAGATGGCCATTTACTGTCATTATTACAAATCTAAATAAATAAATAAGAGCAGTTGAACTGATGTAGCTGAGAAATGTTTCAAAGTCACCCGGTGACATACATGTAGGCTCTTGTGAACAGGGAGTGACTCAAACAATATCGGGGACACTTTTTATTGGGGTCAGAAAGAAATAGAACAATTAAGTCATTTTCAGTCATATACAATATATTAGGAACTGTTTTAACAAGCGCATTGCTAAACTGACTGGCATGAACAAAGCGTTTTAAAAAGCTGGGGTGTAAATATGCCAGGGAAAAAGAAAGAAAACATGTAAACTATGCTCAAAAATAGTCTGCAAACGTAAGGAAACAAGAAAAACTAAGACAATCATGCACATACCTCTCCTGCTGCCATGGCCCAGTGAATACAGTGGTTACCATGGCTGGATCTGGCTATGAGGTGGACTTTAGAGGGCAAGCTTTGTTTCTGATCTCTGCCCAAACAGAGAGCCTTGATCCAGTCTGTTGGTTTGTGTACTTTGAACGAGCCAACCTCACACTGCAAGAGCCAGCAAGTTAAGTTTGAATTTATCTCATGCCTTCAGGTTTCTCTTAGCATCCCCTGTCTGGCTGTCATATCACACAGAGGGGGAAATGCACTATCACTTGATATTCCAAAATATGACTCTGCACTTTTTCCCTAAAACACAACTGTGTGAGTGAGACAGCCAAGAATTACTTGCATTTCCCAATTCTTTTTATGTATCCATGGGGGTTTTTTTCTTTCTTTTCTGAAAAGAAAAAATTAAAATGTAGATCTTGTTAAAAGCTAATAATTTCATTAACCATTTTTGGGGAGTATTAATATATATTAAATACAGGCTCTTTATTTACACTAAACATTTTATTAGCTTCCAGAGTCATTGATACTGAAAAAGATGAGAGCAAGTCTCTTGGAATAAATAGCTTCTTCATACTGAGGTACATTTGTGGATAGGCGGGACCCAAAGACAGCCAAGTAAGAACCTGCTGGTATTGATCTGCATGGAGAAAAAGATCTATTTTGGCTGCTCATACACCCACAACCTCTAACGATCATTGACTCCGTTGCCCAGATAAATTCCTTAGATAAACAACCAAAACCCAAATTAACATACAAACCATTTATAATCCAGTCAACAATTTTTATAACAATGACAACAAGAAAAAGATACGATTTCTTTTGAAGGTTTATTCTTAGCAATGTTTATGTGATGTGAACTTTGAATCCAAGTCACCTGCCAACAACCAGGAAAAAAAAGTCAACTTTACTACTGGGACTAAACATTAGATATTCTTGTACCCATGGCTGCTGCTTCATCTCAGTATGTCCTCATTTTATAGGCTATCAGAAGCTAAGAAATATGTGTTGTGGCCATTTCTCACCTCACAATTCAATAGAACAACATGAAAAATAATATTGGGATACTTGGCTATTAAGCTGTTATTTAAGAAAATTGAAAAATAAAGCTCCAAAACTTGCCCATTTGGTATGTTGCTGCTTTTTTTCTTTGCTGCCTTTTTTTTTTTTTTTTAAACACCTGCTTTCAAGTTTCTGCTGCAGAAAAGCTGTGTAAGCCGTGAGGAAGGTGCTCAGGGGTTACTCCCAACATCGAGCTCCCCTAGTGGCTGCTTCCCTCCCACCGTCCCCGTGGACAGAAACACCTCGCTTGGGATTTTCCCCATTCATGACCAGAAGGAAGTGGCTGCAAAAGGGATGCGGATACAATCCAAGAAGGAAAAAAAAAAATTATACTCACTCCCACCTAGGACTTTTGGAATGAGAAACTGTTGGGTTATTCAAGGAGAAATGAAAAGACCTAAAAGAGAAATATAAGGGTTTCTCTATAAACCTATAATCAGACATTACATATTGCCCTGATGAAGATATAAGGAAACCTGTGGGAAATTCTGCTTTAAAGTTTGGTTCAACAGCAAATACACAACAAAACCTAGATAACAATGTCTTATGAATCATTCTGCCTACAAAAATTTTTGCATGTATGATGAAAGGCTCTATTGACCACATCCAAGACAATGATCAGCATTAATCCACTAGCAAATGGATATAAAAACTGCAAAATCAATGCACAGTTATTCTGGAAAGCAAAAATTTTCTACTTCTCCATACACACAAAATGTTTTTTTTTTTCTTGTAGCAGAAATGCTCACAGACTAATGGCAGACTAAGGGCACAGTAAAGTAATACCAGGTTTCATCTGCATGGCATCCTGAATTTTACCATCAAAGCAAAATGTGTGGAAAACTACAAGCTTAATTTTTCTTGTTGGTGCCAGGGTTTTGGCATTTTTGGAAGAAAACACCAAAGAACAAGACTTGTTCTGCTTGTCATGATAGAGGTGCCAGCTAGCCAGTAATTCTGAACTGAAATTTCCAAGTTGACTTTCAAGATAGGTATTGCAATACCACAAGGATGGGCAACAAGGATGTGCACCAATTCCTTTAAAGAAAATGGGTTAACACTGCCATGAAGGAGGGTGGGGTATATAGAAGAATCAAACAAAACTTCAGGTGAAAATCCTGCCTGAGTGTCCTTCTATTTACACTAGTTTGACTCTAGTATAACTTCTGTTTTCACTGAAGTTATTCATGATCTGCTTCTTGATTGCTGTGATCCCAAATTTCTTGGTAAGCGCCACAGGTGCAAAGAGGCTACAAGGTTTCATGCTCTAAAAATAGATAATTTATTTTTAAAATTATACATGAGGACAAATGTTGGCTATTAAGGATGATAAATAGCTGAGATCCAGTTAAAAGTCACACAGCTTTTGCTTGTGTAGTTTTCTGTATTTTGAGATTCATCCAACAAAATGTATCAGTACAAGGAAAATCTGGAAACTTCAAATGGTCAATGAGCAACTTCTCTTGCACAGTCTGAACCCTTCCTTAGCTTTATGCAGAGCCCGCAGCCATCAGCAAATCTAGATTTCATAAAAAAGAAGGTAAATAATGTCTGATTCTCAAAGAACTTGTCTGGGGGTTGGGTGCATCCATCAGTGCCCCTCTGCAGCCCAGGCTGGGTGGGGATGGCCCAGGACAGCGCTGGCAATGGCCCCATCCATGCCAGCCCAGTGGGAGCTTCAATGGGTTGGGCTGAGCCTGGAAGAGCCTGTGCGTCAGCGAGGGGTGGGGGGCCATGGGGCTGTGCTGGGTGCCTGCACTGGGACTCACTGGGGTCCGTAGGGGATGCTCACCACAGTGGGAGCTTCAATGGGTTGGGCTGAGCCTGGAAGAGCCAGTGTGTCAGCGAGGAGTGCAGGGCCGTGGGGCTGTGCTGGGTACCGGCACTGGGACTCACTGGGGTCCGTAGGGGATGCTCACCACAGTGGGAGCTTCAATGGGTTTGGCTGAGCCCCTGGAAGAGCCAGTGTGTCAGCGAGGGGTGAGAGGCCATTGGGCTGTGCTGGGTACCGGCACTGGGACTCAGTGGGGTCCGTAAGGGAAGCTCCTGAGACTGTGGTGTGGATCAGGGTCTGGATGACCCAGGGACCCCAGCACTGCAGCAGGGCTTTGGGGGCTGTGAGGAGCTCCACGATGGACCTGGTGCTGTGGGCAGGACAGCGGAGCCGGGCACTTCCACTGAGGGGCCTCGCTCAGGGCCCTCCCCGCCTCCCTCACGCTGGGCAGCCCTGCGGGACCCGGGGCCCACGGGGACCGCGGTGGCTGTGGGCTCTGGACCCTCCAAAGACGGCGTCGGTGCCGGCCGGGGGCTGCTGCTGCTCTGGGGTGTTTGCTGTGGGAGGTGCGGGGCGGGCAGGGCTCGGCTCGGGGCTCCCTGCAGCCCGGGGCCGGGGCTGGGCCGGCGGGCCGGGAGCAGGGCCGGGACCCCCGCCCCCCGTGCTGCCGGCAGCGCGGAGCGGGGACTCGGGGGCTGTTGTTTTCCCAGAAGCTGTGGCATTTAAATAATAATTAAAAAGAAAGAAGAAAAGCTCCTGGTGGGGAAGAGAGGCAGGGCGCATCCCGGAGGCTCGGCGGGGCGGACGGGAGCGCCGGCCCGGTTCCCCCCCGGCTTCCCCCGGCACCCCCGGCTCCCCCCGCCCGGCTCCCGGCGGGGCCGCCGCCAGCTCCAGCCTGCGCTGAGGCTGAGCAGAGCCTCCCCGCTCCCCCAGCTCTGCTTTCTTTCACATCTAATTTGATAGGAGGGGGATTTCGAGCTTCCCACAGTTACTACTTTTCTTGATTTCTCCCTTCCCCCCCGCCCCCCCGCGCATTTATTACTTGCATTTAATTAATTCCTTCTTTGCGTTTCCTTTCCCTGTTAATCTTTGGGTGACTGCTTTGTACATATGGCAATCTGATAATGAGGGAGTTTGTCCTTATTCTCTAGACTTCTTCACTGCGATGTCCACCCATCCAGTGCCTGGGATATCGATCTTCTTTCCATGGGGAGGGGGATAAGGTAAGAGGGGTGATAAAAGTTTTGCAGTATTCCACACCATTAAGAAGAGCTTTTATTCCTTGGCGCTGTTTAATCAACTGTTATATCAAGTCATGCTGTTTAGGCAACCACATCAAAAGAACATACCCTCTTTTGTATAAATTATATATTCCTTGTATCTGTCTTCTCGCATGCACGCAGACGGGGAGATAAAACTTAAGTTTGTTTTTTAATAGCATGAAGCAGGTATTTAGCTGTTATACAACTTGTTTCTGCAACTAAGTTGGTTGATAACAACTCAGGAGCCAAGCTACTGACTTTCCAACTTTTTACCCATTTCCAAGTCAAAATTCCTCAATTTAAAGGTCGGAAAGAGAAATTGACGACTCACTGAAACTCCACAAAGAAACATAAATAGCAGAAGAAAAGCATAGGCTAAAAAAGATGAAAGAGCACCAGTTAGAGTCGGCATGAGACCACTTCGGACCACTTCTTTCGCCTCTTTTCTGAAGTTTACCTGAAAAGACTACTTTGTCCCTTGAAAAGTCCGTGCTGACCTGTTTGTTGCAGTTTACGGATATACAACTTTTTTACCACTTAAAAACTGATTTTAAAATCCATTTTCAAGGTTTAAGTTGATTACTATTCAGCTCAATGTCACAGACCAGAAAACTTCCATCTAGTTTTTCACCCCAAAGAGCTCTTTTTATTTCTTTTTTTCCTTTTTCTGTCTCTTTTTTCTTTTTAAACCCCACAACTTAAATAAAGTTTATTTCTTTGAATGTGTTTTGTTTTTCTGAGAAAGTGGACTTTGAATTACTTTAGCACACCATCCTGGAATTTTTAAGAACTCCTGAAAAACTCCTGAAACTTTCTAGATCCTAGGACAAATTGTATTTTCTCAGGAGGAAAAGCAAATTAACACTTTGCAGGCAGAGAAGTGTTTGTTCATATGGAACTCTACTGTTCTGTCTAACCTGCTCTATCAGCCTCATCTCTGCAATTTTGCTCGTCTCTCAACACCTTTGTCTGATTAGTAGCTTTTGGAGATCGGGATAAAGACATCACTTGCCACGCTGCATGAGATAACAATTAATTTAACATTAAACTTATCCCCTTTCCATTCACTTTGCTTGGATCGATCTCTGTTAATTGTGTTTGCGGATGCTTTCAACACTATGCTTTTCTTAAAAACTTAATGACACCCCGCAAGGAGGTGTAAGAGTCTAAAACGCTCCTCTCCGACTTTGACCAAAGAAACAAAGAATATAGCCCCAGCGTGCTCAGGAGACCATCTATTTTTAATCAGTTGACTATTCGTGCACTTCCGAAGATACAACGTTATTTTAAACTGGGTGATAGTCCTGATTTTATTTAAAATAAAAAAAAAAAAAAGTGCCACATTGCAGTTGTGTGATACACAGGTCAGACACACTAACTTCATTTAACTGCCGCTTCGCATCAGACCTGTTTCTGCTGTTAAATGGTCATTTATCAGCTAAAAGGCGAGTGTGTTTAAAAATGTATGTCTTTGGGAGGGAGAGCAATCTCCCTTTTCAGGGGCAAGAAACCTGTTACAAAGCCATTTAGGTGGGTGCGCTCTGAAATGGCATTATTCCCCCCCGGGGCGTTAATATTACCCAAGTATGTTCCTATTTGCACGGCTCCCCGATAATTCGGCATTTTATTTAACCACAACTGCCCTTAGAAACTTGATTTGCACTGAAGCAGCCTGCTAATCTTAATTTTTTCCCCTTTTTCAGAGAGGCATCTGTTCCTCTTGCTGACAAATGTACCATTCTGCCAAGAAAGTTTTTGGAGGAAAAAAAAAAAAAAAACAGGAGAAGAAAAAAAAAAAGCAAAAAAAAAAAGCAAAAAAAAAAAAAAAGCATGTAATTGATGTTATCCCAAGAAAGCGCGATCTCCACCCCTCTCAGATCCAAGCCCTTCAGGTAAAAGGAAAAAAAAAATCTTTCAAGAATTTGTTGCCTTTTTGAGGGTTAACATCAGAAGACAAGCTTGCCTCGCCTTGGCCAATCAGCTCTCGGCCCTGGCAGCTATAATATAGAACTAAAGGCAGACTCCTCTCACTAGCGTCTTGCTTTGCTACCATTAAAATCAGACCCTTTTTTTGTCTCTCGATTGCTGTCTCCCGACCAAACTCCGATGTGTTCCGTTATCAGCGACCTAAAGCCTGCCATTCCAGCACCTGTCTTGCTAGGGATCGGTGGATAGTATACGATTCAGAAAGCAGACAAGGACATAGGAGGAGAGAGAGCTCTAGAGAGACAGCCAGGGATAGGCACAGAGAGCTTTGAAGTAATTGGATTCAATGGACGAAATGCTGCTGTTGACAAGAATTCTCTTGGTGGGCTTCATCTGCGCTCTTTTAGTCTCCTCTGGGCTGACTTGTGGACCAGGCAGGGGCATTGGAAAAAGGAGACACCCCAAAAAGCTGACCCCTTTAGCCTATAAGCAGTTTATTCCCAATGTGGCAGAGAAGACCCTAGGGGCCAGTGGAAGATATGAAGGGAAGATCACAAGAAACTCCGAGAGATTTAAAGAACTAACCCCAAATTACAACCCTGACATTATTTTTAAGGATGAAGAGAACACGGGAGCTGACAGACTGATGACTCAGGTAGAGCCACAGAGATACCTGTATTTGTGTTTGTTAACCTCTCTGAGCAATCCTAAAGGACGCATCTGTCTTAGTATTTTTGAAAGCCCCCCCCCTTTCCCTCTCCCCCTCTCCCCCCGCCCCTCCAAACTCGACTAGTTTCCCCATTGAATGTAAATAGCATCTATCCGGCCAAGTTAGCCGGGGCTGGAGCCGGAGCTGTTTCGATATTTGGTGGGGGAATCTGTGTGATACTTACAGTCATTACCGTGCCATGGCGTTCCCTGTAACTTGGTTAGAGATTGCTGTTTGCATTTGTCCCCAAGGATGCACTTTGATCAAACGAATTGCATACAGCTCAGAGGACCCCAAGTGTATAGTGACCGCCAGGCCACCCACTCATTATTACAAACGTAGTCCGCGGTTGCTGCGCCGGCTGACTTGATTTTTTTCTCTATTTATTTTATTTAATTTCTCTTTTTTTTCCTTTTCATTTCATTTTAACCTTCATTATTATTATTGTTGTCGCGAGCGTATTCTAAATTTAGTAGGCATGCAGTCGTGCACTCACAAAAGGCAGCTGAAGCCGGAACGACCATTCCTCATCTGATTCCGTATTATATAGCTCGTATTGCAATACCATCATTTGCAATTGTGCCCATCAGAGCGTAAATATATTGATATTTCTTTAAGGATGCTCGCCGCCAATGCTCTGGTACTTCCATAGGGGAGGGACTTGCAACTTATCGGCATTGCATCACCTTCTGTTTTAAAAAATCTGATGGCACAAGGTTTACAACTGGGTAAATATTGGATTTCGGGTGGAATCGGATTGCGGAACTATTTTATGAACAAAAAGAAAGAAAGGGAAAAAAAGATAAAGGTGAGAGAAAGAGAGAGAGAAAGAGAACCGCTCCGAGTCACCTCGTAATTATAATTCATGCTCAACAGAGAGCTCAGCGAAGTCAATTGCTCTGCTAATCCCGGAGTTTCAGAAACTACATGCAATCTAGACACTGGAAATGGGTTTCCTCCAAATATAGGTCAACAGCGCTTTTTTAATATTAATACATTTAAGCCCCACCTTCAGTGCTAGAGCAGGACTCGCCTGGAAGGACTAGGCGGGGAGTGGACGCGGGGAAGGGGGGGTGGGGGGTGGAATTTCCCAAACTCTCCCCGTTCCTCGGCCTGATTTTCCGCACGTTGCCGGGTCTCTCGGGGCGAGGGACCGGCGGCCGCCACCATCTCCTCCCGACCACCTTAAATCGCACCGCACCTCGGAGCGCGGCGGCGCCTCCGCCCGCCGCCGCCGCCGCCCCGCGCAGGGCTGCGGAGCGGAGCGGGTGCCGGTCCCCGCTCGGGCGCGGCCCGCGCCCCTCCGCGCACCCGCGCTCCTCCGCCCCCGCTGCCTCCGGAGCCGCATCTCTCTCATTTTCAGCTCCACTTACTCCCCTCGCGTATCGATCGCGGCGGCTCGGGTTTCACCCTTCCCTCCGCAGCCCGGCGGCAGCGGCGGCGGAGGCGGCTCCGCGGGAGACGGGCTCCCGCCGGGGCTCGGCGCATCCCTCCGTGCGCGGCTGCGCCGGTGCGTGTGCGCGGCGGAGCGGAGCGGAGCGGAGCGGGGCGGCGGGCGCGGGGGGAGCCGGGCACGCTCGGGAGCGGGGCGCTGCGGGCCGGGGCGCACTGCGGGCTGACCCCGGCCCCGCGGCTCTCCCGGGGCACGCCGCGCCGGCTACGCGGCTGGCCGCTCCCGCTGCATTAGCTGGCAGCGTCTGAACTCCTGACCTTCTGTCAACTTCCCTCAGACGAACGAAACGAAAACAAATACTTTCCCCCCCCCCTCTCCTTCAGTGCTTGTTCCCGTGCCTTAGACACAAAGGGGGGAGGTGGGCTGAGAGCGGCGGGGCCGGGGAGGCCGCAGGGCCGGGTACCCGCGGGCAGAGAGGGGAGCGAGGTCGGGGAGCGAGCGGGGCTCCGGCACCCCGGGCCGGGCAGGGAGCGGGAAGCGGAGCGGGGCCGGGCAGCGAGCACTGCCTGCCCTCGCTCCCGGGCACGGCAGGGTCCTCGGCTGCCCGGGGTGCGGTCCTGCCCCTGGCCTCCCTGCCTTGCTTCCTCTCCTTCCCTCTCCCGCTCGGCCGGCAACCTCTCGTTAAATCCCAGCCTTTAAACGCCGGCTTCGGGAGCCCTTCAACCATGGAGAGATCTTTCATGGACAGAATCGTTAAACTTGCAGAGTGGTTGCCGAATGCATTAGTCGCTAGTTAATATTAACTCCAGAAGGGTGGGGGGGAACGCAAACAGAGGTAGGTAAGTCAGGTTCTCAACTTTGCAGGTGACACCAGCAGTTTGCTAAGGGCTCCCCCCTTCCTCCCTTTCCTCCCCCCCCCCCACCCCGGCCATTGGCTGGATTGGGGAGAGAGATAAGGAGGCCAGGTCAGTATGATAAAGCTGGAATTTGTATGAAATAAAATAGCAATCTCGTGTAATGCAGCCACACAACCAGTGCGTGATGTGAGGAATTTAGAGATCAACTTGGCATTTAGGAAGCCCACCAGGTTGTTTACACTGACAGGTACCTGTTAAGTGTTTCCTTCAAGCAATTCATTTGTGAAGAGATTAGGAGCTGGCAGGAGAGGGCTTGTTGAACAACTTTGCCTCCACACAAAGCGTTAGTGGAGGCAGCCCTGCTGAGCTTCACGGTGGCTGAACAGAATTGGGCTTGATTTGTGGCACACGACCCGATGAATTAATAAATAGTCTGGGCTTCACGGCTTTTGACTCTGACAATCCAGCTCAGGCAGTATAAAAGGGAGAAAAGTCCTTTAGGAGGTCGTTTCTCCTTCTTTATTTAGCCCGGAGCCGGGGAGTGGTGCTGGCAGGGCCGGAGCAGCCAGAGGAGCCCCCCGGCTCTGCCCGCGTCCCTGCCCGCGCCCGCTCCGCCCGTGCGGGGCACGACATCGCCATCGCCGTGTCGCGCAGCACTGTCGCCTTATCGGCAGCTGGGACGTTTGATCCTTCTCCCCCTTTCCCCTGTAAATCAGTGATGGAGCGTATCTATCCACTCAGGTGTGAGAGGGAGAGAGGGGAAAAAATAAAAGAAATCAAACTCAACTTCCTTGTCCCGCTGCACTTTGCTGCCGGGAACGGTGCCGAAACCCAAACACCCGTCTCTCTCCATAAAACGGTAGGCCAGAGAGTCCAAAGTGAGCTCGTGACTGTGTTTTATATCTCTCGGGGACTTTTATATCTCTTTATATCAACCTGTGTGTTGCGGGAATCACTTTTATGGCTGTTGGTGAAACTTCCTTGCTAAGCAACCTTGTCACGTCCCTAAAAGTAGCGTCGTCCGAGTAATGGAGGGGTTTGCGTTCCTGGGAGATGTGAAAGGGGACTCTGTGGTCTTTTATTGAGCACACTGGGGAGAATGGTCCTGCAGAAGGCCAAGTACAGCAGTCAGGCCAGCAAAAGTGTGGGGAAAGCAGCTTACTGCATCCCGCCGTGGCTTACAGCCACATCGCTATTTGCATCAAGAGAGCAATGTCAGGTACATGCACCTGAGTTGTTCTCCTCTCAAAAAGGAGGAAGAAAGCTGGCAACGTGTGTGTTTCTAACTCTGTGCCTTTAGTCAAGTGCTTTTCAATGCTTTCGGTGCTGATTTCCAGTTTCTGCCCGGCTGAGAGTCCTTTTCCCCTGTCGCCACTGTGTCTATTCCCCGCCTGGCTAAGATGGGAATCTCCCTAAAACTTTCAGGGTTTCAGCTCACCTCTTTTCCTCACTTTCCCCTGTCCTGTGTGCCTCACTATTCAATCCCTACGTGCTCCCGGTGCTGCTGGGCCCAGTTCAGCCCAGGGAAGGCTGGTGGCTCTGGATGGTCAATGAAAAACCCTGCAGTACTTTCTCCACGGAGTTGGAAGGGTTTCACTCCACACAAAGGGGCTCCTAGCTTGCATAGCATCCCTGCTCCGCTTAACTTCCCTCCTTGGCCCTCCCTTGCTTTTCATCTTCCCACTAAGAGCTATATTATTGTATGGATTTGCTCGGCTTTGTAGGCGAGCGCCGATGTATGTTTGAAGCGGAGTGAATGCTCCCAGCCCATGCAGCTTTGAGGGCTCTAATGAGTGATGGGCGAAGGGAGAGAAGAAAAAAAACACCCCTCCCTCCAGCACATAAAGGCTGTTAACATGTATTGATACCCTTTTCAACACAGAATTAAGCTGAAAAGACCCGCAGAGACATTCCAGGGGGGGAATCCGTGACTCTGAGATACATGGCGAGTGTTTGTTCTGGGCAGAAACTTTGCTGTCGGGAAGGGACAGGGCACTTAGCGGCAGGAATTTGCTCCGTGCAGGTGCCTTTGAACCGCCAGCTCCGGCAGAGGGGGGTCCCCCTGTCCCCCCAGCAGGTGCCAGGGCAGGGAGAAGGTCCGTCCCTGTGGGTATTCGTGGTGTTTGAGTCTCTGTTCATCCCGTGTGCCCAGATTCACTCTCCCCGTCCTCGCCCACCTCCCCGTCCTTCCCTGGCAGCGGAGGTGAAGATGCTCAGCCCTGGCTGAGCCCATCCTGGGGCGCGTTTGGCGGGGAGGGCAGGAATGCCGCCTCTTTGGCAGGGGGGGCAGGAATGCCGCCTCTTTGGCGGGAGAGGGAAGCGGGATGCGGCCCAGGGGGGTATCGATAACGAAGGGGGGGTGTTCCCCAGACTGCAGCACCCCCACAATGACCCTTGCCTATCCGCCGTGTCCCCGCAGCGCTGCAAGGACAAGCTGAACGCTCTGGCGATCTCGGTGATGAACCAGTGGCCCGGGGTAAAGCTGCGGGTGACCGAGGGCTGGGACGAGGACGGCCACCACTCCGAGGAGTCCCTGCACTACGAGGGCCGCGCCGTGGACATCACCACGTCGGACCGGGACCGCAGCAAGTACGGCATGCTGGCCCGCCTGGCCGTCGAGGCTGGCTTCGACTGGGTCTACTACGAGTCCAAGGCGCACATCCACTGCTCCGTCAAAGCAGGTAAGGGTCGTGCTGAGGTGGGGAGACATCCCAGGGCAGCGACTCAGCGCCCTAGAGCCTTCTGTGGCCTGTGTCTGCCGCCGGGCTCCCTCCTCTGTCCCTGCAGGGTCCCCATAGGGGATGGGAGCAGAGCCCCGGGGGCCTTCCCCCGCCTCTTAGCGACCCCGTCGGAGCAGAGGTGGGGGAAAGGAAAGAGCGAGGGGGAAGGAAAAAACAAAGCCCAGCCAGCTGCAGCAGTTTTTCACAGCACTTTTATTTGGGTGATTTGCTTGGTCAGCCTCCCCACGAGAGCTGTGCCGCAGCCACACACCCTTCTCCTCCCCCCGTGGGGTCTGATGCTTTCCTCATCCAAGGAGCGTGTTCAACACAAACACTCGTGGCCGTCTCCAGCCGCCCCGCTGGCTGCACGCCTTACTCGCGAGCGCTAATCTCCGAGTGGGAGCCGGCCAGGAAAATAAATAACGTGGTCCCCAGCCTCCTTCAGCTGTAGCCGCTAGGAAATTCCCAGATAGGGATACACATACACATAATTTTTTTCCCCTCCCCTCCCCTGTGCTTACAACGCCACACGCTGTCTCAACCCGGGAACAGCTCGCAAGAAATCCCCGACTCGCAGAGTTTCTTTTCCTGACACTTGACACGTTTTTTGGTGGAGCAAATCTGTCAGCGAGTGACAGCCCCCAGCTCCACCGCCTCCCTCCATCCAGCTGTATGACATCGAAAGCTCTTTTTAAGAGCATACCCTAGCCCAGCAACCTGCTGGATGTGTCAGGAGACACTTGGCTGCAAAAGAAAATAATGGGCTTTCTTTAAATATAGCTGTTTGCTTCGAACCCATGGCAGGGAAGCAGCCGTGCCCACCTGCAGGAGGGGTTCACGTCCCTCACTCCATCCCAGAGCTGCCCAGGGGCTGAGCACCTCTCCTGGCCCATGTGGGCTTTGTCCTGAGAGCCTGCTACTGCTTTTGTTCAGCTCCTGGGTCCTTTCTAGGCGAAAAGAGGCCCTGCAAAGCTGTCAGCTGTGTGGAGATCTGAAACTCCCCTTTCAATAGCCGAGATGGGCTTTGTAGCGCAAGGTGTCCAATTGTGGTGTGTGGTGACCTTAGCCCAGGAGCACCTCCTAATCCACCCCAGGGGTGTTTCACAGGACGGGAGCCACCCCAAGCTGCTCATTGAGATTCGGCACACAAGGACTCGGGGGCAATATTTGGAGGGTGTCAGGCAGGGTCGTGTGACTGTACGAGGCAGGCTGAAGGGAGCAGGCTTGAATTCCACTCTCTCAGCCTGATCTTAAACTGTCCAAACCTCATTTCATGACAGAGCATCTCATGAGAAGATTAAATCCCATAATGCCAGCAGGAAGATTCTTTATCTAGATCTCTGTTTGCAAAAAGTATGATCCAGGAGACTGGAATGCAAAGAAGAGTTCCCCCAAGGCCTGAATTATTGTCACCAGAACAGAGGAGGGAGAGGCAGGGGTGGTAAAAGGGACATTGATAATGCGCTACAGCAAGTATTTAGAGCAAGCTTCTACATTTAAAATTCAAATACAGATCTTGAGTGCCTTGGAAAAGTGGCTCTGCTGTGCAAATAGTGCTTGGAAGGTCCTGGGTTTTTGGAGAGTATGTGTGTGAATTGGCACATAGGGTTTCTGCACCTGAACAAATAGGGAGGGGGAGAAAAGGGGGGGAAGAAGCTGGGAAAAAAATGGAAGTGTCCTCTCTTCCAAGAGTGTCTGCATTTATTACATGAATCAGAATGACAATGCTGATCCTTTATTGGATTTTAATTAGAGAACCCAAACAAGCGCTGCTCAAAGAAGCAGATTTTCACACCTCTGCCAATTCACTGGCATGTTTGTAGAGCTGCTACACTACTACATCTATTCATCAAGTCCCTGAATATGCAAACAAAGCTCTAGCCAGACCTTTACTGCCAGCTTGTAGGAAGGTGTAGTTTACTAGCAGAGGCCTCCACATAAAGCACATAGCTTGTTTGTTGCCATGTCCTCCCTGAAGAGGGAGGCCTTGGAGATCTTGCTGCTTCATTTCTGAAGAAGTGATAAAGTCATTAGCAAATCAATAACGGTCTAATTTTCACCCTTCCTGTCTTTCCTGAGAAAGTCATTAGGGGACACTCCAATGATTTGTTTAAATCATAGGAATTTCAGTAGCAGTCACAGAGACAAAATATAAAATCTGTCCATCTTTAGGATCTAAATCAGCAGGTCTCTTGACTGCTATAGGGAGTAACTGAGAGAAAGCAGGGAAAGGCAAGGGAGGGATGGGGAATCTCAACACTTGCTACCATGACATACTGTGGGATATTAACCAATATTAAAAAAAAAACCAGAGTGGTTAGGAGCACTGCAAGTCCCTCTGTTAAGACAGAGATCAGCCTGGAGCACAGCAGACTTCTTTTCCCACCGCCCCACAGGTGGCTGAACTTCCAAAAAGTGATTTACAAGAGAGACAGAGTCTCATTGCTACTTTTGCTGTCTTTAAGTCTGAGATTGTTCCTCTCAGTAGCACAGGAAAGCAGCAAAAGCTGCTCTAAACTCTGAGTAACTCCCAAGAGTTACTCAGGAGGAGGCATTTGCTTGGGCCTGGCACAGTGTTGGGCTGCTCTGGGATCACATGCTACGAGGCAGGGAAGAGCATGCTTCTCCTAGAAGGAGGGAAGTTTCTTTCTTTTTTGGGAGAGGATTGAAGCAAAGTGCTGGAGATGCCAGGCAAGGAGCTGTGAGTGTGAGATGTGCCCCAGTAGCCAGCATGCTGAGCAGGAAGGCTGGAGGCAGCATGGGGGCTTGTGCAGCACTATGCAGGGGGATTTGGGAAATTTGGGTTGTGGCTTTGCAGTGGCAAAATTTGTGTGCAACCTGGGGCAAAGTCTCCTCCTGTTCTTTGCTGTTTGCTGCCCTAGATGTGCTCCTTGAGTAAGAGCTGAATGGGGACCCTGAGCATCAAGAGCACAGGCACTTGCTTAGAGAAGAAACTTCATGCCAGCAAAATGACTCGGCTTTAAAAGCCTGCAAGTTATCTGGCATCAGGTGTCAGTGCAGGGTAAACAGTAGCCAAATGGGAAGCTCTTCCAGGAGAGATTTTGTTCTGGAACAGTTTTCTCAGTGGAAATATTTTGGCTTATTTCCCTTACGAGACAAATCACTCTTGTAACTCCTAACCTAGAGGAGATTTTGCACTGGCTCAAATCTGGCAGGAAGGGGATTCTCACTTGACCCAATGAGTGCAAATGGAAAGTGCTCATAGATGAGGGTGGAGGAATTTCAGAGGCTGTGTCCTGAGCTTTCTTTGTGGGTTGGGGTGGCTGGGAAAGCAATAAGTTCCTGCATGCTCCCATGCCCCATCCTGGGCAAGAAAAAAAAAAAGGAAAAAAAAATACATATGTGCCTCCTCTAACCCTACTCTGCCTCTCTCCTTTTACAGAAAACTCAGTGGCAGCCAAATCCGGAGGTTGCTTCCCTGGCTCGGCCACGGTGCACTTGGAGAAAGGTGGGACCAAGCTGGTGAAGGACCTGAGGCCTGGAGACCGGGTGCTGGTGGCCGACACCGAAGGCCGTCTGCTCTACAGCGACTTCCTCACCTTCCTGGACCGCGAGGACGGCTCCCACAAGCTCTTCTACGTCATCGAGACGCGGCAGCCCCGGGCCCGGCTGCTGCTGACGGCCGCCCACCTCCTGTTCGTGGCCCCCCAGCAGAACCAGTCGGAGGCGGGGAGCGCCGGCAGCCGGGCGCTGTTCGCCAGCCGTGTGCGGCCGGGCCAGCGCGTCTTCGTGCTGGGCGAGGGCGGGCGGCGGCTGCTGCCGGCGGCCGTGCACCGCGTGTCGCTGCGGGAGGAGGCGTCGGGAGCCTACGCGCCGCTCACCGCCCAGGGCACCATCCTCATCGACCGCGTGCTGGCCTCGTGCTACGCCGTCATCGAGGAGCACAGCTGGGCGCACTGGGCCTTCGCTCCCTTCCGCCTGCTGCAGGCCCTGCTGGCCGCCCTCTGTCCCGCCGGGATGGGGTCCCCCATGGGAGACCCCACGGCCCCCGGCATCCACTGGTACTCTCGGCTCCTCTACCGCATCGGCAGCTGGGTGCTGGATAGTGACTCTCTGCACCCGCTGGGCATGATGGTGTCGTCCAGCTGAGGGCCCCCCGCGCCAGCCCGCCAGGCTCCAACGGAGAGACAGAGACACGGAGGGAAAGAGAGAGAGAGAGAAAGGAGAGAAAAAAAAGAGAAAAAAAAAAAAGAAAAGAATACGCTAAAAGAAAACAAAAAAAAAAGGAAAAAATACATATTTTTAAAAGAGAGCACGGATTAAGACTTAAAAAATAATAATAATAAAATAATAATAATTAAGTAGGACAGTCCAAAGTAGACTTAAAGGGAAACAAAGACCCCTGGAAGTTCTGTTCTGTTTAGTTTATAAATATATATATATTTTTATTTGTTCTTTTGTTTTGTTTGTTGTTTGTTTTTTTTTTTTTCCTCCTCTCCTGGATATTTATTTCTTTGGTATTTTGAATAGATGTTTTAAATGATATGAACCGGACCTTCAAGAGCCTTAAATAGTTTCTTTGATAATTTATTATCATGTGAACTGTACTCACAGGAGAAAAAATTATTTTGTGAGGCCAAGCAAAACTGCGCAGAGTCTATTTTTCTACATGTCACGTGTGTCCTGACTTTCAGAAAGCAAAATTCTGTACTTTCCCATCTCTCCATTACATTGCTCTTTCATTTCAGCAAGTCTAAAAAACAAGCAAACAAACAAACAAATACACACACACAAAAAAGACAAACTTCATGGGGGTCCGTAAATTATATTTTTATACACAGAATTGTAAATTAGATTTTTTTGAGAGATCAATACTTAACTGAATCACATTTCGTTTTTTGAAATAGTGTAAAATATGAGAATATATTATTTTAATTTAAATAGTTGCAAATGTAACATCATTTCCTGTATTGTTTTCCATGCTTTGCTTTGTAAAAACATCATTTGGCCACGTTCATGGAAGTTCATGGAAGTCGAGACTGTTACACAAACTTTTTATTTGCAAAAACCGTAAGAAACTTTGTTATTTTTAACTTCAGAAAAAGTTTATTAGAAAATAATATTTTTTAAAAAGCGCACATGGCGGCAATTCTGTGACGATGGAGATGGTAGTTTGTACAGAGGGGGAAAAGGATGTTTTGCATTAATAAATTGAGAAATAACTGCTGTAAATTTACTAAAATGTATTTTCGAATATTTTGTAATAGTTTTAATAGTTTTATAGAAATAAAATGTGCCATGCACAGTTTGGTTAGTATATAATAACTAAGAGTTCCTGGTGCATCCCATTTTTTTTTCCTTTTTCCTTGTTGGTTTAGGAAACATGATACCTAAATGAGTGCCCTTTATTTTATTTAGATTGTTGCTTATAACATTTAATTTTGGTACTTTAATTAAGGAAACAAATCCATCACATCTGTGCATAACCTGGAATCTCTTGTACTGACAGTAGAACCTCACTTATTTGCACGAGTGACCAGCAGATGGGTTTCCCTTTGCCAGAGCCCTGGCTCCCCACCCCTGCTCAGACAATGCTCCTCTCTTCCAGCTGCAGCCCTGACTCCACGCTCACTTCCCAGTCTGGAATGGAGACTGTAGATGGCTCTGAGAATTGATTTCTGAGGATGCTAAATCAAGTTTTCTCTTTGAAGTGCATTAATGTAAGGGAGGCAGCTGTCTTTGCCTTGTGGCAACTGCGGGGTTTCAGTGGGGTTCAATCTGGGTGCCCAGAAGATGGAAATCTGAGGGAGAGACATTGACTTTGGTGAGTTAGAGGGGTTCATGTGGCTGATGCTGGAAGAAGGATCATGAGATCCACCAGATTTCACTGGCTGCTTTGAGTAACAGCACAGAGTTTGTGGCCACTGACAACAGAGCAAAGCACCCTTTGCAAAACAAACAAAAGGATAAAGATTTGTTAATTTATGCTGAGATACATTCCTTAGCTGTAATGCAGGAGTCTGTCCCCACCCACCCATGGGTGAATGTGCTGGAGATGTGTTTTAGGAGCTGAGCGGTGGGGCCAGTGCTGCATCCCCTGCCTGGTCCCAGCCCCAACCCACCCTGAGGGGATCATCCTTGACAGGTGCTGATCAGTGAGGTTCTGCTGCACCACGTGCTCCTCCATTGAGGGTTTCCAGGATCCCTTTAAAAATTTTGCAAAACATTGTGTGTGCATGTGTGTGCGCGTCTGCGACGGGACCGCGCCGGAAGGGAGCTTGCCTTGAATGTCTTCTCACCTTTTCTTTGGTTTCCATTACTTGCCAGTCTAGGATGTTCACCCACCAGGCCTTTTGCTCCAGACACAGCCACGTTCTCTGCTGGGATGGATGGCAGCTCCACAGCCTCCCAGAACGTCCCTGCTGGGGCCATCTCCAGAGAGTGTCGACCATGCCCTTCCACGCTGAAATCCCAGGAGCTTCTGGAGCGCAGTCAGGAGCTGGAGGCCGAGTTCCACACACGAGCACTGCTGTGTGAAGCCCCGACAGATGGATGTGGTTTCTCCTTCCTGTCAACTTCTAGTCCAGCCCCACTTCCAACCTCCAAAGCTTGGACATGGCCAAGGTGATGAGACTTTGGAGTGACCACAGTGTGCTGCAGCACCAGGAGAGGAACAAAGCCACCCTCATGTCTACCCAATGAGAGGCATCACGGGGGACTGTGGACTGCCTGGTGGGTGCTGAGGACCTGCTGCCCACCCCAGCTTGGACTCTGCCACCTCCCTGTCTTTGGGGTGTGCTGAGGGCTGCAAACCCAGATGATTTGGGGCATGTGAGAATGTGATCATGGAACAAATGAGTCTCTGCTGTAAGAGTCTGGCCTTAGTTTGGCAGCGTCTGGGTGTCTGAGCTCTCTTACCCTGTCTCTGAGAGGCTGCCATTTTTAAAGGCCTCTACACTCAAAGAAATGACCGTGTTGGAAGGTGCCTTCTCCAGAGGTCGGGTGGTGGAGGTGTTTAGGGATGTCAATGATCAAACTTAAAGCCACTGGCTGGAGGGCTTAAATCTAAATTGCAACTGAGAAGTTTAAGAGCCATCAGACCAGAGCCCACACTTGTGTCAGGGCAGGGCACGTGCCTGGATGGGACCACACCAGACATTGCCTCATTTAATCTTCACCCAAAGGCCGAGATGAGCTCAGATCTTTGTGGTGTGAGAGAAGCTTAGATGCTCTTACACCAGGATCAGCCTGTTTCACTGAGCAGAGAAATGCTGTGCCACGTTCTCCGTGCGCTTACTCCAAGCAGCTTTACGTCTTCCTCTCACCGTGTCTGAATTCCACCTCTCCCTCTGGCTCCTCTCATCAGGATCACCCCTCTGTGGTGTGTTAGAAGTGCTTCCTTAGATGGGCCAATCCAACCCACAGCCACAGCTCTTGTATGAAGGATGTACTGTCATAACCTTGTGCAAAACATCTAGGAGATGTCACTGTCCGTTTTCAGGGTCCGAGTATGGCAATAGTTTGTATAAATGTACACATAGTGGTGGCTACAGAATAGTTTATGACTAAATACATATCTATTACTGTCAAAATAATGTATAAGAATGTACTTGAAGCTATTATCCTTGTGCTCTGTTGTCTGAATAATTAAAGAAGTTACAGAGACTTCCTGAAATGTCTGATATGTGATGACATTCCTATTGCACACCTCTGAGGAGATTACCCTGATGAAATTGAAATGCAGAGTGGGGATCCTGTGGGATTTGGTATTGGACTCTTCAAACACACCAGGAATTGTGCCAGTGGGGCTTCATGTGGTGGCCACAGCCTCCTCCTCCTCCCACCCACAGCCACGTGGGCAGTCTGTCATTTACCTGTGAAATATTGCGTGGCTCTGCAAAGCCAACTCATTTGGGAGGGTTCTGTGGGGTGGCAGAGGTGCCCTGAAGGGCAGCCACCAGCAGCTGCCTGTCCTCTCCACCTTCCCCAGCCAAGCCAATGTGAGAAATGACCCTAATTAGACTGGGGCTAGTCTGTGTTTACTTGACCAATAGTTCAGGCAGTGCCCTGGTGCTCAAACCCTCCAAAGGGAAGCTGGGATGTGCCAGTAAAAGAGGATCACATCCACAACTAAAATCCAAGCACTGGGGTGAACCAGGTGTTTCCCAGCCTGTAGCTGTGCTGTGCCTCAGCTCTTTGTGCCCTCACAGGGAAAGTTTGCCTAGCTGGATCTTTAGACATATATGCACATATATGTCTACATATATAATATTATTATCCTGATATTAAGAGCTCAGCACATCCCACCAGGACACAAATATGTTTACTCTGGCCCTCCTGAGCATTTCCCACCATGCTGAGGCTGAGCAGGAGATGTAAATCAGCCTAGCTGGCTGATAATTGGGCAGCAGTTTTGCAGCCCCAGTACAGCAACTATTTCAATTACAGGGGGAAGGAAACCAGAAAGAGCATTTTATCTTACTCATTACTGCAAGCCATAAGGGACCATTAGATTTCTTAAGCTTTTGAAATTCTCTCTTCAGCAGTTTCTGCCTTAAAACTAGTTCAAACTTAACTGAAAAAAGGTCAATTTTCCATGTGCAGAGCCCTTCAGAGCTTTCAAAGGAGCAGTGTTAATGTGATCCTTGGCCCAGGAGGGCTGAAAGGGAAAAAAATAATCTGTAAAAAAAGCATCTTTACAAGCAATGGGATTGTCTCAGATTTGATAGGGGCCCCACAGCCACTGTTGGGGCCAAGATTGTTAAATATAATTTTTAATGCTTTGCGTTTGGGGTGTTTGGACTTACATATTTAAATAATTTTGGTTTTCAGGGATGAAAAGGAGTGAACAAATGCAGGAAATATGACTTTAATGATCTTGTCCTGATTCCAGTGAAATCAAGAGTGGAATCCAGACGTGATTTGGGTGCACAAGCAATTGTGCACCTTAAAGCTGAGTGCAGGACGCCATATAACTTCTTTTCCTTTCATTTTTAAGTGAGAGCAAGACATCTCTTTGGACAAATATTACTGCAAATCACGAATGAAACCACAAGGTCAGGAAATCTGTTTGGGGTAAAAATATTTGTTTTGATGTCCTGTGACCTAAATGTGAAATAAATATTAGATTTGCTCAGTTTGGTGTGAACAAGTGTCTGTTTGTATTACTGGGGAGGAGAGGTGACAAGGGATGGGACTGTGGAGGGTTCCTTGGCCACCAAACTCACATCTGGCTGCTGCCCAAGGGCAGGAGGGGTTGGACATGGGGCAAAACTTGCCTGGACCAGACCTGTGGGACATCACGATGGCTCCCTTGGAAAGGGGATGTGCTCACAGGGAAACCATACTTGGGAATGCTGGATCATTCCAAGTTTTGAGACTTTTGATGGCATTGTCTGCAAGGGAGTGGATGATCCATCTGTGTGCAATTACAGCGACTTCCTTTTGGTCTCATGACAGACAGACACTGTGTCACAGACCTGTCACAGGCTTTCCCTGGGTGGAGGAAACTTATTTACAGGCAGGATACAGATCAGGCTTTGGCTAGTGCATTTCATGGGCCTTTTTCCTTTTTTCTTTTTTTTTTTTTTTTTTTTTAGCAGTTTAGGCTGCAAGCAGCCCCTGGTGGTTCCAGGTCTCACCTCAGCCCATCCTGAGCAATGTGCTGGGGGCCACCCTCTGTCAGGTGCCACATGTCTGCAAGGATGGAGGGGCTCCATCCCTCTGATCAACTAGTATTGTTAAAAAAGCTAGCAGTTTTCCTAAATAGAGCAGCCTTGCATCCCATCCACCAAGAATCTTCCTTTACAGTCTCCTTGCATTTATTCTGTGAGGAAGGAGAGCAAAGAGTTAAAACAAGATTGGTTTTAAGAAATCCCAGACTCAGAATCTGGGACATTCAGAGCTCTGCCAAGCTCTGCTGCTGCTCCTGCAGCCTGCCCTGAGCACAGAGCTGAAACCTCACTCACCCAGCTCACCTCTTCCTTGTGAGTCAGCCCCATCCTGTTTTCTACAGCAGTGAGAACTGGTTTTAATTATTAGACAGTAATGAATGCAAGTAAATATTACTCTCAGGATTGCTCATGGACAATTCCCTTGGAATAGTCACTGGTTGGGTGTAAGCTTTGTTGGCTTTGCCAAATGATGTCCTTTCTACTCAGCAAAGTTCTGGACACAGGAGTGTAATAAATGTTCAGTATCAAACAAGTCTGTTCTGGCAGAGTATTTGTGAACAACCATTTTGTGCTAACACCAATGGAAGCTGTGGCATCAGAAAGTCCAACTGCCATTCAAATATTTGCAAATAATGAATATGTGATCCCACAAATAACAACAAACCAAGCTGGTTGCTTTCATTGAGGAAAATGATTATGAATCACTGTGTACTGTGGGCTCAATCCAACAACCACCAGCGTCAAAAGAAGTTTTTCCACAACTTCAAACAAGCAGGGAGCTGAGCTGTGTTTGCTCAGCTTTACCTGGTGTATCCAACACTCTCATATTGCACCATCAAATAATAGGATTTATCAGGCCAGTAAGTATTTCCTAGAACAGCCAAGAGTGGGCACATTTCACCTCCTGACTGAGAATGTGCAGCTCCCACTGATGTCAGCAGGGTTATGTATGGGCAAAATGAGGTCAGACTCTGTTGCCCTACTTTATGTGCCCTGTGGTATTACACTCAATTAAGTTTTGTCTCCCAGGACACAGCCTCTCTCCCACTTAAGTCACCAGGAACTTTGTCACTGCACAACAGTGCAGGAGGAGGCACGAAATACCAGTCTTTGATGCAGAGTGCAGTGAGTTTTAACCCGTGTGTTCAGGAACTTTCAGCTGCACTTCAAAAAGGGAGGGTTAAATTCAATAAAAAAATTATTAGATCCATGAAAATCCAACATGGGGAATCTTCAGGAGAAGGTAACAGCTTTGCAAACTCACCCAGAGCCTTGCAGAGTGTAGCAGACTCAGCAAGAGCTGCTTCCCAAGGCAGCAGTGCATCTTTCCTGCCCTCTGCCAACAGCTCCCCCTGATCCCTGCAGAAAGATCCTGAATATCATGGGCAACACCTCTTAGGCAGCAGAGAATCAGTCACATTTTCTGTGTGGGTGACCACATGCTTGACTACTTTGAAAATATTAACCACTGCTTATGAACTGAAACTATAAATAGCTGTAGGAAGGAGAAAACAGTAAAAAAAATTCCTCATTGCAGACAAACAAGTTGCCAACAATTCCAGACTTTGAGTGAAGCAGGTTTGGTCCTTGTCCGTTTGATGGGGTTTCTTCTGATTTTGAGCAAGTAGCTTGTTGTCCCCTTGGCTTTACCAGAGATGGGCAGAAAAAACATTTCTGAAGATATTTTTCCACAGTCTGTGGGGCCAACATGATGGGAAACACAGTGGATCAGATATCAGATATCTACTGCCCATGTGCCACTCTGAGGGTTCTCCTCTGTGGTGGTGTGCTTCTTGCCAGTGTGCTTCCTGCCAGATTTTTAATTCCATTCTAAATACCTTTGGAAAAGAGGACAGATGATTTTATACATGATGCTAAACTCTGCATTACATACATACATCACAAGGAGGAACAACAAGGCTTTAGTCAGATCAAGAGTAAGAAATAATTTTGGCTTCTGATTGTGTCTCCGCCATGGAGAGGAGGTCCCTGCTGACTGGACAGGATCTCCCTGGACTGACGAGTGAGCTGAGACACCAAGAGCTCACAGAGAGAGTTGCAAATATGTCTGAATGTAGGTGTCCTAACTTTGCTTCTGAATTCTCCCTAAAATGTCATGTCAGCCTTCTGCAGAGGCTCCCCATGGAGTCCAGGCTACATTGGGAGCATCTTGGTCTCATCCAGTGGTCCTCATGTGAGGTGCATATAGACTTTCCTTAGCTCTGCACAGTGACCAAGCTCTGGGCCCACATCTTCACCCCTCTCTGTTCTGGGCTGGGGTAAGCCCAGTGCAGCCCAAACCCAGAGCTTTCTCTGCATCTGGCTCTCCACTGAGGGATTAGAATTTCAGAGAGGCCACAAACCTCAGTGCCTCTCTTTCCAAGAGCAGGGCACACTTGTTCAGCCTTGCCTGTGTAGGTATAAACACTGTGCACATACAGCCCAGTTAATTAAAAACTATTCCCACTCAATTCTCCCTCAGGGGAAGGAAGGGAGAAGATAGATGCTCATGGGAGGGGTGCTCATCACATTGCTTAATGTGATTTGGAGTGGGACATGCTGTGCTGTGGGGGGCTGAGGGAACACCATGGAGAGCTGTCCCTGGAGAGAAATTTCCCCTAATCTCTGCAGTGTGGAAGGGAAGGAGTGATGTGTTTCCAGGAGAGAGAGCAGGAGACCAAAAACCTGCTCCCCAAGGCAAGGAGGCACGGATGGAGGCTTGCCCTGACATTTACCCAACACAGGATTCTTGCTTGGGACTTTTGGGGGTCTTGGGAACCTCCCAAGTTCCCAGGTTTTGGGCAGCTCATGGAAAGGAGAGGAGAAATCCCCAGCACCTGAGTGTGGGCAGGACACAGCCTGGTCTGTGCTCTGGTGTGTCTGAGTGGCTCAGCTCTGCCACCAGGAGCTGTCCTGGGCACCAGACACAGAACAGCCACAGCCACAGCTCTCCACCCTCTGCTCCCAAGTCACTCATGGGAGTCACTGATGGACACACCAGGAGTCACTGGGGACACTCCAGGAGACACTGGGGACGCACCAGCAGTCACTCACAGACACACCAGTGGTCACTGATGGACACACCAGGAGTCACTGGGGACACTCCAGGAGTCACTGGGGCCTGCCTTAGCGGTGTGTGGATGTGCAAGGGCTCCCAGGGAGCAAGTGCAGATGCCTCAGGAGCTCTGGTGCCTTCCAGCAGGTGCTGAACAACACCAGGGGCAGAAGAAAAGCTGCAGCTTTGTGGGATCTGCTGGCTGCAGCCAAAGTTGACCTACATGCACCACCAAGGTTCTGGGCATGCCAAGTGTTTGTGCCTTTCCCAAACCAGGATTAAACCAACTGCATTTAGAAACAGGCAGGATGCTGCCACTCCTCAGGGCAGGGGGATGTCTCTGTGCAGCCCCTGCCCCACCAGGGACTCAGCATGGAGACATCTGGACAGCAGTGGTGCCACTCCTGAGGGAGATGTGCCATGGGTTCCACACCTGGGCCTCAGGCTCCTGTGAACCTGTGACTAAAGAAGCTTGCTGGGTAGGGCCAGAGTGTTCCCAATGTTCAAAATGAGAGAAAAGTCATATTTCATCCTATAGGTCCCCAAATTGCTGCTTTACAAATGTAAAAAAGGCCAAGTCAGGACTCCCTTTTGAGTTGCTCCTTGCACCAGGGAAGTGTTTTGTCTGATCACAAGATGTTCCTTTTTAGGGGTGTTTTTTTCTCTTAGCAAGGAAATACCTGAACATTGTTTATCAACTGAAGCAAGGAATGAAATACACCTAAACATTTCTTCTCATTTGGGTGCAACTGAATATGCAGGAAAATTGGAATATCTTCCTGCAGATTATACATTGGAGCTATTTTTTTCCTATTTATATGGATCTTGACAGGACAGAACTCTTTATTGAGAGTTCAATAATGACATCTGCTATCAGGAATATCAAATCCAGTAGAAGATGTTTCACATTAAAATAGAAACCCATGGCCAAATTTCCTCTTGATGAATACAGACACGGCTTTATAAACTTCTTCAAAGTTTCACTCTTTGCACCAGAATAAAATTCAGCTCAGGGAGTTTCTATGAACACTTATCCACATGTGCAAAAAGAGTCTGCTTTTAAAAAGTGTCTCACAACAACAACAAGAAAAAAAGGCAGAAACAAACCCTCAGACCTTTCAGGCTTTGTTGCATTAGGTGGAATCGAAGTGACCTCTAGTGATTCCCTGCTAACCGTGCAGCTTGGCAGCTGCCTGCGCTGAGCTCAGGGCTGAGAGGGGATGTGTGCTGCTCTCTCAGCTGGTAAAAATGCAATCAATACCTGATTAATGCAAAATTACGGCAATTAACAGCCTTCACAATAGCAATTCTTACAATTCAAGTGTAGAATGTTTTCCCAATCTCTACCGTTCCTTTCCATGCAAGCTGTGCATTGTTAAAAGGAGTGTTTTTATCAGTCGGCTTAAAAATCAGCAACACAATGAATTTATTAGTAACTTATCATCCATGTGTCTTCTGGCAGTGCTGACATGCTGTTCTGTAGGAATAGACAGGATAGGAAGTGCATTAGATTTGTGATTTAACTCATTTGTTCCTATTTTTTGGAACAGTCACAGGCTGATCACAAAATTATTACCAGTTGTGTAGGGAGTGTTGCTGTGGGGCTAAGCCATCCCCATCCCCAGGTTCAACCAGAGATTATCACCTCTGCAAGGTCATCTTCCCTCTCCCAGACTATTAAGGGTTTTTTTTTTTTTTTTAAAAAAAAGAGCATAGAGAGAGAGGATGTTACAATTCATCAGCGGTGGGGGAAATGAAAATTGTGTATCAGCCAAATTATGTCAGTTTACCACGAAAATCAATACCAAAGGGGGCTAGAAATGGGATGTCATCATTCAGAGGCAATGCAGGAGAAGATCTGTCAGCAGCAAGACGGCTGTGAGCTCTGTCCCTGCATTCCCCAGGGATATCTCAGGGTTGGGGAAGGCAGAAAAAAATCATTGATTCCTCTGGCACACGAGATTGGGATGGGCACAAAGGAGATGCTCAGGAGATGCTGAGCTCTGCTAGGACTCAGAATATAGATATTTAAAAAACAAGCTTTCCATAGATCAGATGTGTCAATCTCTGAATCAGAGCTGGGTGAAAACCAGGACCCTATTCCTACCAGAAGAAAACCCACTGAGCTGCTTTGGTTTCCTTCATGTTTTGAAGAATTAATCTCTGACCTCTATTCTTTCCTGCCCTATCTCTACGTCCATTAAAGACCATGAGGTGTGATATCTGCAGAAAAGAGGATAGGAACGCTACTTCTGTCTTGCTCTCTCTCCCTGCTGTCAGCTCTCCAGAACAAAATGCAATTTAAATCATTCCCAGGGCTGATTTTGCATTCCCTGTAATTTTCATGGAGGCTGAGCCACAGCCACTGCAATGGAATGAGCTCCCTTGTTGGGGTCAGTGCTGCACTATTTGAGACATTCCTCAGACACACTTCAGAAGGACTTCACATGGAAATGAGGAGTTCTGCAATGGGAGCTTCCAGACTCACTGTCTCAGCCTGACCCTCTGCCTGCCCCACCAGCCCTGTCAGGGATTCTGGGGACCCTCCTGCCTCTCTGGGGTGTCCATGGTGTAAAACCAGGCTGTATTCCCAAAAACCTTCTGCTTTCTACTCCCAAAATGCAAGGCTGGACCTGAGTGTTGGGCTGTTGGGCTGTTATTGTCAGACTATGATTTCACCTGCCACTGCTCAGGAGCATCTTCTGAGTTCAGCCTCCTCCATCCTGAGGCATGAAAGAACTAAAATGATGCATGTGTTTGTCCAGGGCTAGAAATCAGCCAGAGAAAACCTATTTGTCTCCCCAAAATGAATCCAGCCACCAGAGAGTGCCAGCCCAAGCTCTGCTCTGCCTGGGCAAACCTGCAGAGCCATGACTGGGGCCAAGCAACAGGTCCCATCCACATTTCTGTGTGAAGGCAAATATGGCTCAATCTCTGTTTGCTTTTAAGGCTTAGAGACTGAAGGGAAACATTTTTATTTGTTGTGAGCAGCAAAACAAATAAAAACAGGTGGATGGGAAAAAGCAGGGGGCTCAGCATGGGATGATCTGGTGCTAACCCTGAATTATCTTTTAGGCTGAGGCATCTTTATTGGTGTTAAACCAAAACAGAATCTTCTGTGCATCAGCTAATTTCTTTCACAAAGAAACATGCACATTTTATTAAGCTCCTTATAAATTTCATTTTCATTTTGGATTAAATGATATCATTTTAATGAAAGGCAGTAGCTAGAAAAATGCATTTTGTCTTTAAAGAATCACTTTCTGGTAAAGCACCATTTCCTATTTTTTAAAGCCAGGACTGTGATAATCCAAATACTTGCATAGCCTTTGGTTACCAGCCCTGAAAGCTGTAAAAATATGATTTATTTTACACGTGCATGCTGTGGGTTTATTTTTCCAGCTAAGGAATGAGAATACAGAAGCTAGTTTCACTTTTGTGGTCTAATAGGTCAGTGCAGATTTACCATTTTAAACATGTGCAGCCATAAATACAAAACAAAACAAATTGTTGCTGCTGCTGTGATTCAAACCCCAAATTAAAAACAAATACAAATTAGAAATCCCCTTTAAAACCTCATCTGTCTAAAGCTGCTGAAATATTGTCTTGATGACAGAACTTCTCACATAACAACACTGCATAATAGGTTGACCATTTAGAGTATTTTCACTAAACTTTTGTTTGTTTTGAATATCCTCAGAGGCCTTTTCAAATTTGACTCTGTGAGCATATGTTTGCATGTCAATCCCAGATTGTGTTGGTTTTTTCAAGTTATCTTCCAGCCTTCATTATCTTCAGCAAAAATGTTAAACATGTGAACCTCAAATGTTAAAAAAAAAAAATAAAATAAGGAAATTTAGATAAAACTTGCTCATGTATTTATGTCATAGTAAAGTTTGCACAGTTGAAATTGGGATCAGGAGATGATTCAAAAGTAGCAGAGTGGAACATTTAAATTTTTTTATACTGGAAACCATAGAAAAGTGTAAAGCAGCCAGCTGGGTACCAGCCCACCCAGCTCAGCCTGTTCTCACCCCAGCCCTCCATGGGCACTTGCTTGCAGAAGGAGAAACACAGTGAATATTTGGAATATTGACATAGTGAATATAATGAATATTTTACAAAAGGTTCACTGCTGCCTGAAGGAAAGCTTTCCTAAGGGAAGGAGTATGACAATCTGTTCCTTAGAAAATACCTGGCTGAATTCATTGGGACTGGAAGCAATGGTGGGTGCAGGATCAGAGGCTGCCCAAACAGCCTGGAGAAACCAGTGCTGCACATTGTGCTCCTGCAGATTCCTCACAGCCATCTCTGCAGACCTGGCTTTTCTGCCTCGGTAGCCCAGAGTGGATTTAGGAATGCCAAGGGAGAAGCAGGAGAGAGGAGGGGCAGCCCTGGGGCTGAGGAGTCCCCTCAGCTCCTCCCCAGCATCTCCTGCAGGGCTTTCCAAGGGGAGGAACCTCCAGACTTCCCTCATGCCAGAGGGAAATGAGTCAAAATGTTATAACTACACAAGGTTCCCTGGGCCTGGTGGGGCTGCACAAGCTGCCAGGGTCCAAAAGCAAAAAAAAAAAGTTACCAACAAAACCTAACAGTGATGAAAAGGACAATGTCTGAAAACACAGTGAACGCCTTTGAAGGTGTTGAGATTAATGGCTCTTCTTGCTGTATCTTCCTGTGATTTAGCCAACATTCTGAAAGCTGTAAAATGTTGAATTTTCATTTTCAGGCCCCCTTGCACAGGGCAGAACCTGACACATGACTGCAGGCAGACCTCACTCCTGGAGAGCAGCTGGAAAGCCCCTGAGTAGCAAAGAAACCAATGTTTTTGGAGTTTCACAAGGAAAATGACTATAAACCAGATTTTGTAGCTCGATTTTGCATAGGAATAACCTGAAGGCTGTTGAAATGTCCAGGTAAAGATGAAGCTGTGCAGGGAAAGCTTCATTCACCCTGCAGAGAGGAGCAAGCCAAAGCTAACTGAAGCACAGCTAAAAAGCACTTTGCTGTAGCTTCCAGGAAAATGCTGATACTGGACAAGGGAGGAAGAGAGAAATGGCTCATGGATACATCTGGAAAATTACTGGATCCACCACAGAAATTCAATTTGTCCCTTTAAGCCCTTAACCAAGCTGCTCTGCACCCAAAGCAGATGGGAAGCAGCACTTGGGATGACACATCCAGAGGGGATGATGTTCCACAGGTCCATCACATCAGCTGTGCTGGCAGGGCAGCTGGGAAAGGAGAAACTCGAATTTGTGGTAGGAGCAGAGTGCCTGAGCAAGCACAAGCCAAATGTCTTGAGCTTGGTATTGTACAAAAAAAAAAAGCCAGAGCAGGTTTTAGGTGAAAAAGGGATCAAAGACTGAGAGCCAGACAGAGAATGGGATTTATGGTACCAGACTGGGTCAGTTAATGTAGAACTGTTCTTTGATAAAGTCAGTGATTTTATTTTATTTTTAGAGAGAACAATTGATCTCAGGTGAGTTTGCAATGATGTTACATTAGTGTGTGCCACCTCAGCCTGGGAGGGTGGAAACAAGCAGGGCTGATGTGCAGGCTGGGGCTTGGCAGTGAGGGGCTCTGCAGAGCTCACTGTGAAAATGGAAGGAGGAGACAAATGGATTTCCTCACACATTGTTTCACTTATCTGCTCCAATGTCCTGGCAGAACTTTAGGACTGTGTGAAGGTGGGTGACAAGAGCTGGCACAGTCAATAAATGTGACCAAAATACTCGCCAGGAAGCCTGAGACTACCTTGACCAAATAATAGAAATTATGAAAAAATGATAATCAGAGGTGTTCCTTGTGAGTAAAAACAGTTATTCCTGTTATAAATGCAAGGCAAGAAGGGAGACCAGAGTCCCTCAGGCATTAACCACATCCATGTAACCATCAGGAATGCAGCATGCCTGTGCAAAAATCCAGCATGATGCTAGGAGGTGTCAGGTGAGGCATTTCCACCAGAGCTGGGGGAAAGCTTTGGGAAGAAGCACATAGGCACAGGAAAAAAGGGGGTTTGAAGCTGAATTGTTTTGCTTAGAATTCAAGTGAGTCTGATGATGATAGAGATATACTATACTATAATTATATTACATTACACTACATTATATTATATTATATTATATTATATTATATTATATTACATTACACTACATTATATTATATTATATTATATTATATTATATTATATTATATTATATTATATTATATTATATTATATTATATTATATTATGGAGATATAGAAGGAAGTCAGGGGTTGTGTGCTCTGAAAGAGGAAGGATTGGAGAAGGGCCCTCTGCTGGAAGACTGCTCATCTTTATGTACATTTACACTGGTCAGTCACACCACCCATGGAAAAACAAACATTCAGCAACACATCACATCTCTCCAGGAATTTCAACAGGTTTCACACCTGTCTCTACAGCTAATTATTTGTTACTTAAAGCAGTGATTTGTCACCATGATATTTTATGAAAAATTCCTTCGCCAGGATTTCTTCTCCTGGGAAGCTGGGAAGCTTCAGCTTCTCCATGTTTTCCTGTTTTGGAATGTGATTTGGAGAATTGTTTTTAATTAATGACCGATCCCAGTCCAGCTGTGTCAATACTCTGGTCAGTCATGGGTTTTTATTACTCATTCTTGTCCAGCCTTCTTTAGGTATCCTTTCTAATTCTTTAGTATATAGAACATAACGTAACATATCATATCATAACGGTGCACAGGGCAGCCACTGGTGCAGGGTCCAATTTTGGGTGATTCCTTCATGGACAGATTGCACAGCTCAGAGCCAGGGCCCAGTTTCTTCCCAGTATGATGAAGGGACTTTTGCCTGGTCAAACTTGAAGTCCACACCCAGCTTTTCCCTTGTCCAGTTTGGTGCCCAATTGACTATTTCTTATAGCAAATTTCCTTCAATATTAATATAATATCAATATAATATTAATTATATATTATAATATATGTTATAATATATTATAAAATAATATATATTATATTATTGTATATTATAAGATATAATTTCTATTTGATTATACATAAAAATATTTATATTTATAATTAAATATAAATGAATATATCTCTTTAATATATCCACAGTTATGATTGAACTAAAACCTTCCCTTTTTCCAGCTTCATTGCAGGTAAAGAAACTGACAACCTGATTCAGTTGTGAGTTAATTCATTTAATCTCCAGGTGCCCTTAATCTTGAAATTAATACCCCTAAAACATGGCTAAGTAGCATTCAACCTTCTTCCTTTAATTATGTGTATAATGAAGCTCATTTAGAGAGCAGCCAGCAGTATGGAGACCACACTGCAGGTGCTGCCCCTCTTTCCCACTCCAATCCAAATCCCCTTTTCCAGGTTAGTGTGAGTCAGGACTTCACTCAGCACCAGCTGACAACATTGGTCCAAAAATGTCTCACATGGCACAAGGGCCTGGTGAGTTTTGGTCCTGTGAAATATGAAGAAGAATCAATCTCAGTGGACCCACCTTGTGGAATGTTATGGTTTTTGCTGCCCTGTGACAGCAGGTAAAGAAGTTTCAGTGGCAGCAGTCTCGTCCTGCTCCTCCCTGCATTCATCTGCTCTGCCACCCTGGCATCCCTCAAACACTGCAACTGAGCAAGAAACTGGAGTTAAACTATTGTCTTCTACCTGATCTCCTGAATCGGGAGGAAAGGAGGCTCAGGAGAGACCTTATCACTCTCATAGCAGGTGGGAGTCAGTCCTCTCCCAAGGAACAAGTGATAGGACAAAGGCAATGGCCTCCAGTTCCACCAGGGAAGGTTTATATTGGATTTTAAGAAAAATTGCTTCACAGAGAGAGCTGCCAAGCACTGGAACAGGCTGCCCATGGCAGTTGTGAAGTCCCATCCCTGCAGGTATTTATAAGACATGTAGATGTGGCACTTGGGGATATGGTTTAGTGCTGGGCTTGGCAGTGCTGGGTTAACCTGGACTTGGCATCTTGGGGGTCTTTTCCAAGCTAAGCCATTCTGTGGTTCTGTGACACTTTGATTTACACCAGGAGGAGGGCTGGCATGGCACATGAGCATGGCAGGAGTTGTGTCCTGCAAGGAGTGCCCTCCCAGCAGCCCAGCCTGCAGCAGGCTGCCTTTCCAGAGCTGCTGTTCCCTTGCCTGTTCATTCTGCTCCTGTCTAGAGACTGCTGGGGATGCCAGGAGGAAAAATAAATAAAAAACCCTACCCAAAGCACTGGTAATTAGTTCCTGTAAATGGGTTTCAGTCTGGTTACTTCTCTGGTTCAGTCTGATGTTAAGATTTTTTTCATGCCCTTTCCAAAATCACAAGTTAAAACTGGTTCTTTGAGAGTATTCTGGGACATTTGGTATAAACAATTCTGATGTAAAACTGCAAGAAGCTGTTCTTTGGGGTGGTTTTTTTTTTGTGTATTTCCTTAGGGTGCTTCAAATCACGGCACAAGGACCACACTCCTGTGGGAAACATGATCTTGCTCTCCCTGGGCAGCTGGGCAGCTCATCCAGCACTGCACAGCTCCCAGCACACCTGGCACCTCTCCTGGCACCTCTGGGCTTGGCATGGGCAGCCAAAACTCCAGCACAACCAACACCTTGTTCAAATCACTCCTCCCCATGCTTGTGCCCACCCCATCACCCCATGTGGGCCCATGTCCCTCCATCACCAAATCTAACTGGACACAGGAGGAGGAAGGGGAAGGTGAGCTCTACCAATGGATCTCTAACCATAAAAGGGATTAGAGATGGGCACAGGCTCTTCCTGGGTCCCTTGTGAGGTGGGTCCAGGCTCCCCATCCCTGTGGCTGTGCTGGCAGAGGCAGCACAGGTTGGGTAGAGGGTCAGGGAGGGGACTGGTAGGTCCTGGGGGAAGAATTTCTCAGGGAATTGCATCATGGATTGCTGGCCTGGGGATGGGCAAAGGTGTGGCTGAAGGACATACACCAGAGTTATTTAATTTTATGGGGCTGAGGAAGAAGAAAAGCCCTTGTGCCTTCATGCCCAGCATGAGCTCTGGTAACCAGGGCCAAAAATATCACAGAACCGGCAAAAGTCATTCACTGTGTCACACTGGCTCATCCTCCTTCAGATTCACTCACAAACATAAAGAAACCTAAAAAAATCTGGGGACTTTTGTGATACTTGGCTTTCATGTGTCTTGTCATGGGTAACTTCTCACCTCCACTCAGGAAGCAACCCCAAATATTTTGTAAATAAACACCACCTTCATGGAGAAGGTTCCCATCCATCGTGTTGCCCTCTCTGCACTTTTAAATGAAACCCAGGAGATTTAACTAGAACGTGCCAGCATTTTTTAAATTTGCTTTGATGTTTCTGCTGTTTGAAAAATGCTTGCCTTCAATACCTTGACTCCATGGCTGTAGCATTGTGTGTTTTATACAGGTTTTGTTGTAAAGTTGGTTATTTTTTATAAGTTGAGATTATGGACCCTCGGTTTCCCCCATGTTCTCCCTCACAATGGCTTGTTCCTGACTTGTTTGGCACCACATGGCCTGCAAGGCCTCCTCACCCTCCCTCAGGTCTCCTCCTGATCCTTGGGATGAGCTTCACCTTCAACAGAGGCCTCCCTCACCCTCTGCCCTCCCTGTGATGGACACCCAGGCTCTGGTTTGTCCCCTCCATGGTAAAGGATCAGCTGCAGCTGAATATTCCCGAGTCCATTTGGGACCTGCTGGGATTCATCCTGGAGTTCAGCAGGAGCTGCCAGATGTCATGGCAGGACCCTTCATCTACCAAAAGTCCTGGAAGTCTCCCCTGATGGAGCTACTAAGTGTGAAAAAGGTGTGTGAGGGAAGGTCCAGGGAGCTACAGGGTTCAGCATCAGTTCCTGGAAAAGTTATGGGGAAGATTATACTGAGTGCTCCTGAAAGGCATTTCAGGGAGGATACAATCACCAGGCACCATCCCTGTGGGGAAATCCTGTCCTCAGTGCTCAGTTTGAGCAGACAGTGAAGCTGAGGGAGCTGCTGGGCCACGCTGGTGAGCAGGAGCTCGTGAGGGGCTGATGGTGGGTGGGGAGGCTGAGGCCTTTCCAGGCTGGGGCTTTTCATTTGATGGGTTTGCTTGTGGGATTTTTGGGTTCTTTTAGGGTATTTTTAGGCTTTTGGGAGTATTTATTGGTGCTATTTTGATAAGACAAGTACTTCTGTGCTCAGTAAATCACTTTCTTAAGTGCCATGAGAGGAGGGGAAAGTGAGGATGCAGCAGCTGCCAGGTGTGAAGTGCTCAGAGGATGCTGCCTCTGGGCTCAGCAATCTCTCACACCCTGCTCTGTGTGCCCACCCTGTCAGGACCAGGACATTCCTCTGGCTGCCCTGGATGGCTCCAGACCACGGCAGGGGCTCAGAGACCTTGGCACGGAGTCAAAAACACCTGTGCCTTTGATTTTAGCCCTTGGAAAAAATTATCAACTTTGTATGAAGTGTTACAAGCCACAAGAGTTTGAGTAGAATGATAGTGAATTTATCACAGGGTGAAAAAATAGAATTTTGGGGTTTTAGAATGGGGGTTCAAGAGGCAGGATGGAGGAATCTGGGCATGTCCTGTGCCACTTCTCCTTCTTGCCCTCCATCTTCTGCTGGGATGGTGACACTTCTGGATTGGTTTAGAGTAGAGACAGACTGTCTAACATAAGTGATGGTATTGGAAAATTATTGTAAATAAAGTACACGTAGTTTTTAGTATTAAAATCTAACACCACCCTAAGGGCAGACACTCTAAGGCCACAACCCAACCTGCTGGACAGACCTCAGCAGATCAGAGAAAGAATGGAATAGATCAGAGAAAATAAACAACCTTGAAAAGCAGAGCTGAGGAATCTCGATTTCTTCAGTCAGGGGGCTGGGAAAAAGAGACCTTCTAACACCTCAAAAGTCATCTCAGCCACAGAAACCTGAGACACCCCCCCCCCCCCCATCTCCTTCTGAGGCCAAATGAGGGGGAGAAGTTGAGAAGGCAGAACCACTGAGCAGGAGGAACCCAAACTGGTGACATCCTGCACTCACTGTGACAACCCACAGGACCTCGGACACTTCATGGGTTAAATTCTCATCTCAAAAGGCAGAGTCTCACCAGAAACAGCCACAGGAAAGAGGAGCAATGAAACAGAGACTGATGCAGAGCCTCCCTGAGCTGATCCCCCACTGCTGAGGCTCCCTGAAGCTCTGTTGCACCACAGTGGCTCATGGCAGCCAACTGGTGAGCACAGCCACCACCTCTACAGACAGGTGAGGGATGGCAATGACAGGGACAGAGCTGCCAGCAGAGCCTCCTCCCACCCTCCTGAGCTGCCCTGAGATGGTGCCTGTTTCCCTCGGGCAGCACAGCACAACCCTGGCTGAGCTCTTGCACAGTAACAATTAAATTAGATTTCAGATATGTCATTTTCAACATATCCAAAGCGTTTGCATTGTCATCAAACCAGTGACAGAGCTAATAAAACCAGGGAAATATAGAGGCATTCAAGCCATTGCCATCATGCTCTTGTGTTTGACTTCATGTTTCTTGCACACTCAAAATATTTGGGGTTTGGTGTGTGTGTGTGTTTTAAGGCTCCAGCACAATTAGTGAAGATGCAGGTTTAAGGCTGGAGCACCACAAGCTTCCTTTCCTCTTTCCTCTTTCCTTTCCCCTTTTTCCTTTCCTTTCTCTTTTTTCCTTTCCCCTTTTTCCTTTCCCCTTTTTCCTTTCCCCTTTTTCCTTTCCCCTTTTTCCTTTCTTTTCCTTTCCCCTTTTTCCTTTCCTTTCCTTTCCTTTCCTTTCCTTTCCTTTCCTTTCCTTTCCTTTCCTTTCCTTTCCTTTCCTTTCCTTTCCCCCTTTTCCTTTCCTTTCCCCCTTTTCCTTTCCTTTCTCCCTTTTCCCTTCCTTTCCCCCTTTTCCTTTCCTTTCCCCCTTTTCCTTTCCTTTCCCCCTTTTCCTTTCCTTTCCCCTTTTTCCTTTCCTTTCCTTTCCTTTCCTTTCCTTTCCTTTCCTTTCCTTTCCTTTCCTTTCCTTTCCTTTCCTTTCCTTTCCTTTCCTTTCCTTTCCTTTCCTTTCCTTTCCTTTCCTTTCCTTTCCTTTCCTTTCCCCCTCTCCAACTTTCAAACAAATGCACCCATCATATCTGTTCCTTGCAGACAAGAATTGGACAAGAATTAAAAAAAACCAGGTGCTTTCAGATTTAATGCACATCTCTGCAATAAAAGATTCTCTTGCTTTGAAATAAAACAGGCTGAGAGACACTTGCCAGTTTTAATCAATAACGCAGGGAACATCTTTGCTCTGGACTCATCCCTGCAGGAAGTTGTGCCAGGGTTTTGAAGCTCCCCGGGAGCAGAAGGGCAGGAGGGATGTGCTGAGTCACTGAAGAGCATCACCCTGTGCAAGGAAACCCTGGAGCAGGATGCTGGCGCGGGGCTCAGGCTGCCAAGATGTGGCACAAAATCTGCAGAGAGGATCCTGCCTGCTCCGGGACAGCCCCTTCATCAGCAGCATTCACAGAGCGAGGAGCCATTTCACCTCCCTGAGAGGGGTAATTATTTCTTGTCAGTCAGACTCAATCACTGAGCTCCCCACAGCTGGTGGCGGAGAAGCATTTAGCCTCATTTACCACCCTGATGGCCTTTTAGCTCTCCCACACTTCACACGGGCTCTGCCATTTCGCCCATAAATTCTTCTTTAAAAAAAAAATCATAAAAATGTATGAGGGGGGGAAAAAAAGGGCAGAAAATGGAGGCAGCTAGGAGAAAAGGTACTAAAATTTTCAAATGAAGATGAGGTTATGTACCCCCAGCTGTTTCAAGTGCAGTGATTGAGGGGCTGCCTGATGAGGGATGATTACATTCCTCCTGCCCCTCACCCCCATTAGAAGCAGTGTGCATCCTCCCCCTGGATAGGCTGATTAACAGTAGCACAGGAAAGCTTGGAAACAACCTCATCTTCCCCATTTTGATGCAATCCTTGAATTTTCCTGACCCAAATTAACAAACACAAGCCTTTTGCAATAAGCCAGCACCTTTAAACAGTCTGAAAGGTTTAAAGCAGGAGGAACTGTGGGTATCACTTGGCAGAGAGACCCTTTTGTGGCAGTATTTTAATGGAAAATATACAGAGAAATTATCTTCTCATCAGTTAATTGGGATTTGGCTTCCAGGACTGGTTTTGCCACACAAAAGTCCAGGCTAGAAGCAGAAAAGGACATAGTTACAATTCTAGGTTCTCAAACTGCATTTAGTCCCCAGGACTCAGATTTTGCATCCAGCTACTGTTTGCAGAAGTGCCAGTTTCAATAATAATGTTAATAATGATAGCTATAATAATTTTTTTAATAAGCAAATTATAAAAAGTGATGAAGAATTGACTGAGGGCTGAAGGAGCAGCCAGGCATCCCAAACCCCTGAATATCTTTTGAATCTCATCAGAACAAATGAAAGAGCTGCCTTCCACTTTTTCCTTTGAAGCTTTTAGCTATTTCCCCATTTCTCAGGTCCTGCAGTGGGATCCATGACGATGAAGGCTGTGGAAGGCACCTGACTCACTGCACAGATAAATGTAGGAAAAAGTCTCCCAATCCCCCCTCCCTCTGCTCTTACTGCAAGTAAAGATTGTGTGCTGCTGTACAGGAGCACCACACTTACAGAAGGCACAGCCTGATTTGTTTGAGACCCTGGAAATCAGGATTGGAAAAGGCTGTGGGGCTATTCAGTCCATCCTCATGCTGTCTAAAAATCCTTCTTATGAAAGGAGAATCCTCTCATCAGTAATTTAATGAAAAGATTGTTAATTAGCTAACAATCAGTGGCATACAGGACTGGAATCGGAAGAAACAAATGCTTAATTCCCATGTTCTCCCCACAGCATCCCCAGTGCCAACAGCATCTCCAGAGAACAATTTTCCTGGTCAGCATCTTTAATTTTTCACCAGTTGAAGGCACACATTCCCCTGGGATCTTTTCAGAACAGCACAGATGGGTGAAAATATTGAATGCATATTCAGCAGTTACCAGAACTGACATCTGAACCCAAGGAGCAGTGGCACCGTGTGACCAGTCAATTCTCATTGAACCCAACTAAGGATGTTTTCTGTAGCTTAAGCCCTGGTCTTTGAAAGGCTGAATGTGTAGAGCAAAAGCAGAGGAAATCTTTGATGGATGAATCATTCAAAAAAATCTTCCCAAAATAAATATTCACGGGGTGTTACTACTTAGGGCTGTAGGGAGGTGGTTGATTGGGCTGCAATTTTTGAAGTCCAGCATTAAATCTTCATGCCACACATCCACATGCTAATAACTCAATCCTGGAAGTGCCTGATGCATCCAGCCTAAAAAAGCTGTAGTCTTTTTCCTCATAGATCACCCCATCTATAGATCAGATATCTGCAATTAATTCACTGCTCTTCCTCTTTTCCCAGTGACTCTTACAGCAAAAATCCTTATTTATTAATACCAGAGTGCATCACTTTGCACTTTGCAAGATTAAATTTAATCTCACCTCTATTATTCTAATTCTCCACCTCATCCAATTCCTCTAAGATTCTCTGATCCTCCTCCTCAGCTGAGCCCTCCCTGATCTGTCTCCCAACACGTTTGGTGAGCACACTCCAGCTCATCCTGCCCAAATCATTCCAAATTAATTAAGGCTAATCAAGACCAATTTCTGAAGCACACAGCTAGGCATCTCAATATTTGATTTTAAAGGTTTGTTTGCACCTCCCTTGGTCACTCCCTTTTCATCCCCTCAGTAACCATTTCTTAGCCATACTGATTTCACCCCTCTCTCCCTGGCTGTCAGCCTTCCAGCTCCCAAAGAACATCCCCACATGAATCCTGCAATCCTAAATTACAAATTAATCGGCAGCACAACATTTTAACTTCTGAAGACCAACAGACTTCTATGCCCAATCCTCACCTGCCCCCTTGAAAAGGGACCTTGTTCTTCCTCTGTGCTGTGCAGTGTTCACTCATTCAGTTTAGGGCAGGAGTGAACAGGAGTCATTGCTCAGTGGTGCTTCAACTTCACTAAAACACAAATTCCCGCCCCAAGACTACAGACTGACAGAGGCAGAGAAAGGTGGTCCAAGAAAGTGAGGAGATAGGACTCATTAAGTTTGGGTTTTGAGGGATTTTGGTGAGGTTTACTTTGGTTGGAGCCTTGTCCAAAGGAGGAGATGTGGAAGAGGTGATGCTGCAGATATTTACAGTGTGCCCCTACTGCTAATACATGACAAAATTAGGCTGAAAACTAAACTGTAACTTTGCTCACAAAGGTGACTATTACATATTTATTCTGAATTCCCTATTTATATCACTGAATCAGAGGCAATTTTTTAACCCTGATGAGTCCTCTGAGGTCACTGTGTGCCCTCCATCAGGCTACCAGCAGAACAATTTGGGGTGCCGTTAGTCTGCCCATGTAACAAGGTTCTCCTGAGACCCACCACAGTGATTCTGTGACAAGCTAGCAATGCTTCCATGGAAGTGTATACACTGATCACAGGTGCCACTTGCAGTGATGCCAGGATATTTACATTTAACTTTGTGAATAATGTTAAAAAACCCCTATGAAGTGCAAAACAGCTGATTCTGACCTCTTTTCTGTAGATCTTCTCTTGATCTCCAGCAGACCAGTGGAATTAGCCTCCATTTATGTTGATATAAAAGTGTTCAGGAAGTAACTGATGGTTACCAAACTGGGCTTGCTAAGAGCTCCTCTTCATGTCATGAATTAAGATAAGCAATATTTGAAAGTAGGGATCTTTCATTAGACATGCCAGTATGGCTAAAAAGCATCAGAAAAGCTGCAACACTCACAGGCTTTCCTCCTGTACGTATGTTATCTCTAAAGAGAGACCCCTTTTGTTTTCCAGACCCTTTGAACCAGCCACACAAGCACAAGTTCTTTTTACCCTCAGCCACTTTTGTTTCCATGTGCGGCACCTTTGCACAGCTGGTGAAGAACCCTGTGCTACTCTGCTGATGTAAAAGCAAGCCCAGAGATGATGCCATAATAAAAATGGTCAAACAATCCAGTGTGTGAAGCCTTTTTTGACAAGTTTGAAGTTGTACACGAAGCAACAACAAGCAGGAAATTATAAATATCAGGTTTTATTGACATATTTTAGGTACAATAAATATGTTTACATGTTCACATTTCAAAACATTGAAATACATGTAAAAAAAACTTGTACAGGAGATCATCTTTGTGTTTCCATTTTTACATTCACCCAAATAGGTAAGACAAAGATCTCTTATGCACGTGGAGGATTTGGTACAGTCCAGTTTTACACTCAAGCAACCAGCAGTTGCACACCTGGTGCAGATGATGCTGTAGGAAACATGAGGCAGATGCACTCCCAGTGCAGTCAGTATGATACAGTCGGCTGCTGAATTTATATCCTGAACTGCTAATAAACAAACTCTGCAATCCAGATTAGAGCAGTACATTTGAAATGATTCTCAAAACTCCCAGATACAGATAAATATGTATCTATATATATTTATATACACGCTGCTTAGGACTTTACAGGTTAGGAAGGATCACATTCAGTAATAGTAATAGGAGGTAGAATCGTGTCGACAGTGTTGGTATTTCTACGTGGCAAAACCAAAAAGTGCTATTACTATCACTGAATTCAAGAACAGAGCTCCTGAAAAAGTGAAAAGGATAAAACAGTTGTTAATCCTGTTTAGCCTGGCTAAATGCTCAAGCATGTAAAGGAAATGTCTACATTCCCCAGCATGGGTAAAACTGCAAAGCAAAAGTGTTAAGTGATGCTTCTCCAGTGCTCTGGGACGGGCAGCACGGCCTAAGGGGTGACACCTGTACCAAAGCAACCTCAACTTCAGGCACCAGAGTCTGCAAAGGAAAGTGTGGTAGGGTGGATTTCAGGGCAGGATAGCTTGGGTTCAATACCCTCAAAAGAGCTGGAAGAACAGAAAACAGAGCAAAAGACTGAATGCAATGCACTCAGGAAAAAAAGCAGAGAGATGAACAGGGAATGAAAAGGGCAGGAACATAACAAGGATACAAACGGAAATGGAAAATGGGAGCAAATGAGATGAAAATGAGGAAAAGCATAGCAGAGAGGCAAAGGGTACCACAGGAAAAAGGAAAGTTGACTTAATCCAAGGGCTCCTTTATAAATAAAATTATATGCAATGGTACAGAAGATCAGCTGTGAATAAATAAGGGTTAGCATCTGGTCTCTGCTGGATCTGTAAGTAAAAATGTCTATTAATTAGAAGTTAAACTGCTGAAAGAAGTTTCATCATCTGAAAAAGAAAACCTGCAAACAAATGGTTTTGTTATTCTCAAAATAGAGATAAAACTGTAAGGTTCCAATCTCAGCCTGACAGACACTAGGAAAAAAAATACCATGCACATTAAAATCCATTAGATGCACACAAAGAAAATCCTGAACAAACACAACATCAGTACAGCAGTGTTGGAAACTGTGATCTTCCATGTGACTACACACAACATTGCAATACAGCTACATTTAACTGTACACAGGTTCTTTTACAAAGTACTTTTAAACTGCAATACTCTTTAAAGTTTAGATGGTAAAAACCACTGAACAAAAGTGCTGTTACATAAAATAAAAGCAGTGTAACCTGTTGAAAAAGTGTATCTATAAAGCCCATTTCCAGTTAGAAAAATCAGTGAACCAAGAAAGCAGAGAGCAACACAAGCACCTAAAAGACCCTGTGAGATTTAACTTTCACCTCGAGGTTTTCTTTAGTGCAATAAGGACCACACTTTCCACCAAAGCAGAGAAATAGAAAAGGGAGTTTGTTTGTTTGTTTGAAATTAAAAAACCCAACCCTGCCAAAAGCAGCATTATAAAGAACAAAATGATCCTTCCCAACCATATTGTACCAGAAGTTGGCATACCCAAGGATCCAATATGAATCTGGTTTTGTACACAAGCCCCTGTGCTCATGTGGACAGTAAGTTATCTCCATGCTTAAAAATCAGGTTACAAAAAAACCTTACAGAAAATCCTTAGGATTTGATACTAATTTAAGATAAAATACTTTCAAGTATTTATGGTTATGATTTAATTAGAGGACAAGGCATGATTTAAGGTAACATTGAAACAAAAACTCTATGTTACCCTAAATGACCTTTATAACACAGCTAACTTTCTGCAATGTGTTTAGGATTTGTGTCCTTCACAATTAATTTCTCATCTATCATGACGCTAAAAAAAAGAAACAAAACCAAAAGCACAAAAAATGCATTAAAAAAACCCAGGTTTATGTCTCTCTGAACAAAAAATGCCTTTTTGACAGTGAACAGGTGACACAGATTTCTACCTTCAAGTACCTTGACTCGAATCACAGACACAGTACTACACAAAGGACAGGAAAGCACAATAATACTATGCCAGAGGACAAATCCAGGGTATCTCCCAAGCAGACAAAAAAAAAAAAAAAAAAAAAAAAAGAAAAAAGAAAAAAAAAAAGGCAAAAAAAACTCTCAAAAGAACCCCCAGAGCCTCCCACCCCCTCTCAGCCCAGGTACAAGGGTGACACACCCACACACACATACAGCCACACAGATAATGGGTGCAGGAAGTGCCTGCAGCAGCTTCCAGGGAAACTGCATCATTTCAACCTACACAGATAAAAAATACTATGTTTAAAAAAAGATAAAAAATATAGCACCAAGTAAAAGGTTTTTTTTTATCCCCAGTAGCTGACGTTAAAAATAAAAAACAACTCTGAGGACCTCCAAGGTTATTCTGAAATAACCTTCAGTTTCACTCTCATCTGTGCCCTTGCAGAGGAAACCTAACATTAGTGAATTAAAATGCTCAATCTGCTTGGCATTTTAAAGGCTAGAAGGACTTTACAAAAAATCAGAAACCTGAAGCAAACCTTCACATTTAAATGGGGGGAACAAAATACATATCCAAGGATAGCATGCAGAGGGGGTGCCTGGATCCACTCCTCCTTGCCAAAGCCACACTGGGGATGTGTGTGGGCTGAGGACAGCACCCCTCTGGCTCTGGAAATGCTACAGAGCTGTCCTGGTGCCCCTGCCTGCAGCAAGGACCCTGAGCACCACACCACAGGCTGGTGTGGCACTGATAAGGGGTGGCACTGATAACACTGGGATGCACCAACGTGCCACCAACCTGCCCCACATGTGAAACCCAAACTGTGCAACCAAAACAGCCCCAACTTTTGAGGACAGTATTACACCACAGACCTAAATTTGTACCTGCAAACAGCACAATGGAACAAACCCAGAGAGACCCCGTGCCTTGGTCTGACAGAGTTTCCCCTCAGAAGTTAAAGGACAGAGCTGTTTTAGGGTTTTTTAATAAAAAAAAAAAAAAAAAAAAAAAAAGTAGAACATTCAACTAAAATACCACAGATCATATGGGTACTTCAATATTTTAGTCAAGGCAAAATATGAATAGTTATAAAGTGAATTTTCCAGTGGTACAAGATGGAAATGAAATAATTAAAAAAAAAAAAAAGCTGACTTCATATAACCACCTACTGGAGTTGCCTATTTAAATAATTATAAAATTATGCTAATAAAAACTGAACAAATAATACACAGATCAGGATATATGTATTGACTTACTAGCATCTTTATAAAAATTTGAAGATATACACAAAAACACATCAACATTTATGGAACCATATCCATTTAAATTTAGATAAGACAACACAAAAAACTAACAAATAGCTAAGATGTGGTTGACTGTAAGCACTTTGAGTAGCATTTTAATTTTAAAAGGTCAATATTTACATACTACATTAAATGCCTTCTCTTTTTTTCCCATTTTGCATCGTATTGTGAATTCACTACAAAGAAAGAACAAGATAATGGTTGCAACAGATCTTCCAAGAAAGTTAACTTAAAATGCTCAGATTTAACTCTGTGCTGGAAGAGAACACATCAAGAACACGTCTGTCTAGCTTTACCTCTATTTCCTTTGGGTGTTTTTGGGAGGAGACAACAGATGAATCTAAAGGAGCTGTATCATCCAAACCAATCAATGCCAAGAAATCCACTTTTAAGTTATGATTTGAGAAGTAAGAGAACACAAACATTGCAAAAAATGCCTCACCTAACTGCTACTTTTGCTACTGAGTTTTTTAGGACATTAGAGAGAAATGGTGACAACACAGGGTGTGAGTATGTATGTATGTGTATAATAAAACAAATATAGACATACATACATAAGGTAGGTTTACATGGAGGAAGGTACCCAGGAACAGCTGAATTAATCCCCAGCAATCCACCCATACCCTGTCTATGCACAAGCATAAATCTTCTGCAACTGCTGTTAGAGAGGATGCATCTACTCATTAAACAGGCATTGCTCACGTCACTCCTTCATTTAAATAGATATGAGGCCATTTCATGCCTTTATTCCAAAGCCACACATTTGTCTCAAAAAAAAAAAAAATAAAAACCCAACTGAATAAAAATTTTTAAAACTTAAGTTGGCTGAACCTCAGGCTCTTTGGGATGGATTCAAAACCCAAAGCAGGAGTGTTTCTACAAACTTCTTTGACTTTTGAATCAAACCCATATTCTTAGGCTCCAAGAAACCCTCTAACCCCAATAATGTTTGCTTCTGACAGGACAGCTGATCAACTGCAGATGTTCCTAGTGCTGAACTCAGCTGCTGGCCTGTCTGGAGTTGCATTTATCCCAGATTTCCAGGCACGCACTACTGTAACTCTGAGATGTCTCCTTGTCCTGCTCACTGCAGAGAAGCTGCTCCCTAACAGGGGATGAGCAACTGTTCAATGCCTTGTTTTAAAGATCACCAGGTATTTCTTAGCAATAAAAGTGACATAACCTGAGGGGGCAGTGCAGGGGTCCCAGAGCTAATGGTGTGAGGAGTTAAACAGCCTGGGGCTGAGCACTCTGCAGGCCTTTGGGGCTGGTCCCACTGGGCATTTCCTACCTGCAGCTCTGTCCTGGGCTTGGCTCTACCCTGAAGCACTAACAGCACTTCATGTACAGCAGCTGGGGCTGTCATTAAACATTATGCATGAATTATACAGGTGGCTGTAAACTCTGCCTCCATGAAAAGATTCTCATTCTGCTACTGTGTCTTGTCACTAAGTTTGAAATGGACTTAAAGAATATTTCCTAAGCACCATGTTATTCTAAATTATTTCATTGAACAGAGAGCAGGTCTACCTAGAAGTCTTTTATCAGTACTTATTCCCTCATTATTTTTGGTAACTTTTACTTAATTGAAAATCTAGACCAAAAGTGGAAGAAAGCCAATTAGGTATCTGTGCCATTAAATAATAAAAAAAAATACTATTTTAAAAAGGTTCTATAAATTTGCTTAGCTCATCCCTTCCAGCTTGGCATGCCTACTTTGGACCCCATTTGCAGATCTTTTATTTCATACCCATAGCGTTCTTCTGCAGTCACTCTGGTAACAAACCTACATTTCTGCAAGTCCCCCCCCCCTTCAAAAAGTAGATGGAGTGCTTAAGAGTATTCCTAAAATAAAGCATGAAGCAAAACATCATGGTCTAAAACTAAGGAAATGTTCATAAAAACTGGAATCCAATATAAAGATGACATTTGAATAAGTTTATTCAGAAGTAACTGAAAAAATTGTTACTTTGGGAACCCCGTCTGGATAGTTCTAACCAAAAGGATATATTATGAATTTTACTTTGAATAAAATATAAGCTCCTTAATGTTTTCATGGCATTTTTGGGAACTGACACGTTCATCAGGAGATCCACAATGTCTTTATAGTCCTTTATGTATCAGGAACACCACATTAAAACAAGTCCCTTCAGTGACGGGTTTCTTATGGTTCAGCATTAATGACAAAACAAATCTCAAAGAAAAAAACCTGATCAAAACAAAACATGAGGCAACCACTAGGCCAGAAGAACTATCAGGAATGCACCACTCTTCCTGCATAACATTTTTGAAGTGACCCACCAAATACTTCTTTTTCCTTGCATCTGACAAAGTTATTTAAAACAACCTAATTACAACTCAAGAGTTCACTACCCCACGACGCTACTGAAGGGTAAATCCTTGTTTTTAAAAACCAAGGGAAAATACAGCAGTGTTATTCCTCCTACACAGGGTTTTATAGAATAAGTGGAGTTGGAAAGAGAAAATGGTAGTCTATGTTGGAATAGAAAAATGCACAGACTTATTTACAAAGATCAAAACTACAATTTTCCAGTGTCACCTCCAAAGCTTCTCAGCAAACTGCTATTCAGCAAAGCAGACCATGTTCAAATCTATGCAAGAATACCTTCTGTGCTCTCAAGTATACAATGCAACTAATTTGTTTAGAAAAATGAGTTTTCATTCAAATACCTTGCACTGAAGATAAGAGCAACCATTATCAAATATTCTTTGCTATTCTTTTGAAAGTTTTTCAAATCGTTCGCTGTAACCGCTCTCTCTCAAGTCACTGTGGTCACACAGTAGGATCCTGAAGAACAATGTCTACATGCATCAAAAGCATTTTGGGAAAAAAAAAAAAACCCTCTATAATTCCATGTGGTTACAACAGAATGTGAAGAAACTGAACACAAATTCCACCTTTGCAGATCCTCTCGAATTCACCTCTCCTGGAGGTCACCTTGGTGCTTTCTGGAGTTCAACAGAGCAGTCACAGACTGAGCTGACAGGGTTCCAACCCGATGGATTTTCCTCTGTGAGTCTGTAGCTCCACAGTACACTGAGGCTGGTGCAGGGCTTCTCTCAGCAGACATCACTCCACAATCAGTGCCACGTTGATGTGGGATAGATCTATCATGTGCCTGTTAAAAGTTAAAAGAAAGTTAAATGTGGTGCTCAGACTGATTCGGGCATGGAGCTTCCATGAAGGTCACTAATCAACAGATGCTTGATTGGATTAAAGAAACATTGAGCCAGAGGAGACTGATTTTATCTTCTGAAAGGAAGGAAGGACCCATGGTGGCAGCAGTGCTTAATTATTTACCTGTGGAATTTCTGTTGAAATGCTAAAGCATGTGCTGGCTCCTTGAACTTTGCTATGGCTTTCCGTTGCTGAGGAAGCATCTGTAAACTCTGCAGAGACAAAAGAGCCAGAACATATTTTTAATATTCAAGATCTACTTCACAAAAGCCCCTTATTTTGCATGAAACAGACTGAAATTTTGTAATATCTTACAAATAAAGACTGTACTCTTTATTCAGAAACATATTTCTGTTTTCTTTTTTTTGTGCAATAAAAGAATAGACTGGAAAGAGATTGCAATCAGGGTCCCAGCTGATGGTGTTTGAGTTGGTGGTTTAAAACCTGGAAAACCCAGACTATCTATCACTTGTTAAGCAAAGGTGACAACTCTTCACTTCAATCCATGCAGATGAGACAAACCCCACAGCCAAACTCCCACCAAGTAAGAAGCATTCAACTGGTCAGAGCTCAACTGCCCACACAGCACCTGGAGTCATTTACCAGATGTACATTAAGGGATCAGGGCTCTCCACAGGTTAGGCAGGGCAGAAACAGAAAAAAGTGGTAATTTCTCTCAACTGCACATCCTCATGCTGTTTTTATAAAACAAGTGGCCAGCTTTTGGCAGACACCACCACAAAACCCCACTGAGATGGGTTAGGTCACCACACCCAAGTCCTCCACACAACACACATCTCCCAGACAAGTCCATCTGACACTGCCTCCCAACCATGAGAGCAGCAGTTCACAAAGCTCCAGCTCTGACAAACCCCCTGCACAGTACTGAGCTCTCCAAAGCTCCAGCACACCTCAGGCAGGACTCTGCAGAACTCCTGTCCTGATTCCCTGCTTGCAGCAGTCAGGCTGACCCCAGAGAGCAGCCCTGTGGCCTTGGTTAAGAGGTGTTATCACACCTATGAAGTTTAAAGCTTATGCTTTGAGTTAGCACTTCAGTTATAATAGAAAAAATTTCAAAAAGACACTTGAGAAATTCAAGAAGATGAAGATTCACACATTAAATAGCTACATATCCAACAGTCAGTGAGAACATCCAGCAATTATTCAGCATCACAGAATACTCAGGATGGAAATATGATCCTGAAATCCTGCTGCCTGTGAACACAGGCCAGAGATTTCAGAGTAATGAGGTTAAAACAGATCTGAAGGCTTCAAACAAAATTTCACAGTACCACAGTGATTCCAACATCTCACAGAAAGTTCTGGATGTTTAATAGCCTATGCTGCAGTACATTAAAGACAGAATTGTTCTGATTCAACTTCCAGTTGTTCTTACAGCTTTGGATGCAGAATAAAGAATTATTAACATTCCACTTTTCTCTGAGTTTCTACATAATGGCAATAGAGTTTTACACTGAGATATACATATACACACAGACACAGAGACAAATGCATATATATGGACACCTTAAAACTGTTCTAGATTATGACCTCCTGATGGATAATATAACCATAATTCTTTACTCCTGTATCTTGCCTGGAACTCAGCTGCATCCCCCACACTTGGAAGATTCCAGCCCTCTGATGGTCAGTCTTCAGAATTTTAAACTTTACCTTCAAAAATTCTGTATCACCATCTAGACTGTTAAAAAAGCACCACAGATCTTTGGAGAAAGCAAGGATTTCTTGTGAAACAACATACAACCCCACTCAACACATTTTGAGGGTGACACACTTTGGTATCTCTTAGTGAAAGAATTTTTAATCCCACTAATCTGTTCCCTGTTCATCCAATCTAATGGAGCATTTTAAGCAAGATGTCATATGCCTAGATGAAATTTGCTATTAAAATTGTCTACTTCTACCTTTTTTGAACACATAAGACTCTCTTGGTAAATGTGTATTTAACAAGAGCCATGGCACCTGATAAGTCCAATTTCTTTGTATCTAAGCCTGACAATTCAGCTTTGCCAATTTCTGTAACTTACCTATCTGTGATTTTGAAGCAATTAATTTTGCACCTTCTTCTAACTGACAGGAAACTTTCCTCTCTCCAGCAAAATCACAGATGTCTAGTATTTCCACCAGCCTGTGATTTCAAAGTGAAAGCTGAATAAAAGTTAAAGGATTCAGCAAATCTGATAAGCATCAGAAGGTTAATTTGCATTTTATAGTTTGTGGAAAGCTGCTATGATGAAAAGGTACAGCTAAGTCACTGCAACTTCTCCACTTCTGAGCTGGTAGAAATAGGATTTAGCTTTAAAAAAAAACACTCAGAGGATGATCTTTATTTCTTTTAAAATCAGAATGCTCTTGCTACAGTTAAGCACATTTTACCAACAAGAAGCTCAATTCACCTGCAGGTTTATCTGCAGGAATAAGTGACAGAGATGCTGAAGTTTGTGTTCTCCTCCCTTAGTGATCTCACTTTTTTATGATTTATAGAACTAGATCTTAACACATGTTTTCTTGACACAACTTTTCTTGCTAAAAAGAAACCACCATGAACTAACTAAGTCCTATCACTGAGGACTATGCTTTGAAGACTAAAAATTAAACACAGCCTTAAAGTAAGATTTGGAAAGAACAAACTTTGGGAGTTGCAACAAAAATATCTCTGAATTACAGCTGAAAACAAACAAAAAATCTGTTCTGTTTAAAGAAGTCAACACTTTTAATGAGAGAAAAATCTGTTTGAATCACTGAAAGGATGAATATTTCAGGGAACAGTTCAACAAGAGGAGCCGTACAAGGGCCCAGGGATGCACCCTGCATGTCCTGCTGCCAAACTGATCCTCCCCACAATGTCAGGTCTCACTCAACCACCACAGCAGATTCTCCCAATGCTTTATGCTCCAGACTCCTGTTGTGATCAACTGAAGAAGAGAAGCTGCTTTTTTTTGGTGACTTTTCCCACAAGAACTGAGATATTATTGCATTAATATTCTGGAGAGGCGCAAAAGTAAAATTTGATTTTGCAGTTTATACAAGCATGATGATGAATTATTAACAAGTTTCTCAGTAATTAGCATGTAAAATTTGACTAAAGGAAGACATTCTGGTGTAACACAGACTTATTAACAAAATTAGGCAAAGCATCTAAATATCATTATAGATAACTTATTTATACTTTCTTATGAATTAATAAGCCTTTCAACTGACTAGTTTGGGTACTGTGTTCTTACACTGCATAACTGCTTTATTTCCAAAGCAAAAAAAAAGCCTCAAAAGCAATCAAAACACTAAATGCATTTTAATACTCAACGGCTTTGGCAACAAGGCATCAGTTCTTGGGTAAATTTACTGAAAAGCATCTTTATGAGATTTAATTTCACTGGTCAATACAACTATGGAAACAAAAAAAATCTATCCATGTGACCCTTCATTGAACTGCCCAAACACAACTCATCACCCAGCCTGGGGTAAGGCAGCATCTCAACTGCTGCAGTGACACATGCCTAGATGTAAGACTGAGAATTAAGGACTGCAAAACAAGGGATAGACTAATACTGTACTGCTCCAGTTGGAAACTGTCTGAAAAAAAACAATTTAAATGGGTTTTACACAAATTCTCAGCCTCTGCTACACTCAGACTATGTCAGCAAAAATGATGGATGATCACTTCATGTTTGTTAAGGTACATGAGCTATACACACCTTCCTTGGGCACAGATAAAAAACCCTTCTGGTTCTGTTTTAACAAGAGACAATTACTAAGCCAAGTTTCTCTGAAGATGTGACCATGATCTGAAATGCCACCATCTCTGCTGTGTTTTCAAACAAATCCTCATCTATCACGACTCACAAGTGTGAACTTTATGCATCCAGCTAACAAAGATTTATTTATGTTCTGATTTTGGGACAATACCTTCCTACTCACTTAACTACCTAAGCCCTGACTTTTATGTTTTAAGAGCATTGATGATAAGGCACACAACACATTTACCACAGGTGCAGGGCTTGAGCTGCTGCCATTCCATTCTGAGTAGACAGGCCATGGGCTGGGCACAGAAATTAAGAGTTCCACTTCAGCAGAAGCCTGAAGTTAAATTATTGCATTCTCATCCTAATGGATTATTTCTGTCTTGTTGAATTTGGGGTGATCTGCAGTTTGGAGCTGATTCTACATTTGGATGATGTTAACAGCTACAGTCAGAAGAAAACTCTCCTTGTGTACCCTGTGGTATTTTATTATCCCAAAATATTCAAGGCATTATCTCAAAGACTTACTCCATCAGCTTCTGCTTTTGTTGATTCCAAACAAACAAACTAGGAAAATACATCCCAAAGTTAATTCATTTTACAAATCTTAATCATGTTTCATGTTACCTAGCTAGTTTAACACACCTAAACTTATTCATCCTTTTTGAATAATTTGGCAGCTGTTTTGTTGGTTTTTTTTTTCTTTCAGTGATAACACTCAATAGCCCCTCTCCCTTTTTGAAAACACATTATTATTTGAAAACAGAGGCACAAACACCACTGCTGATGGCTCAGCCTCAGGCAGTGCTGGGTCCATCCTGGAGTTGGTTGGCATTGGCTCAATCACACACAGGGGAACCTTCAGGCAGCTTCTCACAGAATCCACCCCTGCAGCCCCCCCACCACAAAAACACAGCCATGCAAATCCAACACCCATTTCTCAAAAAGTAATTCAGTGTGTTGTTCTTAGACCTGAGGCAGCACCACACACAACTAATGCCAGCTGCTCTCTCCTTTTCAAAGAACAAACATTCCTACAGCAATCCTTGGTCTATGATCTCCATTGCAATGACAAAACACATGGTTCTATGTTTTCCAAAGCATGATACCTCAATAAGAATTTGATCAGAGTTTGATATTAGTCTGTGACCTACAGATTTTGAAAGGCCAGTGGTGGGAGGTAGGGTGGATGCAGCTCTGCCTCTGGAGACCAGCTGGTTCTAGTGAGCATCACTTGATTTACTGGGAGGGCCCTCACCCTTCCTCCACAGGAGACTTCCCTACTGCAACACCAGAACCTCCTATCATGAGCCCCTAAACTGAAATACCACAATCCTCCCAAACGTCACAGCTCTGAGAAAACAACTTCATTCACATCTTCTCTTTAAGCTGACCTAGTCAGATGTTCACCAGAGGATGAAAACCTCTTCTGGGACCCACTCAGGTGGAAAGGATTGACAATACACACAATAACTTCCAAAGGATTTCAAGTGACTGGTTACTTCACAGATTTGGCTGTACAGATCTACTGGGCAGCAGTTCCTGATAGCAGCCTGAGGTCACAGGGATTCTGAGCATGTGTGACCCTGGAGGACAGAGATTACATTGTGACATATTTCTAGCATTAAAAATAAACAGCCAGTTTAGAGTGAGGAAGAGTATTTTACATGGAAGGGATTTAGGAAGCACAGAGCTCATATTGATCTTGACTGACTTCTTTTTCTGCTTAGGAACTGCCATGGAAAGATGCAGATCTTAGGCTGAATAGAAAATTCAAGAAGCCCAGTATTTCATAATCATACTTTTGATTGAGAGTTTGCTTACAAGCAAAACCAATACATAACAATACAATACTATGTTTTAGAACACACTATTTAACTCAAAATCTTAAAAAATAATCAGCAGCTCTGGCTTTTTCTGCAACTGAACTACTACCAGTGACTAAAGCATTAATATCATAAAAGGACCATTTCCTCTGAAGGTATTTCCTTAGGCCTGAAGATCTACACTGCCCTCAAATTTCTCCTCTATCCAAGGTCTGTAATTAAATTTGCACTTACTTGTACAATACTGAAATAGTCAATATGATCAGAGCAGCACATTAATGTCTAGTAAAGCTTCACTGCAAAACCAAGGGCCCTGAGACAAACAGCAGGACATCCTCCAGTGCAAAGCAGAGACTGCAGAAAGCAGGACACCAGAACTCAGAGGTTACACAGAGAGCAAGAAGTGAAAAGGGAGATAAGAGAGCACTGAGAGATGGAAACCAAGCAGGTAGGAATGAGACTGGAGCAGGCACTTGTTTCAACCATAGGAGACACATGGAAATGAAGGTTTCCTCTTTAACTTAATTTCTCTCACTGAAGTAAATGTACTGCCCAGCAGGCCACACTTCCAGTTCACCAGTGGGTTTGGGATTAGGGATGCCAGTTCATATAAAATATTAAAAACCAGGTCTGTGCAAAAAGAAATCAAACTTCCCCAACCAACACCATCTCCAGTGTGTGATCCAAGCTGTTCTGCAACAAGTCAAACAGCAGCACAGCAGGCACTTTCTGAACAGAACAACCAGATTCTATTTTTTCTTCTCTCCCATCAGTAAATGCAGACATGTTTTTATTGTCCTCACAGTCTCCTGATACCTGAAGCATCTTTCCTGGCAGTGACACTTCCCAGCCACCACCAGCAGGCACAGAGGCTGGGACAGAATGTATTTATTTCACCCTCAGCTGTTGCAATTGATCTCTTCCACCTTCTGTTCCTCCCTCCTTTCTGCTTTTCTGACACCTTTGACTTCCCATTATTTGCCCTTAGAAGTACTCAGCTTTCTTTTTCCATATGCAAAGTGTCATGAAGGGAAAGGCTGTTCTGTGGATGACTGATTGATGATTTATGATCATGGTTTACATTTTTGTTTGGTTTTTTTGGGGAGGGGTTAGTTCTGGGGTGGTTATGGAATGATGATGATGGTTGGTTATTGGTTTTGATACTAGGACATAGAGAGGAAGGTTAATTGAAAATGTATTGATGATAAGTGAGTTGGATAATGTAGGGATATATGGTTTAATTGTTTAATAAAAAAATTAAAATGTCAAGATGAAAAGAAAATGGTATGTGTAAAATAGGATTTAAAGGGCTGGCTGGGGCTGCCTTTACAGCAGCTCAGCACTAGGTAGCACTGTCACTCCAGGAAAGCCAAGCCAGGCACATCTGCACTGGAATTGCTTTTCCTTTCCCAGACCAGAAATGACAGTGTTAGCAGAGCAAAATCCTCATTTGTACAACTACTCACAGTACACCTACAATCCCAACACTCTCCTCACCTCTGATATACAACAGTGTGCTTTCCCATTTCCTCTTTTTTTAAGCATCAGAAATTATAATCTTAAATCGTCACATATACTGAGATTTTGTACTGATGCTTTATGTTTGCATCTATATGATGTAAGAAAACACAATCTTTAATCAAAGATTATGATGATGATGATGGAACACCTCCATAAAATAATTCCCTCAGTACTCAAATTCTCGGGAGATCTAGAAAACAGTCTACTCTATCTGCCACCATCCCAAAAAACCTCAATTCATCTGAGGGTGGCAATGACTAGCTGAACACAACTCTCTTTAGACAATATAAACATTAAACCTGAATTCAAGAGTACAAAAAAAAAATACAAGTGCTGTTTCTCATGACCTTTGCAACTTATTAGTAATCTACTTTATCAAGTGGTTCTGGATGGATGTGCATTGAATGTCACTGCTCCACCACCATTCTCAGGAGGCTTTAGTTTGGTGATGTGCACAGAAATCTCCCGAACTTTCCAACACTCTGGAATACATAATTTTATTTATAACATGTAATTATTTTAGAATCAGCAGTGAGATTTTACTGGAGGTACATTATTTGCTTCTGAAAGCCCATCCTCTCCAGAAAGAGTGTAACAGCAGAGTGTATGCTGGAAGGAAGCACTTCTGCTAATTTCATCATGTTTGAGTTGTAAAAGGCAGTTGTAACAAAGGGGATGTTCCTGGAGCCCCATATAAGATTTTCTTATATTCAATATAAGATTTTCTTATATTCAATGTCTTAAGAATCTTAATGGTATTTTTTTTCCTATGTTAATAACAGAGCACATCTAGTGAAGCAGGGATGAGAATGAAAGAGTTTTCAGTGATTAGGCAACAGAAGGTATTTCAAAGGTTGTACATGGGAAAAGGTAATTTTCTCCATTTCTAGGGTATGGGAAGGGAAAAATGTCAAATTTCCAACTTCAACTCTAAGTTTCCCCCATCCTGTCTTTTGCATGTCCAGTTATTCCCAAACTGTGACTCACAGACAGCTCAATGAAAGCTGTCCCAGCTGACAAAGCTGGGAGCATTGAACATCATAAACTGAGGGAAGTTTTTAACTTCCCATCCCAAGGTTCTTGTACCTTGAGAGTGATACTGACAAGAAAAAGCTAAAATAAAACCCCAAGGCCTTTTGGACCCAGAAAAGCAAAGTAATCTCTTCCTCCCTGCTAACTCCATTGATAGATTATAGACTTTTTCCACAACTTCAAACTCTTATGTCAGCAAAGATTCACTTTCTGAGGGAAGATACACAGGATGATCACACTGTAACAAATTCATGATATTTGGAACCAAGAGCTGGTGTGGGATCAGTTGCTTCACAGATGCCCCAGCATGGAAGGTGAAGATGAAGCAGAGCTCCTCTACCAGCAGGGACATGTGCTCATGGTCTGTTCCTCTTGTGAAAGAGCAAGGAGCTCCTTGGATTTCTGCCTCCTCTCTGGGAGCTCTGTCTCAGCCACTCCGACCTTCAAATCTAGACTGCAGCAGAAATTGATACACAGATTTTCTGAGCTGTGTCTGCATGCTGCTTTAAAGCAAGGAGCTTGTTTAACATCAGAGGGGCTTGTTTAACTATGTCCCACACTTGGGGAATCCTTACCTTTAATCAGGCATTTGGGGGGTGGATATGTGTCATTTCAAGACACTATCCAGGCATGAAGAGAACTCCCAAAGTTTTGATTCAGATTTAAATTCCCTTTACAACCGCAAAAAATAACTGTGAGTTCAACACACTTATTTCCCCTGAAGACAAATCAAATGAAAATCTTGATCTCAGAAGGACTCAGCTCCTTAAGGAAAATTTTGGTGAATATAGTCAACAGCTGAAGACAGGATATTCTACATCTTAAAGACTGAGTCAGATAGAACTGACTCTCCTTTCCTTTCCCTTACTATTTCTTCAGCTCCATCAGCTGAAGAAACCAGCTAAAAACCTGGGCATCTTGGCCTAATTTCAAAAAAAGCAGCTAGAATTTCACACCTTGCTATTTTCTCACAACTGCCATCTCCCCACATCCCTCCTATTTCAGTCCATCAAGCTGCAACACTTCATCTTAGAGGACCAGAGCTGTGCATATCCAAGATCTGTTTGTGTGGTCCATGCCTCCCACACACACTGTCCTCACACAGAAACCCCAAAACCTGCATGGAAAGAGCTCTTCCAGCCACTGCTGGGCTCTCCTTCAGCAGCTCCCTTCAGCACTCCTCCCTGCAATGTCCCTTACATGAAACACATATTAGAGGAAGAATGAGGAAATAATTGAGTCTCCCTTTGCTATCAGAGCCTCCTGACCCTCCCAGCTGCAGAGGATTTTGTGCAGCACTGAGCACAAACAGGAGTTAAAACATTAATTTACAGCCAGGAGAAAATCCACTTTTGTACTTCAGGATATTGACCTCTCTGAAAATCTAGCACCACCTCTATAAAACTAATTGCTGTGGACAGTAACAATGCAGATTTTCAAACATTCTTGTTTTCCATTCTTGTCCTTCAAGTCAAATTGTTACTGCATTCTCCTCATTTGGTGCATTAACACTTCTGTGGTGCCACTTCTCAGGGTACCATTACAAAACAAAATCAAAAAGCTAAGTATTACAGATGGTGGAACCAGTCTCATATTCTTCCTACAAAAGCATCCATTTTTTCCCGCATATCTCACCATTTGTACTTGTGAAACATCATTTAGTCTCAAACAAGCCAGGGAATTTCCAGCCTTCTACAAGTCAGACTTGAAATTCAAGTGCAGAATTAGCACAAAAGCTAAATTCAAACATCTTGTTGAAGCACTACTTCTAGATTTCTTGTAAGGAAAATGGATGATGATTCAGAAAGCATAATTTCCAAAGGCACAGTTGACGCTGCTGCAAGAATACAAGTTCTGGAGGGCATAGATATGCATCAAATCCCACTAGAAAATTAGTCACTGTTTTTTCTCCTGTAAGTACATCCTTCTAAATTGGTCTGTGACATTGAATTGAGAGACCAGGGCTTGGAGTCTGCTATGAAACAGCAAGTACTGAATAAATTTTTTAGCACATTCTCAATAACTTCTCTCAATTGTGAGATTTCATTGCAGGGTTTCTATTAATCTCCTTCTAATATTCTCATGCAAGATTTAGCAAGTAAACACTGAATAAATGTGCTTTGGAACTGTATGAATAATTTCCTAGAGTACTACAGAACACAAAGGCACAAAGTATTTTGTGAGGCTAGTTTTGCTTTCCCAAACAAATTAAACCTCTCTGAATTGATGACGTAAATAATTCAGCATTATTCCATTTACTAAATCAGGAACAAGTGAGGCAGAATGTTCATTTTTAGGAGAGCAGTCTGTTTTGCAACAGAGAGATGATCCTAGTAAAGAATTCTCACAGAACACCTCCAATTCATGCATTGCATTTGTCTGAAAATGTTGTTCCTGTCAAAAGGAAAAAAATTTCTCACCTGTATTTTTCATTATTCATTGAATGATATTTTTAAATGCAGTAACAATAAGTCAGAGAGGGCCTCCTAAGCCTTTCACTGCTTTGAAAACCTCCTGCTTTCCTCAAGTCATTTAACTGACACATCAGTTCCAGAAGGCAGTTTGTGAACAGAAGCTGCACAGCAGATATAAGTGTGTGCATGTCATAACCTTGCCCACAGGCCCCTAACGAAGAGAACCTTCTAAAAAATTAAGGATCAATAAAATCCTCCAAAGAAGACCGAAAAAGTAGAGGATGCTACACAGTATAAAGTGTCCTCTGGGTCATCAGGTGCTTGTACCCCAGGACTGCAGTGACAGGAAAAGGTAAATGTCAAAAAGGAGAGTAGGTGCAAGTCAACAATAAACAAGGACAGCACCCAAAATACATCTGCTCTGATATGACCATCTGGCTTCAACAACCTCACAGAATGGACAGGCTTGTATTGGCTATGAAAATAACAGAGGAACTCCAAAATGAAGGAGAATTTTGCAGCAGGAATGTGATGGTTAGCAAAATCCAACTGTGCCTCCTGTGCTGCAATATCATCACGTGCTTGTCTTTGCTACCAGGTGTAGCTTGTGTGGGTGGGGGTGCCTTCAAACATAAATTACCAATAAGCACGCATTGTACTTAGTGTCAGGGAATTAATTGAGCTTTCTGGAATGAAAGCCTTTTGGCACAAAAATGCTAAACCAAGGTTGACCTACCTGAATGGGTCCCACTGACATCAGCAGGTTTTTCAGTTGGACATCAGTAGTTGATGAAGAAAGCCCTTCAACTGACACAATACAGGGCTGAGGTTTGCACTCCACCACTCGCAGGTTCTGTTTATTTGGCATCAGGCGTCCTCGGCCCATCTGGCCTGCTACTCCTCTGCCTCTGCCGTGCATAATGACCTGCCAACAACAAAAGTAACAGTATTTTGATTTACTTACCCACTGACTCTGTGTGCTGCACTTGACAGAGGATATAAAAGTTGGCTATTTGCTTGAAAACTTGATTAAAGTCTTGATTTAAAACAGCTTGTTGCTGTTTGCCAATTTGAAAGGCCACTTACTGACATATTCCTCCACTGCTTATGCAAACCTCTTTTAGCAGGATAACAGGTTATATATACTGCATTCATCCTAGAAGCCTCAGCTCTAGCACAGTTTGATCAAGCACGCAGTGGAGGATCTCAGACAAAAATATATAACCTAGTTTTCAACACTGATCACATCAGCAGCATGTGTTCAGCTTCCATATTTTGAGTATGGATAAAAAAACCCAACAGGTGATCCCTCTCCTTCTTCTATTCTTAACCCATAGTTAAATTTAATGTACTCACAAGATCAGCAAAGTGCTTCAAGCACCTTCAATCTCTACTGCTACCAACTCTTGGTTTTATTCACATAAGGCTAAATAACTTTAAAATAACTTTTTTCAAAGTTCCTCTCCCCTGTACTCTGGAGCAGAAAACACATGGATTTAATTCTTGCAAACTAAATGTTGAACAGTGAGAAAGTGGAAAAATAACAATGAAACAGAGTAACAAACATTAAACAGAGTTAACACTGAGTCAACATTCAACAGAGTTTCTTGATTCCTACTTGGAAAGGCTATGATGAGTAATAACTTTTCAAAGACTTCAACATCTGCAACAAAACTTTATCCTTACATGAAACAGGAAGATTATGGCCAACAGCTGAAAACCAAGAACTAACTTAAAAGCCAAAATACCAGCTACCTTCAAGGAGTGTGCCAGCTTGCAAATGCAGAGAAGGAACACACTGCTGCCACCCTGACCCTTTCCTGCCTCCTACCAGTGTAAGATCAGGGCAAAAATCAAGTTACAAGATCACCAACTGTTTTGAGTGATACCAGCTTTGGGGATCCAACAAAGAGCATCCTGAAACAGCTACTGTGTGCTCCTACATAAGCAGGAAACTGCCAAAATGAAATCTTAAGCACAACTTCAAAAACCCGCTTGGTTTTAAAGCTAAAAAGCACACTGGTTACCATCTCCTCCAGTAGCTGTCTCGGGATACATGCACTTCCCCAGGGAGTGCTGAGCTGGCCAGAACATCAGCAGATGAAGCACTCTGCAGGCACTGCCAGCCTGTGCTGGGTACAAACAAATCTCTCTAGATTAAAAGCTTTATATGCAATTATGCATCTCCTGGGTCATGCAGCCCTGCATTAGCAGTTGACAAACAGAATGCCGGTTATTAATAGAGCAACACAGCTAGACAGTGAAACTTCTAGCTCCAATATGCGTCTGAAAATCACCTTTTTAGCTTGATGGATTCCCTGGATGTTTTTGACTCCTTGAGGAGCTGGTGAATGGATCTGTGCCTGCTGCTGCTGTTGGTGCTGCTGCATTCCCTTTGTCAATGTGACCTTCCGCACTGGCGGCTGTTTCGGCTCCGGGGGCGGCTGAGGCCGCTGGGGTTGGCCCTCGGGGTGAAAAAAGCCAGCATCCTCTCCCCCCTGCTGAAATCAACAACACAACAGCGGCTCAGGGTCCAGGCACTGCACACCCTTGCCCTGAGCAGGCTCCTGCCACATTCAGCTCGTTCAGAGAGTGTCCAGGGCTCTGCCTGCTAAAGCAAACTGGTGGCTGTGGTGTGCAAAGGTTCAGCCTGGAAATTGCACTTCAGCCTAAAATAAATCTGTGCTAGCTGAAGATCAGTTTGCTTTTTTCAGGTTTTATTATAATTACAATGCTCAACCACGTCTTTTCATGCTTTCACTTCTCTTTCCAAATAATTTTTCCTTCCAGGTTACATGTGAACTATGGTGTGTGTTAAATTTTTATTTCTTTTTTTTTTTTAATATAATTAGAGATATGCACATTGCAGAAGGAGGAGCAAACAACTATGGAGGCTAGAAGAATCAGGAAAATGCTCTGCTCATCTTTAAGCCTCCAACCCCTCTTTAGTTAAAAAATTGGTACTTATTTTGAAGTGCATACTCCTTCTTCAACTTCTATACCAGCAGCTTTTTAGGCAGTCCTTTTCCTTGGACACTGTCTGTACTTGAACAGTTCCTCAAGGTGTTTTTTTGTTTGCCTTACAAAGCTCTTATATTTGTAACCATAAACCAGTCTCAGGTTTGATAGTTCAGTAGTTCAGAATTTACACCTCAAAATCAAGGCCTGTGCATGACAAAAGTATATGCAGGCTACAACTTCTCAAGAACTCAAATCCCAGACAAATGAGCTTCAAACCTCCTTGCACTACAACTCAAAAGCACAATCTGTCACAGGGAAAATCCTAAAGCTCATCATGGCATTTGTCCACAGTGTCCAAAGCAAGAAAGCAACAGAAATGTGCATCTGTCTTTTCCACCTCTAATCACAAACAGGTTTTTTTCTCTGCTGAACTGAATGGCACCAAGTCTTCATGGAACGTTTGGTATATAAAACTTTAAGAGCAGCAATTAGTGAGAAATTACAAACCTTTCCCCTCAATTTCTCTTCAATTTGTATTCAAAAATACAATAGCAAGAGCACTCCTGAAAAACCCAAACATATGCACAAAACCTTACCAGCACTAAATCCTTGTTTTAATATTAGTTCTGATATCAACACCACCATAAGCTCTATGCCTTGATCAGATAATTTCTTTTATTCAACCCTACAGCAGCTGGAAGATGATGAAACTAAAAGGAACAAAAAAAATTCTAGGAGGAATTTAAATGCAATAACTGGGAGTTAAAATCTAATCTCTGCTAAATGCCTGCTGTGAGAACCGTAAATATTTGCAACCATTTCTTTCCGAACCAAAAAATGATCCCAGCACATCGGAAGAGCATCTGAGAGCAAAGCCCTCAAGTACAAAACACATCCAACATGCTCATTACAGAAACTTCAAAAGCAAACAATCATTTCACATAAAAGCCTAGGATGGCCAACAACCACCCAATATTTAACTACCAAGCTCAATTATCACCAAATAAAACTGTATAAACTGAACAGAGTCAAAGGCATTAGCACACCACATTGGTTTGCACTGATGAAAAATCTGAGGGGTTTGTTCCCTGCTGGGGTCTCAAATGCCACCACTGGTCTTTGCTGCTACCAAGATGCTTCTGTGAGCCTGAAAAGGTGGAAAGCTCTGGACTTTTTAATGACTTGCTCCATTTCAGAAGAAAACCTTCAGAAAACAATAAAGAAAAGGGATGGAATGAGTTTTGCTTGTTCCTGCAAAAAGAATTAAAGGAAAGGCAACTGGATCAAGTAATCCTTTTTTTTACATTACTGCTCTGAACATTTACTGGTTTTGAGATGACTTGAAGAGAGGAAGCAGAGACAAAACTACAGCACTACTACTCCAGAGAGGTCTGTGAGTCAGACAAGGTGCCCCAGGTCTAACAGAGCTGAGCAAGTCAGCAAAACATTAATTCCTGTTCCAGGTAGTCTGGCTTCAATTGAAGATAAAAACCTGGTGGTTTCCTTAAGAAATAAAAACCAAACATGACTGCTAAGTGACATGTGGCAACAAGCAAAGTGACCCAGAAGAAGCATTTCAGCAGTAATTCCTTTTTCAGTGGTTAAAGGCACAACAGTGCAAGGACAAACACTATCCAAGCTAAAATGAACAACCATGTAGTGGTGAATTACTCTCACCACCACCATCATTCTTTAAACTTCCATGCAAGACAACAACAAGTGGCTTTTCCAGGTACAACAATGAAGAAACCAAGTCAAGCAAAACACCTGAAAAAAAGCTTTTTAACTTCTGGACTTAAATTCACAGCAAATTACAGACAAGCAGGTAAGTCCACTAAAGCTCTAGTAGCTACCCCAAATCATCTAAATCACAGAAAATAAATAGCTAAGATCTAATTGCTAACATCTCTCCTACTTAAAATGTCTCAAGTCTAGCTCATCTTAAATCAATTATTGCTCTTCCTAAAGACAATTTCTGTATTGTTATTTTTAATCAGCTTACACCACTGCCTTCCCCAGATTTAAATATGCAGCAACAGAGGGATGTATTAAAGCTTTGAGCCTTCTCATGTCAAAATACATTTTCTTTCCTATTATTTCTTTCCTAGTATTTCACAATTTACAGGGCTGCACTAAATTTTTCAGAGATGCATCTATTCATCATCATGGCCTGTCTCACATAATTTGATGTACAAAACGCTGAGCCCAGGTAGAACACCTTATTCAACCACAGAGACCTGGGACAGACTGATACAAGCCCTGATTTTATACTTCAAATTTCCTCTAAACTCCTGAGCAGAAAATGAATTTTCATTCGTCTGCAAATCAATCACAGAAGAATGCTTTCCTCTTATTGTTTACTACCTAATTTCTAGATTATAAATTTTGAAGTTTTACAAAGGTTCTGCCTTCCTAAGATCTTGCCAGGAAAAGAGTTCTCTTAAAAGAAACTTCTCTATTATTCAATTAAAGCTGGAGTAATGAAAATGCCTTTTTTTTAAGTTGCAGGAGTTCTGCAACTTAAAGGGGAAAGTATAAAAAGTGTCTTTCAAATTTCAAGTACTGAAGGATTGTGAGCAGCGCCAAAACAAGTTAATTTCAAATACTGTGTATAAACAAAGCTCAAAAGATTGAGGTAAAAGAATCTGATTTACATGGTGAATGTTTTTCAAACCTCTGCTCTGGAAAAATGTGCAGTTTGACCTGAAACTAGACTAACAAAAAGAACTGATGCCATTCAGAGGCCATGATTTTAGAACCAATCCACTGATACCTATCAAGGCTGGTTTTCATCAGCCTCTCACTATACAGATCTATATATAGTCAGTGTTGTGTTTTGAGCAACTTAGAAAGAATTCTGTCAAATATGAGATCACAAATTCTACAAGCAGAATTCTATGAAGGACTGCTTGAATTTACCAAGTTGGAACATCTGTCATAACCATTATGACAGTTTTATGATGAAGATGAAGTTTATTTGCCACCAACATTAGCAGGACAAATTTATTTATAACAAATGCTTTAAAATGTACTGATAAAAATGCCTATTGATACTGTCAGAGCTGCTTGCAATTTGACAGATCAAATCTTATTTTCATTCTTAAACCCCATGAAGGAATGGTATCACCAACTTGCATTCTGTAGTGAGCAAATTGATTAATCCCTCTCTATAGAAATCTCAACTCTTGATTACACCTATCAGACGTTAAGCAGCATTATTCTAGAGTGACAACACTTGACAAATTCCCAAACCATTTTTCTCAGCCTTTGTGGCCCTGCTAGCTTGTATTAACCCTGATGAAAAATTAATTTTCCTTATCTTCTGCTAAACCCCAAAATCCAAATCCGCCAAACTGGCAACTCTTTCTGTAAAGGTATTATGAAAACCTCTAAAAGATTAATTGCATGTCTTCAGGTGACATTAAATTAATTTCTGTACTCGTGACAGACATTTGATACTCCGCACTGAGAGGACAGATAACATTGTCAGGATACACAGAAGGACAGTGGTGCAGTGTCCCAGGGCAGCCTCTTATGAATTCTCCTTTCGATAAGGCCATACTTCACTGTCATTGGCACTGTTAGTGATCTTGCAGCCCACAGACCTCACTGCACAGGTTTCTATTAACCACCACAATGCTGGCTCTATCCATGTAATCTTTATAAAGCTAATTCAAAATTGTCCAATGGCAAAGGGATGTGCATGCTGGATAAGGGAATAAATAAACTCTGGTTGATTTGTGTAAAAATAACACAGAGAAGCAAAATGTTGTCAGCTTTTCTGAGATGCTTTACAACTCAAATTCTCTGTAGCACGATGAAGACTTAAATCTTGTAGAGAAATCTCAGTCCAAAACTGTACTGTGATTGATTTCTTGTAAGAAAGGAGAAACCCTTCATCTGTTACCAGTTCAAGTCAATATTTCTAGAAATTAGTACCTTTTAAGTATCACAGCAGTTGGGGAAGGAAAACATGCTTTTGGTTATTAAATTTATCTTTACTTTCAGGAGAAGAGAAATTACTATTCCTGAGCTGAATAGGTTTGCATAGGCAAACTTGCTTTTTACTGATACTGCAGATGACTGTAGTGAAACAAACAACTACAAAGACAGCTGTGATCCTCACATAACAAAGAAAAAAAAAAAGGCAAAAACCACATAGAACAACAGTGATTTTCATCTAATATATAAAGTATTTTTTCACTATAATTATCAGGAACACATATTAGAAGCAAACCCCTAATAATGAGCTATTTCTCTTTGACTGCTGCTCCAGTGCTTTACCACTTTGATACAGCTGGCTGACAGACTGGGGACCTGGGAATAGGAAGCCTAATCACTTGCCAAATATCCCACAACCGAGTGACATGACCAAGCACTGCTTCTGAACAGTTGAAGATCTGTTTTCAATCTGTCAAATGCCAATGAGAAACACCTGGAGACCTTTTTTTTTTTTCCCCAGGCATTCTAGGACCTTTAAAAGGTTTTTTTTTTTTTTTTTTAAGAATAGCGGTAGTTAAGAAAACTGCTCTCCCACCAGGCTAGAAAATGCCACTGTATCAAAGAGACAACTCATCATTAATAACTGGTTTAAGACATATTAAGGGGCTAGTTTTGACTGAAAGTACACACAGCAATAAGCTACATCAGACTACAAAAGTGATGAAAGAGCCAAATCATTCCCAGTTCACACCAGAGAAAAAAGACACTTCTGACGCTGGTCAGTGATTCAGTTAATTTTTCCCAGCCTAAAATTTTTTTATAGGCTGAACTTAACCTGAGCAAGAGCACCCAGACTAAGCAATAAATAAATATAATGCAGAAATAGTTCCCCTCCTGTGATAAAAGGACACTGTTACACTGCTTCAGTGAGCCATGATGTGATGAGCATCTTCTGTGCCTAATGGTGTATGAAAAGCCAGAACAGGAAGAAGAAAACATCTTGCAGAAAAAGCAGCTAATTCCATTTAATCCCATGTACTAACACAATTCTCAACTCAAGTAGCTCCTCCACCTGAAAGGAGAACCAAGGCACGGAGAAGGACTGGCCAAAGAGAGTCCCAGCCCCATACCTGACTATACACCTATGCTTCATGAAGTTTCACTGGGAGTGGCAAAAGCACAGCTTGAATCATGCTGAATCAGTGTTCAATCACAACTACATGGTTTTTAGTTAAAGCACCCACCTGCTCATTATGAAAAAATAATAAAAACTATATGTTAAATCTACAGCAAAATCAAGGTTCTGAATGGGCATGTCTACCACTCTCAGAAATACCTCAATTTTTATGTGTCATCTGCAAAGTACATAGTATAGATAAACAATGTTTTAAGCAAAGTTTCCTGGTTCACTTTTCAGCTGCCAGTCTGAGAGGTCTTTGTACAGAGAATTTTAGCAAAGACTGGGCATGCAGAGAAAGACCAAGAGAAAAAGCTCCTGCTGGAAAATATCAGTGATACAAATCTTGTGATGGCCCAAAGCTCCAAGAGGAGCACTTCCCAGCTACGGCACAGAAAGCCAGTACTGGATATCAGAAGCCTGTACAATTAGAACTTCCCTTCCTGTGCTGTGTCTGGCCTTTCTAGTTCATGTTCCTTCAAGCCTGAAACTATTGGCAAGTCAATTCCCTCTTGTGTCCCGCCTGAAGCTCCCGGTAAGTCTTAACAAAGACAACCCCATTCCCTCCCACCCCAAACACTCCTGACTCAAGGGCCAAACCTCTGCCCTGAAGGCCTGTTCCAAGTGGTCCAACTTCTCAACAGAGGGATGTGACTTCTCAAAATATTGAACTCTACAACTCTGCAAGCTTGCCTCCCAAGTTAAGAGACTGCATTTTCACATTAAATCTGACTTTCTCTTTGTAAAGCACTTTAGTGGAGTCACAGCTATCTTCACCAGGAAACTGGGCTCCAAGACACTGTAACACCAACATCTCTGTAACACAGACATGAATTCTGCACTGTAACATTTACCATGGCAAAGAAACCTGTTCTGCAGTCTACAATAGAAAATACTTTACTGCACTTTAGATCCATGTTATAGCATAGTCAGATTCAATTTAGGTAAGTACCTCTTCTCCCTTGCACACATTTTATGAGAAGCCCATAAAATGTACTATCTGTGTCTGGTTTGGCTGTCACCTTAATTCTTACTTTCTAAGTGTGCCCTTAGGGACACATGTCCCTTTATTTCCTTTTCCCAGTAATCAAATATGCCCTAAAGAGCAGAGCACACCTCCTGACCCCAGTGCATGAAATCAGAGACTCTGTCTCTATAGGGACCATCCTCACTGGAGGTCTGGGAGGACACAGCTTTTTACTCATTTTCAAATGTTCCTGCCATGGGCAGGGACACCTTCCACTAGACCAGGCTGCTCAAAACCCTGTCCAATCTGGCCTTCAACACTTCTAGGATGGGGCATCCACAGCTTCTCTGGTCACCCTGTTCCAGCTCCTCACCACGCTCACAGGAAAAAATTTCTTCCTAATATCCAATATAAATCAACCCTTCTTCAGTGTGAAGTCATTGCCCTTGTCCTGTCACTCCATGCCCTTGTAACAAGTCCCTCTTCAGCTCTCTTGCAGCCCCTTTAGGGAGGTTCTGTAAGGTCTCCTTGGAGCCTTCTTTTCTCCAGGCAGAACAGCCCCAACTTTCTCAGCCTGTCTTCAGAGGGGAGGTGCTCCAGTCCCTTTACCAACTTTGGGGCCTCCTCTGGACACCTTTCAACAGTTTCATACAACCAAGAAATTAATGTCCACTTGTGAAACATTTCCAGAGTGAAATCTTGCAGGTTATGGCAGGCAGAGTCCTTCTTCAGAGCTCATTTGGCCACAGAACCTGGGCACTCAGATGTGGCTCCTGCAGCTCCCCCAGCCCACTCCTAGGCAGGCACTATCCATGCCTCCTTCAAACTCTGGGATACAAATGAACACTAAAGTCATTCTCCTGTTTCTTGAAATGTTATAGGACTGTACAGGGGAAGAGTTCCTTTGTCAAGGGTTGGGGAAAGGGCTTCATGAACTTCCCACACAAATGCTGCAATTCCTGTGTTTGCAATTCCTGACATATTTAGATGAAAGGCGCTAAAGAGCTTTCAAGTCAAATATTTTTAATTAAACTTGAACACATACATGCAAGTAGAAACAAGTACAAACATTAAGCAAAGTTGGTTGATAAGGTTACATTATCAAACAACAATCATATCAATCTGTATTTTTTTCCATATTTAGAACTCCATATTCATCTCACACTTCCCAGTTGCTTGAAATTCGACCGAAGTTGTCTATCTTCCATTTCCATCTTGTTTTTGCAATCCGAGGACATTTTTTTGTGACAGGCTTTTCAAACAGAAGAATTTGCCAGCTCTTTTTTCAAGCTTTTCATACGAAGCATTTCAGGTTTTCGGGAATTAGGATCACTTACAAGATACTGCTTGTAATGCAACAGGGAACACCAAGATTTTACTGTATTTTTATCTATGTATTTATGAAAAAACCCTCATTGTGCAGCCTTCCACAGAGACAAAGATTGGTGTGTTCTTGGTGCAGCATAAGAACCAGCATTTTCAGGCCTTTGGGACAGACACACAGCTCTCTGAGCATGGCAGGACATTTTCTGGCTAAGAGAAAAATCATCCAACAACATAAGATGACAATAACACAGAGATTTTATGATATTGTAATTTACCACAGAACCTCCAACTAAATAGACAACATGTTCAGCATGTGTTTCATATATCTTTAGATATCTAATATTATAGATGGTACAAACCTGTTCTTCCAGGACTGAAAAAACTCTGAATATATTGACCGAATGAATTCAATTACATTTAGTACTAGAACTCTTAACAGACAGATTGATGACAGAGAGCCCAAAGAGCAACACAAACAGTCAAGGTGTTAAAAAACATGACTCATCAAGAGAGAATCAAAGATATTAGAGCTCAGAAACAGTTAAGATATGCTTAAAACAAGAGAGAAATTCTTCCCCCTCTTCAAGAATAATACACATAGTCAGAAATTCAAAACTATAGCAAGAAAATGTAATTTGGTCACTAAGAAAATTATCCTAAATATACACATTTGATACTGGAATAGATGACCTGGGAAATCTGCAATAATGAGATCTCAGAAAAACATTGGACAAAATCTGTCAGGAATACTTCAGAGTTCATCCCCTCCTTTCAAGATAAATTACTTCAACAGTCTTTTCACCCCTATTTTCTATAATTTTATGATCACATTTTCAAGTGATTTATTAGGGTGTTTCTTTCCTACACTCTCATTGACTTTATACTTACAAGTAACTTTAGGATTGACTTCAGGCTCCTCAGCAAGCCCAGCAAGTCTCAGATGCTTTATTAGTAAAATTTACAAGTATGAATGCTCAGGGAATACACTGAGCTCTTGTATCTGAAAAGGACAGCTCTGAGGAAATGCCACAAAAACAAAGCACACTGCATTCACTGAAAAGTATCTGAGCCTCCTTGGAAAAAATAAAACCAAGAATAAAACCAAAACCAAAGCAGCAACAACAACAACAACAAAAAACCCCCTCAAAAATTCCCAAAACCCACTCCCCTTCCCCGCCCCCAAAAAAAACCAATCCCGCAACAACAACAAAAAAAATCCAAGTCCGTGTGCTAAACATTGCCTATTTTTCCAGGAATGTAACATTTAAAGAAGTAATTTAAATGGAAAACTATTCACTTTACTGCCATTCCCATATAAATTATATGTATATTAGAAAGGGATGGGCAAAGTGTTGGGGAGAAGGTGAAGGGTGGGATTTATTTAAAAAATAAAAAAGCATCAACAGACAAAATCATTACTGACAGTACCTAACATGTCACCTTGATACACAGACTTAGTCTGACATACTGAAAATGCTGAATCATTTTCTACTTTAATTTTCCTGAAGAACAGAAATTGTAAATTAAGGCATCTTATGTGTCAAGAAAGCTGAACAAGTTAAAATATTCTTGGAATTTACATGGTAATTCTTAAAATTCCAAAAGTAAAATCTTCTCACAAAAGAATATTGCAGAAACAGATGAAAGACCATTTTGTTTTTTAAGGACCCAAGGGATATTTCTACCTACAGGCCAGAGATCTTCAGTAGCACTGCTGTGCCCAGCAACACAAACAGACAAAAGCTCAGCCTGGTAAAGACACTGCCCTCAGGAAAGGAAGCCATTCTCTTGTGACAGTGTTTGTACTCCACAGTTCTCACCAACACACCACACTGCTTAAATATTACACAAAAAACATCAGCAGCAGCACCAAAGCACTGAATCCTGGTTCTACAGATGATCCTACTGAATTAATAACAGTCCTTGTAACCAGGTTTTGGTTTAGGCCAGCTTGGGCTAGAGAGAGTGAGTTAGAACAGCTCTGGGCTGGAGCAGCTCCTTCAGCTGGAGCTCCCCTGTGGGGCTGCCAAACAGGACAGACTTGAACCCAGGAAGCTCCAAAAGGGAACCTGCATTCTGTCTGATCATGAGCATCTCACTTGTACAAATTTATTCAAAACAGCTCTGCACAAAAGAGCCCAGGAAAGGAGAAGAGTACAAGGACTTACAGAGAGAGCAAGGCCACGGATGCTGAGCTGCAGGACAGAGCCAGAGCATACAGGTAAGAGATGCCAGCAACCCTTTGGCCAAAGGCAAGGAGTAAGAGGAAGCACTATCATATGCTAAGGAGAATGGCCAGGGAAAATGAGATTTGGCTTTTGCTTTATATTTAGTGCTCAGGCAAAAGTTGTGAAAATAAATTAAGCATGTGGCAGGACTAAAGCAGTGAAAACTAAGAACAATCTCCAACTGTGGTAGTATTTGGAGCCCAAGCACCTTTTAATTCTTCTTTTAAATCCTGTCAGAAATGGACTAGATGACTGTCTGCCCTGCTGCTCAATTTATATTTTTTTCCTTGTGTGGTCAAAGAGATAAAGTCACAGATTCAGTTTGTCACTAACTGATTAAAAATTAATCAATTATATTGATCAGTGTTAACAGCTAATTGCAATGCTTGCTTTCAGTCTCCCATAGCTGGAAGGAAACTTAAGAAGTCCGTGGCAACATGAAAAGAGTGACAAATGCTACATGTTAAGAACCTGCTCCACCTTGCTGAAACCTCAGTATCTGAAAGTTAAGGAAGACAGAGTAAATCTGCTTCTCTACACAATTAAAGAGGAGTTACACATGCATTTAATCAAGCTAATTGCTCTTGCTTACCATCACACTTATCTGAAACAAATCATTAATGGTCTTCTGAAATGGAGCATGTGATAAAACCAATTTCATTGTGGATGCTGCTGTGGGCACTGATAACTATTTGTTACAAGGAGCTCTATACAGTTGTGACTGGCATTGTTTTGTTTCATCACATAATAAAAGAAGTTGTGCATGACTGCTTTATTCAATTATGCATGAATCACAAACCTGTCATACCTCTTGCAGGCCACTGGGATTCCTGCAGACATACTTATAAATATTTTTAGCTTAGCAGAATTAATTTCTTTCAGTTTCCTGTACTTTATTCTTCTGTACTTAAGTTACCACATCTGAGGAATTAGAACTGACAACAACGTGACCTGCAGGATTGCATGTAGTCAATAATGCCCTGTATGTTAATATTTGGAAAGACCATACAGTCATTATGCAATTCACAACTCTGAGTGCAATTAAGCTTTATGAACTGTAGAAAAACATTCATAAAAAGTAGTTAAGACTGGTTTTTCAACTTCCTCTCCATTTCTACAGAGTAAAGCCTAACCTCCAAGGCCTTGTTCAGTCCCTGTTACAACTGTTTTGTTTTCCCTATAAAATTCTCCAAATCATGTAAAAGCATTCTTGCAGAAAAACACCTCCAATGTGCTCCTACATCAAATCATTCTTTCCTCCTCAGCATAAAAACCAAGGACAGTCTTCAAACACTGACAACATGATCTCCATGTCCCCTCATCTTAGTTTCTTTAGAGCCCTAACAAATTAACTTGTCTTTTCATTGAGACAGAAGAAATTTGATCAAGAGACTTTCTCACCAAAACCTCATATTTTAAACAGGCACACTGTCCTTAAGACCATCACTGTGAGTCCTCCACACCAGTGCTCAAGGGACACACTGCAGATAAAAGACCCCTCATCAAGAGATAAGGAAATCTCATTTAGATGCAGAAGTGAAATGGTAACGTTTTAAACCCAGCCTGTAACAGAAAACACCCCTCTCCAACACACTGCTTAGATCAGTTTCATAACATGCTTCCTAAGAAAATAAAAACCATCTTCCACTGAGTAGAAACCATACTAAGACCAACAACTGCACACAACTAAATTAGGTGGCCTCACTTACCAAATAAGTAGGTCCTCCAAATAAGCAGGTCCTTTTTAACCAAACCTTAGTTAAATAATTAATAATTAAGTCACCTAAATTCTTTTCTCTGAGCAATTATCAGACCTATCAACCTTAAGCAAAAGGAGCTCAACTGAGCAGTCTTTGAGATTTCAGACTCCAATTTACAACTTAAAAGAAAGGAGTATTTCACTATGATGTCATTGGTAACTGCCTGGCAGTAAAGTATTACAGGAAACACTAATTGTTGAATAATTGCTAATAAATTACAGTTCTGCAAATATAATATATAGACTATTAGATATGCTAAACCTGTCACCTCCCTCACCATCTCAGGCCCATCATTTATTTCGGGATTCCACAGAGTCAACCACACAGAAACAAACCACGAGGAGACACAGAGATGAGATGAGCCTTGTACACTTACCCCTCCTGACAACTTAATCACCCTGACTTTGCTGCCTCCATGGGGCCCATCACTAGCACTGTTTGTCCGCTGCATCACTGTCCTTTTCACGCCCGGCTTCTGCTCCTGGGGCCGGCCGGGCACGGCGGCCGCGCGCGCCGCCTGCGCCGTGGGCAGCGCCGCCGCCGTGGCCGCCTTGCTCGGTAACACTTTGGGGGCTGCCTGAGGCTGACTCGCAGGGATCGTTCTGGTTTGCCTCAGCTGCTTCACTGGCTTCAGCTGCTGTCCTTGGTAGGGGCCGTCCCCTGCGCCCTGGGGGAAGTCTGTGGGTTTGGGGTGGATGTTGGCCACTACTGCGTCTTGTTTTCTAACCAGGAGTCTGCTCTTCACGTTGTGCCGGGTCTGCAGGCCGGAGTGGGGGATGTAGGGGCTGCCGTTGGTGGGGAACTCGGAGGAGTCCTCCTCGTGCTGCTGGTAGGGCTGCTGGGAGCAAGGCTGCTGCTGCTGCTGCTGCTGGGCAAGTCTCTCCAGCAGCTCTCTCTTCCTGGCCCCAGCCTGCTGCTGCCGTCTCAGCTCCTTCTGCTTCAGGATCTCCTCTCGCAGGCGCTTCTGCTCCTCTATCTTCAAACGGTACAACCGAGTTTCCTCATCCTCGTCTGGGTACTACAAGGGAAAAACAAATGAATTTATGGAATTCTAAACAGATGCCAGCTTGGCCAAAATAATATGAAATTAGTTCAGATGTAGAGCTTTTTACATTTTCCCTGATACACTCCACTAATAGCCTTGCTTTGGTATCTGCTGCTAGGGTTTATTTGCTATTCATTACAGACAAACAGCTCAAATCTGGTTTAGGACTTAGATATACTACTTCCTAGACAGAAAAGCTTTAGTACCACTTGAGAAATCTGATCAGAATACTAAAAAAAATAATAATAAAAAAAGTTTGACAAATTGGAATTAATTTAAAAGTTTCCAAAACCAATTAAACTATTAATATAATTCAAGATATCAAAATATGTTTCAAATAGAAGGTAACAATACAGAGGCAACCCACTGTCACACAGGTTTTATCTTGCTCTTTTCTGACAAAGTAACAAAAGGTAGGGTGGTAAATGACCTGAAAGGCCCTGATTAGAACTATTGATTTTTCTCACAGAATTTTAAGCCTGATCTCAAACTCATTTGTCACACAATAATTGGTTATAATGAACAGCACAAGTCAATCTCTGTGACCTTGAACTCATGCACTCTCTTCAGAATCAAAATGTTGCCAAATGCAGTGCTGGAATATTAATGGTATATAGAGAATGCCTTTAATATTCCAGCCCTGGGCCTCTCTGAAAGTACTACACACCATCAAATAACCTTCCTAAAGATTGTTCCACTCTGGCAGAAGGGGTTCTTATGAAAAGCTGTATAAAATGGGCAAGAGGCAGGGAAATTCAGATTCTCATCACCCTGGAAAAGAAATCAAATGGCTCTTGCAATAAAACCACATATTTTTCAAAATTAGGAAGAATACTGTTTTATTTTATTATTTCTCTCTTTTTAACCATTTGAAATATTAAGTTAGATTTATAGAGAATGCTTACAAATGGTAATGAGCCCAACATTCTACCTAGAATGTATCAACCACTCCTAAAAACAGCCTCCTGAAGTAATGATACTTTGCATGCTGGTAAATTAATGCATGAAGAGTGCTAAAATATTTCTCAAAAACGGGGAATCTGTGACAAACCTTTATGTATCTTGCAGCAACTGGGTGCAAACTGTTTTTGACACAACTGCCATTTTTTGAACAGATGTAACCCAAATGTATGACTTGAAGGTTTGGGCTTTTTTAAGAGCTTTTAATCTTAGTGCACCCTAGAATCCTTCCCAATCCAAGAAAAAACCCAGCAGAACAGATTCAGCCATAATGTTGATTCATGGATGTGAGAGCCCAGCAGAGTCAGATTTGCACTCACAGTACCCAGATGCACAAATCCTGAATGTTTGTTTCCTTCAGCTGTAGCTGCTTCTTCCCTGAGCAGGTATTGACAGGGATTATTCTCACAGTCAGTAAAACCAGCTCACTGTCTCAAATTAACAGTTCAATTGCAAGCATCTAATCAGCAGTCTAATTAGAAGCCAAAACAGTTACTAAATAAGACTAACCAAATTGCATTTTTAAAATTTGTATTTATGTTTTAAGTATGGATTGTAGTTCAGGGATGAGATCTAACACAGTTCTTTGCATGAGAATGCTACATGCCCCCAAAAGTTCATATCTTTATCTATACTTTGTAGAACATGATGATGGTGACTAATAACCACTGTGACAACTAAATTAAAGCTCTGTGTTGATAGGTGGTACAGAAACATACTTCTAGAGGAGGAAACACAGATATTTCATCTTGTATTGACTACTGGAGATGGTGGATTGTAGCAAAAAATAGAATTAGAATTTATCCTTAAATTTACCCCCAAAAAATAGAATTTATCCTTTTGAAATACAGGGAAAGATGAAGACCCTTAAGAATACTTTGCAAAGGATGAGAAAACATGTAAGCTCCAGCTAGGAGGAGGATGTGCTGTTATGCAGATCCTGTTGCAATTAATAAAAATTTCAGTCATTTTCAGAGACACTAAATATCACAATTACTACAGTTGTTCAGAGGAAAAACTTAATGAATTTTCACTTAATGAATTAGTTTATTCACCTGCTTTGGTTTAGATTATAATAATTTATCTAAACAAGCCTGATGGATGCCATGAGCCAATACCAAGTTTACTTTTGGAGGCAGTCCTGTAATTTTTTTTCCCCTTATGTTCAATCGGAACATTGCAGCGTGAGTCTTCAGGAGACCACTTCTATCAGTGCCCTTTATTATGAGGGATTTGCCTGCTCATTTTATCACCTAACAAGGTCTGAAGGCCTTGGGAGACAGATCATGGTGTGGCAGGCTCAGAACACCAACTCAAAGGTTGCACATGGCACAGAGATGTGTGCTTTGCAGCACACTCAAATGAGCCCTGCCAGCACACAAGGAATGGACATCCCAAGGGACTCTGACTAATACATCCCTGCCACAGCCCTTGGACAGACATACTGATTCCAACTATGCCAGAATTAAACACAGAAAGATGACTGACATAAACTAGACATAAACTTTACTACCAACACACATGCAGTTCAAAGAATGCTTAGTAGAATATTCAGGCAATTTGATTTCAAATATAATCTGAAACCTTCCTCTCTAGAACTTGACTAAGGAAATTAGTAATGATCCTAGGAAGTCAATCCCTTCTTAAAAGTTAAAATCAATCATCAAGAGCCCTGAGGTTATATGACAACTGCAGATCAGTCTGTTAACAGGCTACAGGTAGACCTAAATCCTTCAAAAGCAAGGTACTACTGTTACTGTTAAATTCTAAACAAAATACCCCCACAGCTGGAGGAAGATAATATAAAGACCCTGTGATGATTAACAAAATATCTCCATTAGAAGTCAGCTTTAACTCAATTTAGTTGTACAATGGCCCAACAGCACAGAGTGAGAAGGACAGCAAACTCCTTGCCAGGATGAAAAGAGGGGCAGTTAAATCCCCTCCTCCTCAGCTCTAAGAGCACCTTGTATACACCATCCTAGAGAGTGGGGGTATATTTGTGATGTATAGTGCACACAAATGACCTAGAGTAGGTAATAAGGACATTCAGCATATGGAACAGGCAAGACAGGGTCAAGATGAACACAGGACACAATGCCCATTGCTAATGACTTCCATCCCACTAGTTCAGTAAGCCCAGTATAGATTTTTCCAAAAAGCAACAGCACTGCCAAGGAAAAAAAGAAAAAAAGCCAGGAAAACAAGCATTCTGCCTACAGAATCAACTGGGAGAAAGTACACATCCTTCAAAGTTCAAACCACTGTAATTTTCACATTCTGGGTCTGGAAGCAACATTATCTGTAGGTAAAAAAGCAGAAAAACATGGAGCAGCTTTTTCCCCAGACAAATTATTAAGCTTCATGTGATCTGGGTAGAAAACTCCCCAACATGAAGAAATGGTACACTGTAAATGTATATGGCACTTGGTTTGTGGGGGTGGCTTTTTTCTGCCAGGTTTTAAGTTTGTTTTCTTTTTTTTTCTTCTCTTTTTAAAGTGGAAATTCTCATCCTGCTTTGAATAGCTTTAACACAATGCATTTCACTGAGGTTTGAAGGACGACTGAGCCTTAGCTGCAGGTTTTTCTTCTCCCTTAAGATCCAAGGCAGTTTTGATAGGAAGCACCAAAAGAAAACATTACAGGCTGCTCTCCTGAATCTAGCTGAAGAGCACCAGCAAGAAAGAGAAGCAGCAGTCCCACATCCTTCTGGGGATCCTAGAATCTGTTAACTTAGGAAAAGGCAGCAGGGACACATTCTAAATCAAGGGATTAAACTTTCTACTGAAATTTAAGTCCTAATACCAAGTAACTTGTTTTTCATGTAGTAAATTAAAAAAAATAAACCCATACCTTTTCAGAAGTCTGCAGGATTAATTGCCAATTAATAGAACTAAATGCTGAGTCATAAGAACCAGACACTGTTAATGTTCTGGTAGGCTTCCAAGGAGCAAAAAAGGAATCATGCAACCAGGATCACTTATGTGTCCCAGCAAAATGGGTGCAAGAACAGAACATTCAAAATGGTTTGATCTGTGGCACAAACACAAACCTATTCAGCAGACTTGTCTTTATTTTTTTAACCTGTAACATTAAAAACATAAACTAGAAAAAAAAATAGGCACCACTACAAAAATCTGGAAGGGAAATTATTTAAACTGGAAGAAATTCTACAATTTTTCAGGGCGTTCATACCCAAAAATATTAAACTATTCAGATAGATTTGATCTAGTAATTTAGTGCAGCAACTTTTTTCCATATTGCAAGACTTGTTAGAAAAGACAGCAATGTAAAATCCAACAAAATTCACAATTCACTGGATTTGGAAGAATGGAATACAAAGGTTTTCTTTCAGTACATCAAGGATATTATCCCCAGTGTAAGTACTAACATCAATACACTGATGACTGCACAGTGCTCTACTAATTTCCCTCCTGCTCTGAGCTCCAATATCCATTTCTCCTAAAGACACATCACCTTTCTCCATTCTCCCTCTTCTTTAAACTCAAAAATGCTTAATACTGCCTAAATTGCTCTAATCCTAAGATGACTTCAACAGGAGCAGAATTAGGCCCACAGTATCCAGACTTTCCTATTTCAATGACAAAGTGATGTTTCAGACTAAGGACATACAATTGAAATCCTGGGCAGTAAAAGCTATTCTGAACAGGCATTTAAGGTCAGTATTTTGCAGCCTCACAGGAACACAAGCATTCCACTAATATACAGTTTTTAATCTCCTCACATTGCAAACCTTTCAAATATCTATATTTAGGGTGAGCAAAACCTCTAACAGCCAATACTGCTATTTTTTTTTTTTTGGTGCTTCCTGAATGATAGGCCACTCATAGAGCCACTGACTCTTTAGGAAGAAAGATGCAAAGAAAAGTCTTAATTTTCCAGTTGAAGTCACTTGCAAAATAACCTGCCCAATTTAGTTATGTGCCATACAGCTAGAAAAGGTGACAGAACTTAACTCTTTCTCATCATCATCAAAAGCAAAAGAACAGGATGAAGTCACCTAATTACAAGAAAAACACACAAAAAAGACTGTAAAACATTACAATCTGCCTAAGGAAAGATATGTAATAAACTACATTACACAAACAGTGAAGGAAATTATTAAATGCTTGCAAATGAACATTTTTGGTGCAGCATTACCATCTATAAGTGACAATAAGCAGCAGCAGTGACCAAGACCACTGCAGTGGCACAGCAGAAATGGGACAAAGCTTCTACAGTGTTTGCAGCACCAGGCTCTGTTCCAGGTGTGCTTTGGAAGGACAAGGTTCTAATGCCTGCCAAATATAACTACAAGGGCTTCACCAGGACACTTCATTTGTTCCAAGACAACCTTGGTTTTTTATCCTGCTTTGCAAAAACTTGCATGAAACAGGTATCAGAATTTTATTTCTGTCAAAACTGTCATTAATAAAAAGAAAGTTTTATTTGTAATATACTAAGAATTCACAAAGGTAAGATTAGTTGGTTTGATAACCAACTAGAGCATGTTTAAAATGTAAAATGGAGAAAACCAGATGACTGCTTTGGGGCTGTTTGTTTAGCTTTCTATTTAACTAAAAAAAACTTTTAAAATTCTTATATTTTTTCTAAATACTGCCAGCGATACTTTGGAACTAATGCCTGAATTTTCATAAGACTACACTACAGAATAACTTCAGGATGTTTTAGATGTGGAGGCCTGCAGCTGATTTTTCAAGACTTACCTTGCTACTGGCCTGAAAGAAAAGGCTTCCCTATGAAGCACTGCATTTTACATTCTCTGTGACTGAGATTATTCCAAGAGACTGAATCAAGGGGAAAGAGATTACTAAAATATTTTTTCCAAAAAAAGGTGAAAATTGAAAGCTAAAAAAGGATTTTTTTTTCATTTCCATTGAAAAGCAAGTGCACAGGAGGTCAAACACTGATAGCTTTGGTTTTCTTTTGTGCCTCATTTATGGAAATTAGTTATGACCATCCCTAATCCAAGAACAAGATGAAAAGCTAATCATGAGCAGCTTAAAAGGAAGACAGCATTATCACAATTAAAGCTTTCAATGGCTGTTGAAGAAAACCTGGTCCTTGAGACAAGATTCATGGTTAACTGTAACTATGAAGATTTACAGTTCTTCACAGAATAGCCTGACAAAGCACACAGGGTGCATTTAGCCATCATGCTCAGGATATAAAGAGCACCATCAGTCCAATCCTACCCACTCTCTCAAAGCAACAGAGCTCATGGAGACTCTTCTCTAGCTTCCAGGAGATGTGCAGGGAAACGGTCATCTGTTCACATGACACGATCCAGTGGAGCTGAAAACACTGGCACCTGATTTTTCCAATTGTGCAGAATACCAGCAGAGCAAACAGTATCACCTTCTCCAAAATGGAAAACTTCAAAGCATCTCCTCTTTTCCCTTACATGAAAAGGTTTCATAAAAAAGAGATTTTCTTTTTCAGGAGCAAGAGCAAGAAGCTCCATGGACAGCACAACTATGATCTCCTGCAGGAATGCTCAAGGCCTAGTAGAGACTGAACAGCCTAAAGGAAAACAGCATGAGGAAGACAGCTCTCCAAATAGCCTCTATTTTTTGCCTTTGAGCCACACAGCATCATGCAAAATGACAAAGAGGCTTTCAGACTTAGAAGAATATGATCACCTGAAAATAAGATGTAATTCCCAAAGATAAAAACGGGCAAAATGAGTATTTCAGAGACTTGTATCACTGATCACCTTCACTCAAATTCCACCTGTTCCTAGCAGAAATGACAACTCCTCCCACAAAACAAATTCACCACAGCCTTGCCAACCTTCCTGACCTTCTATGTCAACGGAGACTATTTCTGCTGTTACAATAAAAAAGTGCAATTCAGAAGGGAGGCCTCTAGTGGCACCGAAAATATTTGATGGATAATACATTAAATGTGCTTTCTATTCATAAATCAGACTAGAAAAGTCTTTTAAAGGTGGGAGTTTTGTGGTGGGAACTTTGTTTCTCGTTGTTTGGTTTTTGATCTTTTGTGCAGGAGTATCGGAGGGTAGGACAGTCAGGAGGGACAGAGACAAGAGAAGCCAGATTTCTGAAGCCAGGTTGTGGAATTTGGGGTTTATTGTAAAGGGTGTGGGTGCAGGGCCCTGCTGGGAGCTGCCAGCCACAGATCAGAGCAGCTCTTCTCTCACAGCTCTTGAGAGAAGAGAGTGGCAAAGAGGATGAGAGAGAGAGAGGGAGTTAAAGAGGATAAGAGTGTAAGAGAGCGAGGTTCTCTTTACAATACAATAAATCTTCTGTGTTGAATATTTTACTTCTCACTAATTTAGTACAAAATTATAAGAACCATTACATTACTATACTGTGTTACATTTTAAACTCTAAAAACTACTTTTTGGACTCCTGCCAAGCTAGTAGGGTCTGCTCTGATCCTTGGACCTGTCTGCAAGCAGAGGGTATTGTTTCATCAAAAGGGGATTACCCTTCAGCCAGGCACACCATTGTTTTCCAGTTGTTCAGTAACTCAGGTATCTCAAAGCTTGCTTTCATATCAATCTTATAGTTTCCATATCCTCAAAATCTTTTGCCAGGCAATCATATTGATAAGGCTTTCCTGTTTCATCTTCCCCAACACTTTTGTTTAAGCAAAACAAAAAATCCCTTACCTCCGGTTCACATTTTCCTTCCGACTTTGCCTGGCCCACTGGGGTGATGGGTTTAGCTTTCATCTCAGGCCTCCCCTGGGAGTTGGCAGCAGCAGTGGCAGGCTTGGTGGCAGGCAGGGAGCTGGGGATGGGTTTGACCTGGGCAGCAGGGGCGGAGCTGCGGCGGGTGCTGCCCATGTCCAGGGCGTGGGCCGGGGCGATGGGCAGCTCGCGCAGGTTGCTGTTCCTGGGAGCCGCCGCCTGCAGCTGCTGGCTGGAACGCTTGACAATATTCTGGGATGGGGTACTCTGGAAAGAATAAAGGAAAAGAAGTGCTGATTTACACCACAAAACAAGCTGAAGTGATTCTGGTTTCACATTTTCCTGATTTAGTTCAGTTTGGGAAAATAAGCTTTGTGAAAAGGCACAATATTTTTAATGTCAGGGAAAAAATACAGAAATGAGAATATTTTAATAACCTTTCCTAATCAAAGCAATTATGCTGAACTGTAGTTATATTGTCTTGAGCACTGCTCCACGCTGTTGTCCTACCCAACCTACCAAGCAGCAAAATATGCTGCATTGGAGGAAACTCACAAGACAAGAGAGGCATTATCTGAACCAGAAAACTGATCAGCAGTGGTACAGAGAGGCCTTCAAGAGTGTCACAGAAGTGGGCTCCCACACAATCACAGACTACCAGCAGTTGTAAACCCTTATAAAGCAAACCTCTCCTTCACCCCCCCCCTTCACCGCTAGTTCTTGGGCAACTGCAACATTTCCTCTATTGGACCCAAATCAAAAACAGCATTGAAGACTAGAGGAGAAAAGAAAGATACACATGGTATTTTAAAATGTAGATTATAAAATGATCAGGGCAGAAAATGAGCAAGAAATGATAAAAGAAGGGGAAAGAGCAGGAAGCTAATAAATAGAACAGAAAACTCACGCTGGTGAGTTTTGAAATTTGTGCTTACATGCCTGCTACTCCTGCAGGGCACTGCTGTATGTGGTACTTACATGCCTTGGCTTCATTGGACCCTGTCGTGGCTGACACTGCATCCTGTTGTTATTTGGCTGCTGCTGTGTGGCTTGCATGTGAGGTCTGAACTGTGGCTGGTTCATGGGCATCAAGGGCTGTGGAGGCCCTTGGAGATGGTGATGCTGCTGCTGCTGCTGGTGATGGTGCTGCTGTTGCTGCTGGTGATGCTGCTGATGAGGCTGAGGTTGTGGCTGAGGCTGTAATGGAGGATGCATGGGACCCTTCACATGAAAAAAAAAAATTTTAGTTTCAAGGTGATAAACTCCAGAAAAGCACCTCCAGCCTCCTGAGTCCTAAGATCTTTCTCTTCAGTGTAGCTGAAGTACTCTTTTTCAGAAGTGCAAAATGCTAGGTCTCTGATGCGGTCAGAAAACCCACTGTAATGAGTAAAAGTGAATATATATCTCCATTCCTGACTGGTCTACCTTGCCCAAAATAGAGAACTATAAGCAGCTATGAATCAGGTTACACTAGGAAAGAGGAAAGAACAGACCAACCAGAAGGTCATTCTACTCTTAAAATCTGTGTACGGCAACAGGTGAAGTTAAAAGAAAAATACGAATTCAAGGGTTGCTGTCCTCTACCCCGTTTTCTAACGAGGTTTACCCCAGCCCTCCGCACATCCCCGAAGCGCTGCCCCGCTTCCAGCGGCGGCCGCAGCCCCACGGCCCCGCTCCGCGGCCGGCAGAGGGCGCTGCCGCCCCGCGCCAGCACCGAGCGAGACCGGACACGGCGGCGGGGGAAGATCCCTCAGATCCAGAATATCCATCACCCTCCAGGCACAGCAGCGATGGCACTGCAGGGCCATCCCCCCTCGGAGCCGCAGTGCTTTCGGCCCCGTCACTCCCCCAGCGCTGTACCTGCATGCTGGGCTGCGTGTGCGGGGCCAGGAAGGGCTGTCCCGGCGCCTGCAGGAACTGCTGCCGCGGGGGGATGAAGGGCCGCGGCGTGGCGGAGCCCGGCTGGTTGAAGTGCAGGATCCCCACGGGGCCCTGGGGCTGCATGCCGGGCCGCACCGGCCGCTCCCGGGGGTACACCGGCTGCTGGCCCTGCTGCGTGAAGGCGGGCCCGGGCGGGCTGAAGGGCAGCGGGCTCTGCGTAGGAACGGGATGGGCGCTGTTCAGAAGCGGGGGAGGCGGTGGCGGCGGGGGACTGCGCTGCTCAAACAAGGGGTGACCCGGGAACCTCGGATCTGCGGGAATGAGAGAATTGATTCGATTGCAGCCTTCCCGGGACACAAACACATTTCAGAGACATAGAGCTCTAGTATGATTTGGAAAGTAAACTGAAATTTGCACAATGCAAAACTCTATGGGAGGTTTTAATTATAAGAGCTACCCTCAAGGTTATGTTTCTCTTGCTCCTGTCATTTGTGTATAAAAGGAATTGATCCTTGAAAGACCAGCACAACTGGTACTCTGCTGGAATCAGCAATATCTTTTGGAAATTCTACTTTAATAAAATCAATTAAGGATTCCAGTGAATACAGTTTAAACCAGAGAAGAACTCATAAAGCACTGACAACATTTGCTGACCAGGTATTTAGCACATTTTAACATACTATACATGTGCAAAAATATTGTGCGTCTGTGTATATATATACGCATATATATATATATACATACACACACATTACATATATGTGGTATAAGTATAACTTACCCTCTCTTTTGTTTGCTAGGCTGTATCATTTTATCTAACCTTAACAAACACTACACACTCGGTCCAGGCAGTTTAAAGAGTTACAAGAAATCCAAGTGTACGGAGAGTGTTTGTTATCCAAATTACAACAAAGTGCAACAATTTCATTGCAATAATCACATAGATATTAATTATTCTTGTGTATATATAAATATCTGGATTCATGGCAGTTACAGGTGAAGACATTAAAAAAGTAAAAATCCACATCAAAAGAAGTAAAAATATACTAGACAACCAGAATTTCTGGCATGGTCCAGCCTGACTCCATCAAATGGGATCTTCCAGCCTTCATGTTCTTCTGAACACTTCATGTTGTGGGATATGCAGTGACAGTGCAGTCACTTTACAACAGGTTGGTATTAATTATTAATGGGATTGAAAATGCTCACCTGCTAAGAAGAAAGGATCTCTGTCCTGAGGAGGTGGAGGAGGGAGTGGTGGAGGTGGTGGGGGTGGCCCTCTCCACTGGTCCTGGATTGGCAGCCTTGGGGCTTGGGAGAAGTTGGTAGGAACTGGTCCAGGTGTATGCTGCTGGAAGTCTGGAGGGCCCTATTTAATAAGGCAGAATTAAAATTAAGGCTACCATCCAGTAATTTATGTATTGTCTGCTATAACTTTTTTTCTCTCAAAAATACAATTGCTGTATAAATTATCTCCTATCACCTGTACAAAATGACAGCCCTTACTGAGTCATTCCTTCACAATGGAAGATATATTAAACCCTAGTACAGTATCTTGAAATGGATTCACAATGTTTTAATAATCACTAGCACCACAGGAATGCCATTTCTTCTCAAGCTTATTTCTGAAATCCATGCAATTATTGACCTTCTTTCCCATTAATCCAAAAAAATCTGAACGTCTACTTTAGAAGACATTCCTGACATTTATCTTCATAAACCATACTATTCTTCATCATCAATTCAGCACAATGTAAGCTACAGGAGGGAGCAGCTTTACTTTAAAAAAAAAGCGGGGAGGAAGGACAATTTATGACACCCAGAAAATTAAAGAAATAATCTTCGTAAAAGAATTAAGAGCAGAGCAACATTTCAGGCTATTCACAGTTTAGCATCTGAAGCATTTTAAGAAAGAAAATTTTGTACTCTTTCTTCCAATAAGGTATTGGATTTTTTTCTTTTTTTTAATGCCTTTGCATACTGCAGGAAGCAGTATGTTAATACAAAACCAGAACTCTGCAGAAGACATGTTTAATTGAGTAATTCACACTAGAAATTTTTTTTTCTATCAAAAGTTGACAAAATACATTCGCAACCTCTAATATACAGAGTAAGCTTTGCTTCACATAAATTATATTCTCAACCATTTCCTTATTATGTGAGTAAATCAAGTAAGTAACAAAAATAATCTGTGAACATCCTTGCTTTCTATAAAGATTCTGAAATCAGTGGTGGGATCTGTTCTGTCTACATGTGATGCTCACCTTGAAACTTCAAACCTACACTGCTGAAGACAAGCTTTTCAAAACAGATGCCAGACCAAATGCTCCCTGCTAGACTGAAGTATTGTCATCAGGAAAGGACCAAACAACTCAGCTGCAGTAGCTTATCTTTTATCTCTTCAGTTGGCCTCACCAAGGGTATGCACAGTCTCACCCTATCATATTTGCACTGCACAAAGACTGGAATTTTAGGATAAGAATTTCTCACACAGCAACAATGGCTCTGGAGCATAATCACTATCAAAGCAGCACAAGACAGAGCTGCTTTTACAGCCTTCTACCAGCACAATACACCTGGGATTGGCAAGGCCCAAATAAGCAAATGAGAAGCACCAAGGATCAGATCCATTATTAAATCTGTGCCCTTCCTGAAACACCTGAATGGGGATGTGTGAGATACTGAAACCTCTTATTTGGGACCAAGACTGTGACTACTTATGTCATTATACAGCCATCAACTGTAAATACATTATATTCCCAGAGATTAAAGGGTCTATATCCCCTTGCTTCCAGTCAGCCAGTCTCCTGTGGGTATTTCATTTAGTGAAAAGACATTATATTACACTCAAGCATGACAGTCCTCATAACATACACACTTTGTAGGAGGAGCTCTACACTTTTGCAAGTTAGCAGTCACAACACACAATATTCCTGCCACCTTGGAACTGACTAATGCCTTTGAATTTCACAGGCTATCTGCAAACAACAGCAGTTGGAGCAAAATGGAGCTGTTTGGGATGGAAAAAAAGTGACATTTATTTGTTCCATAAAAACCTTTTCAGGTTCAGCTGAACAAGGATGTTGAACTGCTTTGCCCCTACCCTGGTGTTGAGCAGGACAGCGCTGGCTGCCTGCCAAAAGATCAGCTGAACACAAACCTTGAGGATCCTGACCCTTCACTCCCAAACCACACCTCCAGCACCACTGCACACAGGAGCTGCCACAGCTACTTTCAAAATAAGGTTAGATGCATTCCCTCAGCTCAGAAGCTTTGGTGACAAAAGCCTATTTCTCAAAGTATTGCTCTTACAGCAATCCCAGGGAATACACACACAGCCCTTCCACATGCTGCACATCCCTGAGGGAGGCACCCAGCAGACACACTCATTTTTAGCTAATCATATTTTAGCTATTTAGTTATTAGTTTACCAGTGGATAATGCATAAGGCCATTGCAACAGGAGCATGGGAGAACCCAGTTCAACAGGGCACTTGCACACAAGATGGTTTTAACCTTGCATCTGATTTACAGCACATAGTCATGCTCATCTTGCATCTCAGGACAGAGCATGGTCCTGGACAACCTTCTTTCCCCATTTTCAGAGAGCCTGACTCAGAAGCTCTCAAATTCCTCCTAGTTTTCCCTAGACATATGCCTACACATATCTTAGTCATTTGTAAAATAGCCAGCAAAAAACAATTTACGTGGAAACTTACTGAAACCTGGGCTAATAAATTTTAAGTGTCACATATCTGCCACCCGAGCTGAAGAACTGGCAGCAGCAAGAATCTGTCTGGGCTTGGTTCCAAGCACCAAATGGCAGTGCAGTGATCATGGTCTCCTCTACCTGCTTCTTCCAAACTCCATGTATTCTGCCCTGGTTGAGGTAACAGATCCTTATCAGTCTCTTCTCTCACTCCCAGGCTTCCGTTTTAGTGCTAGGCTGAAGGGAACAGGCTTAGGCTACAAACTAAGCAGCCATCTCTGCTTCTCAACCACATTTGTTACCTGGTCTCATGCATCTTCCTCAATATTAATTCCTTGCCCAATTTGCCTTTTTGTTCTCCTGGTCCTGCTCACTCCTGCAGATACATTCTCTCATCCCCATCACGTCTTTCACTCTGGCCACTGGTTCCTAAGCCCAGCATGGATCCAGATCCCAGCTTCCACACTCCAAGCTGGTGCTCTTGTGCTGTGGCAGCTGGTCAGGAGCTCTTACTTGCCCCCCTCAGCCCCTGATTTCCTTGTCTGTACACTTACACCAGGCCAACTCCCCTCTTTTTCCTTTCCTTCCAAGGAAGCAGCAGGCACAGGTTGAAAAAAATCCAGTATGTTTATTTTAAATAAACAATTCTTTGTACCAGCCTTCCCTCTCCTGCCAACCTGTACCCTCATTATTATGCCCAGATTTGTCTCCTCCTAAGGCAGCCCTGAATTGCAAATGCATGGAAAGTCCTGCTGAATTTCACACAGCCCTTATGTACTGAAACATCCTCTCAGTGCAGCCAAATTCAGTTTTCTTCCTTGGAAAATGAGCAATAATAAAACATTTCTAAATAACTCACCTGGACACAAAAGTATTTTTCCATTATTTCAGTTTAAGAATTAAAGTACATTTGGAAAATCTCAACCAAAAGGATTCAAAATGAGGCCAGCAACCAGCAGAACATCTTGGTTTAGGCCACCAAAGTCTGTTAGTATTACATGCACTGAGAGCAGCTTTGTATTTCCCATCATAAAGAAACAAACCTTTATGAAATAAGCTTTAGGTAAGTTTTAGAACTGAGTAATACAAGGCCATTTTAAGTCTAAGGAAGCTCACACTTAAAAAAAAAAACCAAACAAACAAACAAAAACTCCACAAACCAATAACCTGCAAGACATTTTACTATTAAAAATAGTAGCAATGCTGATTTCAAGCTCCCCGTGATCTTTTGTACCAAAGGTGTCCAGCCATCTTAAGAATCAAAACATTTAGTGTCCTCTAAAAATCTGCACTGATTTAACACAAAATAACAGGTATCCAACTGTTATCCAAAAGTTGGTGTCAAAAAATCCCAACAGATTAAGAATTTTTTCCTCTAGATTGCAGTATATGTCATGTAAGTACATACCACAACACAAGCTTGGATCAAAATAACTCTTAAAACAGTCCAAGAAAGAACAAGAAGGAAATATCTGAAATTTGGAACTCTTCCTATTGGCCTCTCTTTTTTTCTGTCCCTAGCAGTGAAGAACTCTGGGTTTTTTCCACTTTTTAAGATTCCAGATTCACTAACAAATATCTACTTATTTGATTGCTGAGCAGATTTTGTGTTTGACATTTTGAAAAACTACTAAATTATGACTGATCACATTTCTGATAACCAAAGGCCAATCATGCAAAATTAATTGCAAAGACATTTGTTATTTGCTGAAAAACGAATTACTAATGTTTGCTTCTAAAAAAAAAATAAATTAGGTTGACTCTTTCCCATCTTACAGTCATGATAAACTGACCTCCACTTCTTTCCTAAACCAGCTTTGCTTCTATATGCCTAAAGATAAAAACTTCTGCCCTAAATAACAGTATAAACAGGGAGGGGGAAGCTTGTATTTTCATATCTTACATTGCTGAGATTTTTCTTCAGAAAAAGTTCCAATATAATAATAATTGGATAATTCCAATAGGAATTCAGTTGTGCAACTGATTCATATCACACACTCCATGTGAAAACTCTAACATTCAACTACTCCCAGACACACACTGATCTTTTTAAAAAAGAAAATACATAAACTATGATGGGTATTTTTCTAATTATGAGGTCTTTGTCTGTTATTCTCAAATAACATTAATTTTTTTTCCAATTCAATAGAAATACAACAGAACTACCAGTACCACTTTTACTTACGTCAAATTCAAATTATCCTAAAAAGTAATATAACAGTTTTCCATTGCTTAATGCTTTTGAGGATGGGCTTGTTTTTTTTTTTTGGTGGGTTTTTCTTTTTGTGTTTAGCAGTAGTTAAACTACAATTTTAGTATTGGATTATTTTACCATTAATGTTAAACTCTACATTCAGCAAGTATTTGTTGCTAATAACCCCCAAGTGCCCTCTGGTATTTGGTGGAAAAGACCACTCAGAGCTATTTAACTTCAAAAATTAATGAAGAGCAGGTGCAAAAGCCAGGTTTCATAATGGTCTATTTTTGATAAAATAAGCATACTGTAACATAGATGCATAATAAATCTTTATATGCACAGTAGTTACTCCCATTTTTCATGGTTTTGCTATCCGGACAGTTTCAAATTACACCCAACTATTCAGTACACACATCAGCAGGAGTCCCTGCAAAAAACATTTTAACTATTACTTCACCATTATTAAATCTTTCAGGAAACTTCCTTACTCACTGTTCAGAACACCTATTTTTTCCTTACTCAGTGTTCAGAACACCTATTTTTAAGCTAACAGGTTCCAACTTAAAAAAGAAAATTGCCAATTCATACGATCCAGCCATGGCTCCAAGGTTCTACATTTCAGTCCAACATTGGGGCCAACTCTAACACTGAGGGAAAGGACAACAATTTATGTGCCTTCCCAGTGAGATCCCACAAAGTTGGTTCACATTCATGCAGAAATGGTTACCATGACAGTTACCAAATGTCCATAAGAATGACCCAGCAGACAACAGTATCTTTTCCTGGTTTTAAGGAAAGCTCTGAACTCCATAATTTAATTTATCCTCATGCAATTTTATTTTGAAAATGCAAGAAGGAAAAAAGGTGGTACTTAAGAATACAAGACCTGAGGTCTAGAAGGAAATTACACTGGGATTCTGTGTAGATTTCTTAAGAGAACACCATCACAGACATTTCAGAAATACTTTAAAGGGAATATAACACCACAGTGAAGTGCTACTGACAGGTATTTTGTCTTAACTGTTTGATTTTGTGATGTTTACTCTTACCAAAAAATGTACCCACTCTTCCTCCCACACACACCATAATTTACTGCACTTCAGACTGACATTTTTATACAGTTCTGAATAACTGCATGTTGTACAATTTCCCCTTCTACTAATTTCAATTATTCAGTATAGCTAAGGCATAACCTACACCTTATCAATCACTTTTGGAAAAAAAAAAGGCAATGCAAACTTGTGTCTACAATTCATTAGAGTTGTGAATAGCTCATTGAACATGACTTTCACACACTCATGCAATCCCACCTTCTGAAAGAACACGAGATAAGGTTACTTTAATCCTTTCAAAGAACTGCACTATTTTGCCTTCCTTTTATCCCTTTAAATATCCTTCCTAGTTAAGAAATTAACATTTTCTCTCATACAATTCTTACACAAATTGTACTTTTACTTTTCTGCATCTCTTGTTAATTACATGATGTTATCTCCAATAATCTATTCATGAAGCACAGATAACTTTGGTTACCAATAAAAGGGAAAACTTAGCATAAATTGCTTAGCACAAAGTTAATCTTATAAAGCAAGGAATAAAGAGGATCTAACAGCTATTGTATGATTTATCAGCTTCTCTAAAAGGGTCACTCCACTTTCTTCATGAGACTAATTAAATACCTTAAGAATGTCATTGAAACATCATGAATCTTTCAATAAAATACACCCTGCCTCTACAACATGTTTTCATTTATTAATCTCACTTAAAATGCAAAGAACTAGGAGAACCCCATTGACAGTTAAGCAGGGCCACTCAGTTAATTCTTCTTATATGGTTTAAATGCAAAGAATAATGACCACTATAACCTATGACAATTAAAACTATAGCCATCTGTCACAAGATGTTAATCCTCTTATTTCAGCAGCCCCCAGACTTTTTGAAAAGCTTTCCTAAACTGCCTACCTCCTGTGCAAGAAACTGACTTTTCATCCTCTTGTGTAGGAAACCCTGCTCATATATCTTGGATATGGCTCAAAAATTTCCAAGTAGAAATATGTATCCCTATCTTCCATGAAATATGGGTCTTCAAGTTTCACAGTATTTTTTTTTTAGTTTGCACAGCATACAGAAAGGAATGACTCATGGAAATTTGTAATTATAAAATTCATTTTGATACTTTTCAAATACAGTTTCAATGATTCAGTATTGTGCTTCTGACGTCTATAACAATCACATAAGTCTATCAAGGTGAAATAAAACCTAACAAGCATCATGGTTTTCCCAAAAGATTTAGGAAAATCTCACCTAATATAAAAGACAAACCTTGAATTCATGCCAATCATGGACAGAAAAGTTCAGAGTGCCCATAAACATCCAGACAACAGTTTTTTGCTACCTACATAAGTATTTTCAAAGTTTCTGGAACATATTTTCTGAGGGGAAAACATATAGAGATAGCCAAGCACTGTTTCAAGTCTGTGGACTGCACAGATCCTGGCACTACAGGCACACTGAGTCACAGAGAATGGGTTGATATTCTCAACTGAACTGGAAGTAATTTTTAATATTAAAATGTACCACACAACTTGGATAAGCTCCTCTCTGACACTACACAACTCCAAGAGATAAGAAAGTGTTGGGAGGCTTAGGCAGAAGTACAGGTCATCTCTAAGAGAAATCACCAATGCCCTATTTCTCTGTTTAGGGTCTCAAAGCAGAATTCCCACGTCAGCCAACATGGTAAACCAGTACAAGCAAGGAGAGAAAGGCACGGAATCCCCTGTTATTTAAACCAACTCATGCTCAAATAGCTAAAATAAGTAACACAGGCAATGCAGACAGAGATGGGTATTCCCAGCAGACTGACAAACCCTAACAGCTCAGGAGACTAAAGCTGAAAATTTTAACTGTTGTATACTAAAAGTGTCCCTTTTCAGCAAGTTTCAGGGCATCCCCACAATACATCCAAGCAGGAAAAGATTCATGCTGCAAATGGAGACAAAACCAGTCCCAATTTCAGTGTGTTTCTCAGAGAAGCACCAAAGCAGATGGGCCCACAAGGAACCACATCTTCACAGGAGAACTTCTGCTTCAGAGAGTCCTTAATGAAATACAGACAATGTACTGGTAACAAGATCCCAACTCTAGATTCAAATTCCTAATTTGAAGTGCTGATGTGCAAACAACCACACTCCCATCCATCTATTTGGTATGGATGAAGGAAGAGTGCCCCCAGCAGAGACAGGCCATAATGAGAAACAGTGTGACAGACAAGCTTCTGCAACCTGCACAGACTGAAGGGAAGAGTAAACCCAAACCTCCCAAACCACAAACCTAAGGAAGTTGTTCAACGCTAAATTGTTACACCAATTCATCTGGAAGATTCAGTTTCACTTAAGTTTGCAATCCTCTGCAGGAGAGGGGTGTAGAAGAGTGCATGATCATTTTTGTTTGGTGCCCTCTAATTTTTAAGGTAAAGTACAACACAACAAACTGGAGAAAGAGTGTAAGAGACATTAATGTCATTTAGAACAATGAACCCTCCCTTGAAAGATGAGGATTTCATCATCATTTAGTAAAAGACAGTAAAATCCTTCTGCATACATTTTGTGCTGACATCTAACAGTTTTATGGATGTGTAAAGAATTAGGAATCCCTCCTGTTCCCAGAACTAATGAGGTAAGATCTTCCCCTTGGACTTTGCAGAAACTACTCCACAGACATATCATCATGGCGTTTATGTGTATCTTGGTGGCCTGCAAGTCACTAACAATTAGCACAACTTGAGGCTACAACTAAACTGGATCATGAATATTAAATTCAAGATTTCTACATTACACTCCAAGCTTGAAGTTGCAGTTACAATTTATTTAAAACAATCTCAGAATCTCAATGAGACCCGGGGATGATGCTTCTCTCTTTAATAAGAAATGGTGAGGTTGCTACAAAAAAAAAAGTCAAGAAGCAGCCAGCTTTACAGAAAACAAAAATGAGAATTGCTGCTAACCTGGACTTTGAAAAGGACCTGATTACTTAGTAAGCAAATTACTAGATTGATGGCATTTAGTTCTGTTGGGAAATCTCATTTCTGAGACGTTCTGCACATTTCTGACCTTACAAACACATTGATGTGAGAACTTTACATACTCAGAGTTCCCAATATACCTGCAAGTACTATTCATGCATTGGGTATGAAGACCTGAATATTTTCATCATTTTACAGTCAACCCATAATATCTCTGAATTGCCTTATTTTATTGTAACAGTAGTGACTTACTGCTTTATAATAAAATGGAGCATTTTCACTCTCACATTCTAAAGAATTAACAAGAACTGAAGACACAGAAGGTGAACAAACACCAGTTTATAGATTTACTTTTTCATATTGTGATGACACAAATGTACTGAGTTATCTTTTAAAAGCACATTTACTCATCTCAGTGAAATAGCTTAAGATAACTTTACTATCATCTAATACTTTCTAGTATTATAATAGATACATTTTAGTTCTCTATTCAGTTTTTAAGCTCTAGATTACTCTTACTGTATTGTACTCAGCAGACTGTGTATTTTAATTGGATTTCTTTATAAGTCCTGATTTCTGCAAAGTAACTCTTTAACAGTGCTTAATTAACAGCAAAATAGCACATCCATAATACTTTTCCCTCTGTGCACTGACAAAAGTTTTGTGCTTTGCTTACAATGGATTTTTTAAAAGCTTCACATTTCATTCACAGAAATATACAAAAACCGAAGTACAACCTATATATCTCGATAAACAAAAACTTTTTAAACTTTTTACTGTAAGGGTGCCTGAGCACTTGCACCATCCTTGGAGATATTCAGAAGCCATCCACACGTGGTCCAGGACAATTGGCTTCAGGTGGCCCTGCTTGAGCAGGGGGATGGACCAGGTGACCTCCAGAGGTCCCTGTCAACCTCAGCCCTTCTGTGACTCTGTGTTTAGTACGTACTAAAGCTGAGATTGAAGAAAATCTACCATCATTAACACAGGGGGAAAAAAATCTGCAGTACTGGTTCTCCTTGGCTGTGCTAAACAGCAATCACCTTACAGAAAGATAAATGACAGTAAAATATAAATGCACAAGTTTTCTGCTCCATTTTACTGCCTACAGAGCACGTGCACACAGGAGCCAACATGACAAGTTAAAGGGTTACTGCATTTAGAAACCAGCTATTTCTCTCTTATTTAATAGCTGTTACCATCATGTTTAGCTGCTGCTGCTCCTCCTGCAGATGGGAATTCACTGATATGATTAAATTTGATGGTATGATAATGTATGGTAATCGTGATTAATCAGAAGCCCACTAGCAAATGGAGGATGTTGGGTATTATGTCACCTGCATTTTAAACTGCTTTCCCTCCATGGCAGCCTGACAATACTTGACAGCTGGAGAGATCTCATGCTGCATTTGCTTGCTACTACTTATAGATCTGATAAGAGAAAGTGCCCATCATTCCTTCACTATCTTAAGTGCTGTAATTATAGAGCTTTGCAGTCAAGTTGTGAAAACTGTACCTGTTAAAAACCAAAGCCTTTTGCTAGCTGCTGAACAAGCTCTGTCTCACATCTGCAAGGGCTATAATCTGAAAGAAATGTAATTTGATGCAGCAGTCTCATTCAAACATGATTTGCATGAAATGCTGTGTAAAGCAGTATCCAAGAAATGTCAATCAACACCACCTGATACCATGTATTCTGTTAAATGGAAACAAAATGCTTTCTACACTACCTGTGATCTGCCACTGCTACACAGCAATAGAGGGAAAATTTCATTTACTGTTACTCATTACAGTGAAGCCATAGCTAAAGCAAAATAATTGTGAGGAAGTAAGAGAATCACTTTCACAAGTGGCTTTTTATTTCCATTAACAGTTTGTCTCCTACACACGTACTGCTGCAAACATGTACAGGTTACTAAATATCAGTTTAAAATGACTGCCTGTAGTCAGATGCAGGACTCTAATTTGTCCTTACTACGTGGACAGTGAGTCCACACTAGTAACAACTGCTAACAAACCCTTACTCACATGTAGCAACTCATGACTGAATTTGAAAAAATGGGGAAAAAATTCCAACCCTATTTGCATTTCCCACAACACACAACAAACAATTCTGCAAGGACCTTTGTTTTCAAAAGCACTGCAAATTTCTGCCTCTAAATCCTCTAAGAGGTGGTGCAGCCACAGACCCAGGCCCACTGTAATGCCACTAAGCCAACCCATGTTTGCTAAAATAATGGTGGGGTGATCCATGACAGTCCAAGGATCACCTGGGAAAAATAAGTAATGTACCTTTTAGAATTAATTTGTATAGCACTAATATACTGCTTTTTTAAAAGAAATGTTTCAAACAAATGACCATGAAGGACAGCAACTTCTGTTTTGAGCAATGACTAGTCACTTGTTTAAAAAACCTCTCACAGATGAAATCAATAAAGAAGTGCTTAAAAAGAGTGTCAGGAACACAACACTCGAAAACTCAGAAATCAAACTACTGATTCCAGAAATGATGGAAAAATTAACCAAAACTGGTCAACTACCCTTCACAGCATCCATTTGAGACACCACCTGATGTGCTGGAGATCAAGTGGAAGCACATTGAATGAGAACATGAAGAAAGTCTACTAAGGTTTTTGCTGTTTAAGGAAATAAATGTATTGTTTGAGATAAAGATTATTTTAAAAATAAGTCCTGAGTTCCAAAAGCAAATAATGTCAAAATCCCCTGGGAATAAAACAGACATACAACATTGCTATTCACAAGGGCCTGAGAGTAAGTCACCCTGACAAAGTCTTAAAAATACTAAATAAAACATGATTTAGGTTTTACAATTCAGCTTCTTCAGACATGAATCCAAGAGTTATCTGAAAGACACCCACCCAGTGCACTAAGATGTCCTATCAAGAGAGAAAATCTTGGTGCATTAAAAAATAGCAAAGCCTTCCTGGCACAACTTAGTCAGGGTAGACATTGGTGCCACTTCATCTTGTGCTTGGTGCCTCTTCAGACTGTTGCCAAAGTTGAATAGTCCTTCTTCTCAAAGAAACTCAAGTTGACCAAAGATGTCTGTGGGCTGGGCACCTGCCCAGCTCACACCACACCCAGGGTGACAGCTTAAGGAGAACAGCTAAATGAGAACTGATCCCAAGCTCCTGAAGCTTTCCTGGCCAAAGGCACACAGCTCCATTAACAGGCTCTGCTCCATCTGCAGCAGCTGCAGAGGAGGATCCAGGTCATGGACAGAGGGGGAATGGCCTCAGAGCTGAGGAACCCCTCTCTTCTGCCTTTAGCAGAGGGAGGCAGGGTCTGCCCAGCTCCCTCTTCTCTCCAAATGCCCCACACTACAGTCACAAATCTGGATGCTAGAGATACCTCACAATTTCTGGCTGAAGAACAGAGACCTCCCTCTGCCACATTCCATCCCAAAGTGGGCATGACAACACTTCCACTTCTTTATGTCCATAAAATACTGCACATGTGTCTCATGTAGTATTATTACTTCAGTGTTCATAAGTTAACTAAATGATGTTTGAAGCCAAAAGCTTCTACACATTTTCCTTCAGGCAAACAATGAAATATTTCAGACATGGAATGTGCTGGTGGACTCAGATAAGCAGATGGTCCAGATTTTTTCATCCCTTAACTTCCAGCTTCACACTCACTAATGCTCTGGCCTCTGTAACAGCCAGTTAGCAGCAGTCTTTAGATAATAAAAAGAAATACCTCTTGCATTTTCTATTTAATCTCCTCTTCCTTATTTTATCCCATCTTTCTTCACACATCATAGGAATTTAAAGAGAAATTAGCCAAGATAACAAACACTGCATGAAAGACAGAAATCACAGTGGTCCCTCTTGTGTAATATAAAACCCTCCAGCTCCTTCCCCTGCAATGGGCCATCCACAAGAATTAGTAAATTGGTCAGAAAACACATGAAAAGTTCAGAAGAGCCACATAAGCAGTCTGTGAGTAAAATCTCCTGTGACATTCCTGTAAATGGATCAGTTTGCAAAGTAGACTGTTGTTTGTGAGATACCAACTGTGACACTGGGACAGGAAATCTGGAAAAGGCCTCTTAACCACTTTAAAGCAAAGGCAGAAGATAAAGCCAGACCTTATGTTAATCTATTCTTTAAACTGTTTAAAGAAAACATGTAGTTGGCACTTGCACAGGTCCAGGTTAATTCAAACCATGTTTTCAGACTGGATTACTGTGAACTATGGCCACAAGCACTGTGCAATTCAGACAAACAGAACTCACATCCTTAACTCCCAGATCCCACAAGTGCACCCTGTTTCTCAGCTGTGACACACCTCAGATCCACCGTTCATTCAGTCCTTGTCAGTTACAAACAGCTCTCCAAAACCATTCACACCAAGCCATCTCAAATGCTCAGAGAGTAACAGGTAAGACAACTCGATTGCTTGATTCAAGATTACTGTAAGTGCTAAAATAACTCTGTGTACACAACACAGATTCATTCCCTGGTATCTTTTCCAGTAGTCCCTCTCTAAACATTCCAGGAGTTAAGTTTTAAGAAAGAAATAACTGAACAATGAGCTCTACCTTGAAATACTAAAATTGAGATTCAAGATTAAGGGAATTTAATCAGCCCCCACTCTAAGCAGGCTCAGTCCTGATCAACACTAGCCTGACACAGCACTACATTATTTCCTATAATTCAGGTCTCACACCATATGTTAACATGCTCATTACAACTTTGTTCAACCCTTCAATTACATCCTTCTGCAGAAGGTTGTAAGAATTAACCATTACATGGTTACAAAGTCATTTCATCAGCCCTAAATTAACAACACCTGGTTTCCAATAGATTTAGGACTAGCAATTGATTAGCTCTGATTGAAGTTGTTCCCATATTTGGAGCACAAAGGCTCTCTGCACTGAGAGGTTTCTCTGCTAGATAAGATAGAAACTCAATGACAAATTTTTTCTTCAATTATGGCATTGCCCACTTCTGGTCTCTTCTTGCAAGAATTTAATTACTCTTCATGTTTCCACCTCTGTCACATTCAATGAAAAGAAACCATCCAGTTCAAAGTTCAAGGGGAAACCAGATTGCAAATATTTAATTCTAACCCCACTATCTTTTAGAAGCAAAGCAATCAGAGAAATCAGTTAACTGTTATCCTTTGATTATGCAATCTTAAAAACAAGAGCAAATTCAAGTTATTGCATATCCAGAGATTCTTTATACAATGAAAAAAAGGCTGAATGAACTGTACATAGTCTGGAGTAAGTCTTTGATCTTTTTCAAATGGCTTGTCAGAATTGTCTAACCACTGCTGCATTGCTTTAAGTCAACATTTATACATAAACAAGTGAATTAGAATAGCACAAAGGCATCTGACATGTAACAGCAAAAAAGGTAGTTCTGCAAGATAAAACGTTAGTCAGAAAGTAAATTTGTCTTCAGCTCAAGAGCTAACATACTACATTTAATAAAACAAACATGAGGTATGTACACAGTGACACTTAATTCCTAATCCTAATATGACTGATAACCCATGCAAAATTTATAAAGTACTTCATAGGGGAAGTCCACTTTATAACCCAGTGAGCCATGCAAAGATGAAGCAACTTTCTCAGGGTCATGCAGCACCTTACTGCTGAAGTACAAAAAAACCAGGGCAACCAAATGACAGTGCTAGACCCTCACAGTTAAGTCAGCCCTCCTCCTCCTCCTCCTTATGAAAATTTAATTATACTGACTCTTCTCTGGTGCACTGCTTATACAAATAAAAAGACTGCAAGCAGTCAAGTTTTTCCTTAGGCTAAGGAGCAAAAGTCTGACCAAAAAATGTTCAGTTTACTTTATTCCCTTTTAATAAACTGCTGCATTTAGATCAGTTAGGTTTGCAATACTTCTCAACTTGCAACCCCAAAAGTGAACAGAACTAAAATCTAATTTCACACTCAATTTAAATAAAAATTAATTTCCAATTTTTCTACGCTGATGTAAACACACTTCAAAGATGCCAATTGCAATGCCTTTACAGATATTCCTTATCCTCCAATTTCTTTTCCATCCCAAATTGTGTTTACTGGCAAATCAACTTAGTATCAAAGGAAAACAAATGCATGACACTTGTTTTCATAAAAAATAACAATTAAAACTACTTTCAAAATGTAAATAACGTCTCCCCATAATACTAAAGTGAAGAAACTACTTCATCTGGAAACCACAATATTTTTAGTTTTTAAAAAAGCTGAAAAATATTTTCCTTAAGATACAGCATGAATTTACTTAATGAAACTGTGGGTTTACAACTTAATTTTTTAAAACTTCACAGAAGAAATGCAGCAATGTAAAGACTGTTTCTCTGCAAAATACAGATACCACAATTCCTCAGCCATAAGTCATGTATGAAAAATATTCTGCATTAAAAAAAAAACAGGTCTGCACTAGGCAATCAAAAGTCACAGAGGGTTTCTGAAATTTGCTTCTTTCCAGTACATCTGATCTTTGTGCCTGAGATACCACACAGATGTTCAAACATCTATTTTCCTCCTTCAGCACTGCACACATCAACACATTTTTTGTGTGTTTTATATATTTGGGAAGTATAATATACAGGTTTTTACTTGAAAATACTTTAGGTAATATTGCAACCTAGGTCTTTTGCTTATTTTGATACTCTGCTAACCATTTCAACTAGAAATTTAGTATAACAAAATTGAAATTATGAGAAAAGTTCTAGAAGCATATACTGTTTCCATTCATAGAATTTAAAATAATTATGAAATAATTATGAAGTGAAATTAGCCCAGTGAAGCAGCTAAGTGTCTGGTTGGTTTTCAAAATTAGAAACATAACTGGCATTGCATGACCTTGCTTTCTTTTATGTTTTTTATATAAAAAACATGAGATGTTGAAATACCTTTAGTAATGATAAAAATGACTGCTGCATTTTACAATAAATACATACTACTGCTTTTTAAGCTTAGGGATTATTTCACATTGCCTTTTATTATATCAAATAAAATAAGGATTCTATTTATACAGAAAGAGTTGAGTAATAAAATGAAGCCCATATTCCTTAAGACAAGATGCATTCATGCCTTTCCCACTGGAGAGACTGGTTCAACAATTTTACAGTTAAACAGAATTAATTCTACTCTCAAAAATCCATTGACCTTAAGCTTTTAACAAACATTTTCAACTGCAGAGTGTATTGTCAATATTTACAAATCCTTAAAATTATATTTCACTAGAACAGCTTTTATTTGCAATATTAATATTTCCTTGCAAATGTATGCTTATCCATATCAGAGAAGAAGAAACAGCTGCTACTCACAGGAAATCTCTGGGGTCCTACAGCAGGTCTTGGCTGGGCAGGAACTGGCAGCAAGGGCACTGAAACAAGAAGCACCTTTTAACACCATTTGTTTTACCTAACAGTTGTTGTAGTTATTTCCAAAAGCATTTGCAATAAAAAGCCATGATTAAAATCTGCTACTTTTACTCTCACATGTCACAGTTCCTACAATTAACTTTGAGCAACCGTTCCCTCCCCTACAACATGCAACAGGGCAATTAGGATTCTCCTAGTTAATTTGCATAATTTAGTTCTGCTTTTTTCAAGAATTAAATTGCTCCTTGTTGCAGGAAGGCAAACTAGAGTAGTTATTCAGCCAAAGACATCCCTTAGACAAAGCTGACAGACACTAACAATAATTTCACGTTTCCAATAGAAGGATACATGATTAACTTGCCTTCTCAACTTCATGCCACTCAACATTTCCAAAGCATCTCCCAGTCTCACCACCAAACTACCACAAGAAACATGAACATGAGAGACACTAACTGGTAAAAATCACTGCTCATGAGGGTAAAATGAAGCAGGTAGCTGCAATTAACAGCACACAAAAACTACTTAGTCTGTCTGGCCTTGCCACCACAGTGTGTGTGTGTGCAACTGTGATCACAGAACTGCTGATCTCAGATGAAAGACACTGATTGCACAAAGATACTAAGAAGAATTAGGAGACCTTTTCCTGAAAAAATAACCTCTAAAACTAGTATTTCAGGGGGATTAACATGGATGATTTGCCCTTACAACTGCACTTTGAAATGCTAGGCACAAAAAGCTATTTCCCAAAACATTCACTTAATGGTATGGCAAAATGCACAAAGTGCTACAGCTGGATCACCCTGGGAACTGAGCCTGTATTCCAATCTCGAATACAAAGTGTAACAACAATTTTCCTATTTTCCAGAGCACTTTTTGTTTCCTCTCACAGTTGTGTAAGTGGTTAAAAATACAAACATTTCCACAATAAATGAAAGGCCTAGAGAAGTTCAATAAAGCATTTCCAACCACACAATGTGGTTGCTCATTTACTAAAAGCTTTTAGTAAGATTCTTCTCCAGTTTGTTTTTAGCACTTCTGAAAGTGAGAGGGAAACATTTCCCAGGCAGGGTTGAACACTGACTTTGCAGACAGCTCCTGTGTTACACTGCAGAGCAGGAAATATACTAAGAAATTCTTCTAGTTTGAGAGAGAAGTTGGGTGCATTTCCCAACACAGAGCTGACTAAGATGCCTCAAAAATCCCTTTTCCCTTGGTAACCAAGGCACAAGAACTAATGCATTAGTGTTTTTTTTTTCCAGTTCATGTCCATGTCTGGCTTCCATCCACTTTCATTAAGTACTTGTGGTTTGCTGGTTCAGAGACTGATGGGGTAAACTAATTGCAGCAGTCTTTCAGCATGGGAGGACTGTGTGCAAGCTTTGTATCACATTACACCAGAAAATGACTGCAAGAGCTTCATCCTGGCTTCTAATGAACATCTGTTGGTATCAAACAGCCATGGCCACACAGAAAAAAATTGGCAAGATGCTCTTGACAGACCTAGTCCTAAAATAGTTCAGGTATTACAGGTCAAAGAGGCACTGAGAAAAATGGCATAAGGTGGGAAATGTAGAGAAATGTCAACTGAACTAGAGTCTATTTCAGTATCCTGCCTCCAGCAGTAGCATAGAAATTCACATATTTATATATTTTCAACAAATTAATTTAATTCTCATGAAAGATAGTAGTTCAAACTCTGTGCCCTTTCAATCCTTGGACACTTGCTTAAGCAGCAAAGAAGTCTCAAGCCCTCATTTACTTGATGTCAAATATTCCATAGGTGTGAAAAGTATGTTTCCAAAATAATACACAGCATGTTGTAAGACACTATTTTAAGAAGATTAAATTGCTTCTTGCTATAAATTCCAACACTATACTGGAAAAGATGAAGAAGCAATTCCCACACTGATTATTCAGGAGAATTACAACGTGATTGTTCCCAAGACACCAAACAGTTTTCAAAAGGTAAATGGCATAGTGAGCTGCCATAAACTGCTCATTAGTTCATGTCAATTTTGGCAGCACCACAGGATCCCTGAAATAGTTACTGGTGGTGTAAACATTTAAGGGGAAAAATGCAACACCTATTATCACAGGTTAAATCAGTACTTCACAGTGCATCTATGTACAGCTGTCCTCACTAATAAATGGATCATACTCAAGTTTGGACACACATTCAGCAAAAATCACTACCTACAACTCAAAAATAATTTGCAGAATAGGACACAAAAAAAAGATACGAGACAAGACAATAATAGATATGGGATTCAAATGCCACAGGAGGCACAGCTGAACACCAACTGCACAGTACCTGCAGCAGGTATCCACAGAGCCTCATCTTTTAGGGGCTTGATAGTCCAACTCCTTAATCATTTATGAAACTTCAAAGACAAAAAATAGCAGCAATCCATTTAAAACTGACTTGAAAGTTACTGGTATTTTCAAATCAGGATTCAAGGCTGGGCAGGGAGATGGTGGCCACTGTAAAGACATTTGCCTTTGAAACATCAAAGGAATAGGCCTATGATAGGATTCCTCAACAGTGTTTCTGCTCCTTTTCAGGCTGAAGTGGCTGTCTAGTAAGAGCTCTTATAGATGGTTTTTTATTCACATGAAAATTTTGTAGCAATTTACAGGAGGTTTGAGTCTATTTTAGAAAATATTGATACACTCTAAGCATTTCAAGACTTACTGAAACCAAAAAGATGTTTAAAAAGTGTATTTCTATGATCTGCACTTAGGAAAAGTGTTCCTGATGCTGACAATTAGAAGCGTGTGAGCTTTATCCTGCCATAAAATTAGAGAGGAAAAAATGCCAGTCTACACTAAAACATGACAGCACACCATTAAAATTACCAGAACCTAAGTGTGCATATCATGCACTTCTAGACATGGCTTTTTTAGCTTCCAGGCATCACATTTTCAACAAGAGAATCCCAATAAACTTTGCACCTATCTGACTACATTCTCTAATGTGTAAAGCCCCTCATGTATCTGGAAATATGTTCAGCCAACAAGGGGCAGGACATCATCAAGACCACAAAGTCAATCTGATCTTTCATCCTTCCCATTACCCTGAAAGAAATGAGGCTGCAAGTGGAACACATCCTTTTGTTGCCAACCACCAGTCTCTGCCTACTGGAGCTTCAAGCAGATGGATTAAAGGAAGATTTTTTTAAGAGGAAGCTTGGAACAGCACTTCCTACACTGGAATTTCTATCTACCACTTGACTGCAGTGACTGCTTTAAAATTCACCTTAATATGCAAAAACCATTGAAGATGTTAGAATTACATTCATTTATCTACAGAAAGCTCCTAATTTCCAACACATTTTCACATTTTCCTTATGTGTGCAAGTGTTTACTTTCATGTGACATAACTGTACTGCTACAGATTAGGACTGAGATGGCCACTACTCTCAGTCACTGCAGGAGACTCAGCTTCCAATAGATGCTCTCTAATCAAGAAGATGAAATTTCTACAGTGACTTAAAAGATCATATTTAATAGTATGCTGCACACCTATTAGCAGAAAAAATTCAGCAGTCTTGCCAAGGACTCTTTCAGTAAAATGAATGGCACAAAGGGATTTCATATGAAGCAGCTGCCATCAATACACAGAGCAAAGAATGTCCTTGCTGAATGCAGGTTTTAACACCATTCAACAATCTCAACTCACTCTGCAGGGCAGCTCAGTCTAAGAGAACACCTGAACTTTTACAAGCCAAGAAATGAATGTGCACATAAAGTCAGCAGATGTAAGATGTTAAAAACCCAAGAACACCTTTCCTTTTACAAATCCAATACTGAAGATCTAACCTGCAGGAAGTATACAACTTTCTGGAAATAAGGATGTGCATAAAGATTGAAAAACTGAACAAGATCAAGCAAGAGACCTGCAACAGCTACAGTGCCACAGACATAGTGGCAAAGCTGAGAAGAGCCTGAAGCTGCCCAGCAATGTGAAAAAAAGACTCCTCAGACAAAGGGAAGAAAACACATTAAGATACTTCTGACATTAGGCAAAAGCACAAACTCTCAGTAGCCATTCCCAGGATTATGATCACATTATTGCTTACCTAGATAGAAAAGATCTAGTACTGTTTCACAGGGACAGAGAAAAGGCATCTAGAATAGTCTAGAAGCAATTTTTGCTTCTCATTAAACAGTAACTTACTTTGGTAGTGCTAGAAAAATGCACAGAAGGTACAAATCCACAAGTAAAGATTCTTTTGGAGTGTTTCCAGATAATCTGTCCTGATGCATAATTTTGTGGGAAGCACCACAGGGAAAAGCAAAATAAACTCTGACAAAGCCATATGTGAGCAGCAAAACAGACCTCTATACTTTGGCAATATTCTACCCTGCCAAATTCCTGCTTTTCATTGGTCAAATCAATGAAGCAAAGATAGCACTGGCTTGGAGTTCTGCTGATGTGAAGGGGGGAAAATACAGAAAATCTAATGGCAAATATGTATAAATATTGATGTATTTTTTTAGGCTGTCTTGTCCCAACATAATCAGAAATCAGAGCTATGCAGGTATCTTTTTTTAACCCTCTTTGGGATTAAACACTTCCTAAATAAGCAGCAGTATGAACAGCTTTGCTGAGAGCTACCCTAAGAAATGTAGCTCAAATGCTTGTGTTAACTTAGAGAAAACAGTATTTGCAAATCAAAACAATTACAGATGTTCTTCTGTGAAAGGAGAATTGAGGGCATGTATCTTGTCAAGAAAGGACAGCAACTGGTATCTTTCACAGAGCAATTACATGGCAAGGAGTGCCTCAGTACCCTCTCACCAAAACAGGTAGATTGTCCTCGGAAATTCACAAATTATAGTACTTTCCTAGTTTTGAAAAATGACATTTATTGTTTTTTGAGAAGCACATTCTCTTTTCAGTTTCCATTTTTCCTGCTCTTCTCAGGCTTTACATCAGAACAGCAAACATGGTAAAAGCTGAAAAGGCTTTGCTTGTTCAGCTGGCCACAGTCCAACAACATTATGTCTTACTTCAGGCAAAACATTTGTTTCAAGCTTCAAGAAAAAAACCCAGCAGTCTGAAGAACATTTCCATGAAGTGATAAACAAACAAATTGTTCCATCTCTGGCAAAGAATGAGCTGAGTCACGCTTGCATGACTGGCAAGGTGTTCAGAGATCTCACCTTGTACGGGCGTCACCACGGTCCCCTTGAAATGAGGATTGATGTGGATGTTCTTCGGCTGCTGGGGGGTCACTGGAGGGGGAGTCATCATTATTCGAGGTGTTTCTATCTGAGGGGGCATATGTAGCCCTGGAGGAGGAGAAGAATGATGCTGATGCTGTAAAGGAAGCAGAGATTGTAACTGTTGCTGCTGCTGCTGTTGTTGCTGCTGTTGCTGTTGTTGTTGTTGCTGCTGTTGTTGCTGCTGGAACAGACTCATAACAGGTTGCTGGTGTGTTGGAATTAACCTCTGTGAGTGAGTCTAAAGTCAGACAAAAGAACAGAGTCACTAGGCTTTAAAGTCAAAATATCCTGACATAAATGAGCACAAAACCAAGACATCTCTGGAGAACAATTAAGGCCAATTATGAACAGAAAAAATTCTTTTCCCTAAAATCAACTGGATCCACCAAAAACCATCAGCACAGGAAAGCAAAGGAGCAATCAAAAACATTCAAGTGAAGAAGAAAGCAACAAAGAGCAAAGAAGCACAGGGAATGCAGACACATTCACTCATTTTTAACAGTGAAACCATCTGGTTTCATATGTAGTCAGGGCTCTGCATAGGTCAGTGTTATTAACTGCAATAAGGTTTATGTGGAGATCACTAGAAATCTGAGTCCTAGTACCAAAACAAATCCACTACCTCTTCTCTCATGTATACAAGAGCCTCTCTCAGATAACAGACCTAGCACTAGCAACAGAAGTCAAAATACAAATTCAGGTATCAGTGCAGCACAAATTCAACTACTCTTCAATATCAGTGCAGCACACCTAACCATACTGCTTGAAGAAAAAACTCATTTGAAGATATATTTCAAAGGTCTCCTTCCAAACACAGAAGAAAGTCTCTTGCTGCTCAACTATTAGAAAAAAATGGCCAAAATCAGTGCTAATAAATAGTGTCTCTTCTCAGAGACATCCTTCTGCCCCTCAAGTCACTGTTACTAGATCTCAGTCCTACATCAGCAACTTCTAAGAGGCAGTGCAAGAAGAGGCCCAAGGAGACAACCTTTTAGCAACAAAGGTGCGACAGACTTTCTTGTTTCTTCCAGTGTACATAAAGCACAGAACTACATAGTATGCACAAAAAGACACTGTGATGAATACAAAAATATTTACATTTAAAATCAAAATAGCTTGCAATGACTGCAGCAAAACAGAAAAAAATATTCAACCTTCACTGCTTAAAAAGCACAAAATTTAATACTGCAGGGCTCTCAAGCACTGAGATATCCACCGACTCCTGCCAGTGACCAGCACCTACTTACTGCTGTTGGAAAAAATCACCTTTGTTTAACACAGATGACCTTGTCCTGCAAAGATATATAAAGACTTTGTTCTACAATCTCAGCTTCCAGTATATTTTATGACAGTGAACAAAAATAAGTGATGACCTCTTGATCACTTGCTGGAGATGGTTTTGGTTTTCATAAGGCTTTTTTGATGGGAAAAGTAAAGTCTTAATATTGTGATACAAAGCACAGCAGAGAAATAGAAAAGAGCAACAAAGCTAAATTTCATTTGAAATCCCAAAATAGTAAATTATCTAGTAATGAAGTGCTGATTACTGTCCTCAGCTTTTATTTACCTCCATAGTAGCATAGCTTATAGGCAAACAGATTTTTTAAAGAAGTATCAGCAAAAACATTACCTTGACAGAAGCCAAGAAGCATTTTACAAAATCATATTTTTTAAACTACATTATTATAAATAATGAAGGATTGAACATGTTTCCATGTTGTATGAAGACTTTTCAGAGGAATTCAGTTTTTCCTCCATCCTCATGCTAACCAGCAGTTAAGTCTGACTGTGACTCATCAGTCAAAATGCACTTTTCATTTGGAGGTCTTGAGATTGCTCAAGGTGAAGCCAGTAACAGGACTGAGCACATACTTTGCAATCATCACATCACACAAAGCCCACACTGCCTAAGAGTGCCCAGAAAGAGCAGAAAGTCTACACTGGAACATATATCCCATCTTTGCAAAGATTCATGATTTAAAATACATTTCTCTACAACTTCCTGCAAGGATGCTCAAAGAATACTAAGGATTGAAAGGTACCATTGATGGCTGGTTTGGCAGCAGTGCAGGCCTGTGATCCTTCATTCTTCCCCTGTCATTACTGTCTCTCCTTTGGTCTCCCATTCCATGGCACATGACTGAGCCTCCTCTTCTCCCTCCTCTCCTGGAGCCGTACCGCCCCTGCTTGAGCTGCCTCTCCCTCTCTTCAAACTCACGTAGGGCTGCCTGGGCTTCTGCAGAAAGCTCTGTCGAGACAGAAAAATGGGGAAAATTATTTTAGCTTCGTGCTGAAAAGGTGGAAAACACAATGACAAATAAAACACTGCTAGAACTACAGAAGAATCCCTGCAACTAACAAAATTTGTAGGCACTTGATCTCCTTTAGGTGGCATGTTAACATTTTGTTAAAACATCTTTAAAAGGGAAAAGCACAGATACTTCTGTCTTCTGCACAGGCAAAAAGCAGCAGATAAATGAAACAAACGAACAAAAAGGTTTGGTTGTTTTCTTTTTCAAGATGGTATTGAAGTCTGTCTTCTGCTCTAAGAGAAGGCTGTGGCTCCCCTCAAAGTATTATCTTTAACATCTCACTTATCTGCAAATGTCAGGAAAGACAATGAACCTGCAGTAAACTTTACTGTAAAGGATCTGTTGAGTCTTCCATATAAACAGATTTTATGCACCACTCTTCTGCACATTGGCCTACTCCAAAGAAGGACATCCTGCTTGCTGAAATGTTTCAAGTACATAACTAAATTTTTGTTTTACTGTATGTGGTTTAAGAACCAACTGTACTTCACAAGTGGTAATTCCACTGAAGAGAGAGCACACATTAAAATCTGTGCTTAGCTCAAGCCAAACACATGGCTGCTGGTAACACCCAGCCAACTCACATCATTGGGTTGGCTGTGTTGAGTAAACACCAGAAAACACATGGTACTTAGCAAAGATGACAAATTTGCTTGAAGCCTTGGATAGTGCTGACAACATTAAAATGATGCAGTAATAGACCCAGGTAATGAAATCACTTGAAAATACAGAAAAGGTCTACAACAGACTTCAGAAAACATACCATGAAAGTATGAGCAGAACCACTCACCAGGTTTCAATCACTTACAAGGGGTAATAAACTTTAACTCAAACATGCAGCTGAATCTTTTGCCATGTGCTAGTCAGATCCTTTGTTAACCCTAAATTGATTTCTGCCTCTAACACAGCAAAATTAAACTACTAAAAACAAACACACTCGTGACAAATAAAAGCATATTTTGAACTAATATGGTATTTACTTGTCAATACTACACACAGTGGCCATAATATCAGAATTACAGTAATTAGTATCTGGCAGGAGACATTACAACTGTCTCCACACCATGAGATATCCTCTCCCAAGAATACATAACTAAATCAATTAGAAAACTCTAACAATTTCTTGTGAGTCTAAAGGCCAAAGCTACTTAACCCACCTCCATCTTTAACATCTTCATAAGTAATCTCTGTTAGTCTTTGAAGTTGAGGATTGACAGAAGGGCAGAAAAGGGTGAGCACTGAGCATTCCCTCTGCGGCAGTTGTTCTTACTTTGCTACAAAAACTATCTGCATGACTGAGCTGTAAAGACTGTCAATTTGCATGTCCCAGTTTACAGAAGTATTTAGCACCTCCACAAAGCAGGAGCTTTTCAATTTTTAAAAGTTCTGAACTTGCTGATGGCCTGTAAGAACACAGCAAACATGACAGACTTCTAAAAGCCCAGGATCTGCCCAGGTTTCCTATTTTATTTTTGGACATTGGTGATGAGAAGTTTCTTTACCTCCTTTTCTCTCCACTCTGACACCACAACTGAATGGCATAAAGCCTTAACAAATACTCTTATGAAATGCTACCTTTGCCCTCAAGGCACTGCAGAGCCCAAGACAATCAGGCTTTATGAGGAAAATTTTACACAATGCTCACAATGAGGGAAGAAATCACAGTCCCTCAAGTCTTAGTATGAAGTGTCCATTTCTAACAAAAATTAAGAGAAATGTACTCTTGCCCAAAGCAATTAAAAACATTAGATGCAAGTAACACAACTGCCATAGTCATTTCTGGCTGCCAGGGATCAAAAATGCTGGTTAGATAGGAAAAACTATCTAGCTCTTATTTCAAGTCTTCTTCCTCTCCACACCTGAATCAAGTTGTGTTTCTTCAGAAACCCACAAACACTGAAGGGCAAATGTGGGCTTTGACCTGACCTGCCTGAAAGACAGACCCCTACTCTCCATACATTCAAGAGGGAAAATAGTGCCACTATGCTGCAAAAGAGTGTCTCTATCCCTCATCCAGAAATGATCCAAGTCCTGCAGGGCATACTGAGCGTTCTGCTGCTTGGACAGATGTTTTGTTTTCCCAGGAATAGGACAGGGAGGGCAATTTCTCTGACATCTTCCACACTACAACCCTGAACTCAGCACTGGAGTCTGGAAAATAAAGTTCAGTCATTGCAACAAGTACCTACCAATGATGGTGAAGTTCCTATTAAATAACTTTGATCACATGTGAGGAAGGCAATTTTTAATGAACCTGGGAACAGAGCTAGGCTTCCTAAAAATCAAAACTATGGCCAAGTCTCTCAGCCTCTTGAGCACACACTGAAGGACACTGAATAGAAACAAGGATGGGCTGCTCCCAACAAAATTACCTCAGAGCACTGTGCTGATAAAGCTTGGGGAGGGAATGACAGCATCCATGCAAAGTCAAGTTTGTCAATCTTGGATGTGCAGAATCACTCCCTTTAAAATACATAAATTGTTTTCCTCCTCACTTTACACAAAATTTCTCAAACTTTTAAGGCCATGTCCTTAAAGGCACAGCCCACACTCTCAGTTTTTCAGCCAGAGTAGGGACCAACTTTGGAAAAAAATCCCAAACAAAACCACACAAAAATTCACATACATACTACACCTATGACCACAGAAGTACAATATAAAAACTGGATTTTAAAAATAAGACGATTACATCAATAAAGTAAATTTCCTCCACAACATGCCACTGCTTAGACAAAAGTGCAGGTTCAGAACCCTCTTGCAGAAGTTAAGACTGATGCCATGAGCACCTCAAGTGCTGCATGTAGCTACATATCACCCACCACACATCAAAATATCATCAGCTCTATTATGAGGGGGCTGCATATTGAATTTGAGAGCACTGTGTCCCATACACAGATCAAGCAGAGGAGAAGGCACGGGAGATGGTTTTGCAAGGAGGGAAGCAACAGAAACAGTCCCTGCTTCCCTGAAAGCAGCCTCAGACTGCTCAAGAAAAGAGGGGATGAGCAGAGGAAGAAGAGATTCTCCTTCCCTCCCTGGGCTCTTCCAAGCACAGCCAGGTGTTCATCCATATGAACACAGCTCCTCCCTGGCTAAGAACTCGTGCACAACTACAAATACATATTCATTTACATATATAAGCAGTATGTTGTCATTTCTCCTCATCATCCAGATCTGCAAACTGATTACACTCTGTGCTTCTGGACACAGAGCAACTGGACAAATTTAGAACACTTCAACTTCCCAGGCCTGCCTGAAATCTCAGACATGAGGCATCACAGTGAACATAAGCCAGCTAAGCAGGGCATAACAAGAAGTACTGCCACATCCAAAGTGACCTTTGTTAGCACTTTGCAATTGGTTCTGCAGAAGTCTAAGGGTTTGAGTTGTGTATTTTTGATTAGATAGAAAGGGAATACTTTAATTTGGTAATACCAAAGACATTTTTACTCTTCACATTCTTTAAGATCTGATTACATCCAGAGAATAATTACTATTCCCACTCTGAGAAGGCTTCATGTAATGGCACTGAAAGAAGATAATGTACTTCTTATCAAAGGTGACAAACTTGGTATTGCTAGAAATCAATTGCACAGCTGTCCTATAATACCCCTCTTCTGAACTTTGAAAATCCATTCTTTACATTATCTGGGATGAAGAATTGTTTAGGAAAGATCTTAGCTACATTACTGAGAAGACTGTATTTTTACATCTTTTTTACCAGCACACACTTGGTCTCATCTTGACTGTACAGTTCTCACACACAGTTAATGCAGTGAATCAGCAATTATTTTTCCAGTGTCTCTAAGTGTCAAGATTAATTTCACTATTGCTGGTAATAAAATGGTTTCAAATGACATCTTTAATCAGTAAGTAAGAATGCACTCCTCCAATAGAGACAAGCTGTCACAAAAGGTCACCAAAATGTGACAGGATGGAAATTACGTTTGTAACTTCAACTGAAATGTTAATTCCTCTTTAAGTGTTTTCTGAACTATGTTCATATTTTAGAGTAAGGAGATGTAGGTCTGCAATGGAATTTCATTTTTAAACCATAGCAGCTGTAAAAATTTGCTCTACAATCTTAAAAGGAAGCAGTTATTTATATCTGCAAACAGAATTTTTGTGGTTTAACCTTCTACCACATGGTCAGTTATCTGGTCTCTATCAACAAATCATTAAGAAAAACTAGTATATGAATAGAAACCATTTCACAACAGCAATATTGTGGTTTTGCCAAACATTAGTTTAAAAACCTCTTTATAGAATCATCCACATGTGCACTCATCTTTTCCTTCTATCTCAGAGCTACATCTCAGATTATTTAGAATTACATTTGGAAGTCTAATTCAAATCACTGTTCCCTTAACAGTCATGCTCCACTATAAGGTTTTCTCCTTACTGGCTGGTCTTGTTTTTATATTAAACTAAATCCACAGACAGATGAAAACAAATGCAATTGTCCTTTATCTTGTAATTATGCGCAGAAATTTAGTTATTCCAGTGCACTCTTGTTTTTAAATTTTCTGTTTTGTCAAGCCACCAACACCTTTTGTATAAACAAGATACAGTCTCTGTGTGGTTTGTAGAAATGTGGTCTCATGGTTGCAAATATATTTGGAATGCACCTGAGCTAAAACACCCTTTGCCTTTTACTACCACTCATTACAGCTCTGCAAAACAATCCATTGCCACAAAGCCTCACCCAAAGTTTCTGGAATGTTCCTCCTTTCTCTTGTCACATCTGAGAGCCTGATGATGGTTCCTTCTTTCCGTTCGGTTTTGAAACGTAATCGTCCGGACTCTTCATCATCATCCTCCTCCTCATCAGACTCTTCTTTTGTTTCTTCTTGAAGTTCCAGAGACCCAATAGCTGCCTAAATCACAAAAACCAGAGGACATGTTGCCTCAAAAAACCAAGTCTCTTATAAACAGTATCAAAAGCAAGCTTTCTTTAAAAGCCCCTTTCTACAAATTTTGCTGGCATTATACATTGTGTTCATTATAATTCAGGGAACATTTAAGAGCTGGTGATTTTTTTAAAATAAAAATACATGTACTACATGATAAATAATAAAGTAAAACACATTTAGAAAATAAATTTGCTGTAATATTTAAGGGATTATTGAAACTCCAGTTAGAACCTCCATCTGATTAGTAGGTACTTCTGCACACAGATTTTTATCACTGAATTGACTATGATGCAAACTTTGGTTACTACCAGATTCAAATAACAGAACAGTAAAATCCATTTTTTTTCATCTTTTAACAACTGTCAGTACCATGCTGTTAAAAAAACCTAACCAAACAAGATAACCTTGTATCTCAATCCCATTCCTCTAGGTATGTATGCCTGTACCTTGCTCCTCAAATACCTCCCAGTTTCAATTCAGTAATTGATGGGAGAATAAGAATAAGATTGGATAAAACTGGAAATACCAAATTTATATTCTGGGTGCTATTGGAATGCTTCTGGAATTTACTTTCCAGTTCTCTCTAGAACATTTATTTAAATAAAACAATGTTCCAAATGAAAATGGATCCCTCTCCTTCAAATGAATAGAAACTTAGAAAAAGATTCCATTTTCACATGTAGGCCTGATGAAAATGTCCAGAGTGTTACACAAGTTATACTGGATTTCTACAGCATTAGAAGTGTTCTAATATCATGTGATTCTCCATAAAAATTTTTGGTTACTTGATTATGTGGTATTTGATTATTTCTTGTACAAGCCTACTTGTCCATTTCTTAGAGCCTGTTAAATTAAAATGAACATGCATTTTAATTCTATGCAAAGCCACTAAATACATCATAAATTTAATGCTGCTTGAGGACAGTTAAAAAATGAGCCAAATCTAACATGTAAAAATGGTTTAATCTTCTAATTAACCACATCAGTGCAGAAATTTATATGAGAAAGGCACAGCAAGTGTGACACTCAGGTGGACAGATATTAAATCACAAATCAAGAAAGAATTAATAGCATAATTGTGCAAGAAACTGCAAATTTCCCTATCTAGCAACCTAACTGCATTCATAACCAAAATAAAAATGAGTGAAGCAAGATCAGAGACAGGGTGACCTGGCAAAACAGTTTCTGCTTTAAAAGACAGCAAACCTTGAACTCAAGCTCAAAGCTACTCCAGCTTTGGTCTGGTGAATAAAAGATCTGCATACTTAGTTACAGGGCTTTAATGGGCTACTGATCCCATTTTATCCATTCCAGACAAACTTTTAAGCCCTCCATTTCCTGACCTCACAAAACTGCTTTAAGATACAACTAAGAGAACAGTCAAATTTTACAAAAGATTTTAAGGCTTTCATGTTACAAATATATTTATTTTGGTATAAAAACTTAATCATATTAAAAAAAAAAAACAGGCAAAAACAACAGGGAAAGCAGGAGGAAAAAAACACCTTCAACAAGACTGAAAGAAATCCAAACCTCAAAAGCAAACCCAACTGAGCACAACTGGTCTAATTAACATATCCACATATAATCAAAACACCTTTGAGGGCAAGCATTTGATACTGGTAGAACAGAGGAGGGATGTTAGCAAGGAAAGAGATGCTAACATGGTTTAATGAAAACAAACAACACCAAGAGAAAGACAGGGCTGGCATTTTACTTGAAAAGAGGGACTCCCAAAAGAGCAAGGAGAAGCAATATCTCTATTAAATCTGCTTTTCATAAATATCACAAACTCCATAATTTCACTGTCTGACTTCTTCCTTTTAGAAACTTTTCCTTGAGGATCAGGATTTGGAAGTCAGAACTGGAGCAGCTGTTTTGCAAGACATGCTTACTCTACACCGAGCCTCCTGCTTTACTCTAAAGCACAAACCCCAGACACATCTAGGGCCCTTAGAAGCTACATTGGAATTCTGGTTTTTATTAATCAAAGACTGGTCTCAGTCATGTAATCTCATCTGTGAGTGCTAAACTTAATCATGCAAGGCTCTATGTGTGGCTCAAACTTCAGAATTGGGACTAGAAAGAATAATGAAGTCTACATTGTCCTGAAAACTTCTGCTATGTTTTAATGAAATGCTATTAAAAACCCTGAAACACTCTGTTGAATTTGACAATTATCATTCTGGAAAAAAAAATCTATTCTAAAAAGAAAATATAAGAAAACATCCTAATTTCTGACAGACTATCAGACTTACCTACAGAACAATAAAAAAAAATTCCAAACTTTTCTAGACTAGCATTATTCTACTCTTACCCACTTATACCAATTCTGAAGTCTTGGTCTGACCCACTTTATTCACCAGCATAATGCTCATGCCACCCATTAACCAGCAACAGCCATACAAGCATTACATATCAAAGACAAAAAAAATATCAAAGGAGCTAATGAAAAAGCAGGCACCAAGGCAAGGCAGTGCTGGAGAATGGTAACTGACCCATATCCAAATCTGATTATTGAGGGATTTATGCAATGGAACACAAACATGTCTGACAGCCACCCATGAGTTCTCTCCACACAGCTCCAGGAAAGGCTGGCTGAGCAGGGTAGGAGCCCACATCCTTCCCCTGCAGTTTGTTCTGCACTTGTAAAATGCAAGATTCCTGCAGGATCATTTCCACCTTCCAGCCAAACAGAAGCTGCTTTGCCAAGATACAGCATGAATGGATTCTATGTTTCAAAAAAACAACTGCAGACACAGAATTAAGCCATATTTTTACTTACAGGATTTGCTTTAATACCTGCTAATCATGAATATCTCTGCATAGATTTTAACAGCCCTTGAATGGCCACTTGAGGTCACTGCACTGGACTCACCAGCCCAGGCTTCCCAAAGGGAGCTCTACATTTCCCACTATGACACCTTGCACAAAGCTACCACAGAGCTTTGCTGACCCTTACACAGAAACAGAATGACCTTTCTGGTGCCACGAGGTCAGGGGCTCCTGCCATCCTCATTCAATAACTGTGCCCTAAATCCCAGCCACTGAGCAAGACTCCTCACACTGGGTTATGATCTGCTGTGGAGAAGGGCTGAGTGCTCCTGCCCTGAGCAGCTTACAGGAATGGTGTCAGACACAGCCCAAGGGATGCTGCAGAAACACTGACACAGCATGATCCTCCCAAAGATGGGATCCCCCCAGACACAGGATCCCCCCCACACACAGGTGAAGCCCCAAAACAGATAGCCCTCAAGAAATAATGAGTTAAAACATAGAATGTGAGGCATTTGAAAAAGGCATAGTATTAGGAAGCACATAGAGCAATTAATCAGCTAAAACATGAAACACAATGACAGGACAGAGATAGGGATAGGAGAAGTGATGGGCTAAGCATGATCAGAGCCAACAATGTCAAACTGACCCTAAGAACTTTGCCAAGCCATAGAGAACAAGCCAAGTACACCGGGAATTGACCGAATTAGGAAAGAGGTTCAAAAGTTTAAAGAGGAAGACCCATCAGGAGACCCCAGCCCATGATGAAGGCAACCGGAATGACCACCAAGATGATCCTCAAAAGAAGTGTCCCCGCCCACGCTCTGCCTACACCACGCCCCATATGAATATTCATGAAAAGGTATGATTATGTATATGATCTGATGCAATCTTATATCCAAAACTGTATATAAGCTTGCTTTTGTTACGGGAAACTCGGAAATCCACTTTGTGATTTCCCTGACGCGTCACAATAAAATACCTCCTGCTTATTAGACTTAAGCTGAGTCTCTTAGGCAGTTATTCTTTGCCTTTTGGGGCAAAATTCGGCATCACAGGGTTCAGGAGAGCTTTGTTCCAGATATGCAGAAGATGTGCAAAACCAACTAAATTAAAGGTGAAACAAAGAACTTCTACTAATAAGCCATAAAAAAGGAAGTGGAGGCATCTGCTACAGGTAAACACTGAAGAAGATGCACTTGCTCAGTCCCAGGGGATCAAAAAATAACAGGGCAGATAGGAGGATATTATACCTATTCCAAGGGCACCTCGATTCCACAGATGAAAAATGGAGTCAAAAACCAAATCTAAGTGCCTTATAATATGTTTAAAAATTGGCCGTTTTGATTTGCACTCTTTTCACCACTTTCCTCCATGCTGGCAGGTCGTGTTTTCAAACTTGAACAACAGAACTAAAGTGCAGAAGTTTTGGCTAAGCACAGATGCAACATATCAGACATAATATGTTATTTTGTCTACAAAAAAAAAAAAGAGATATGGGTATTTTTTCCCCCAAGCCTTTATTCTATCAAAAGAAAAGCAGTATGCAGCATTTCTTCATGAAATGCTTTCTTGACTAAAGTACTCTTCACTTCTTATCATCATAACCCAAGACACAGTTTAAATTATGCAATGATAAATCCTCTATCATTGACTTCACAGATAACTTCCAATATAAAACAAAGACATTACGAATTCCAATTTCATGAGATTTAATTTTTATGAACACTTCACAGAAGTAATTAGTGATATTTTCCCTCTAAAATATTTAGGACATGATACATCATGTGGCTCTTCTGTCACACCTATTTGCTGCTGAAACTTCTGGGTGTTGGGTTTTGCTTCATACCTTAGGAAGGCAAAAATATTTTCTGAAGCAATGCTACATTTTTGAATGAAGCCACACAGAGTGTTGTTTATTTATTAACCCAAGTTCTCAAATTTTAAGCACTGTTTCAAAAACAAACTTTACCTGCCTACTCCTCACTTCTCCCACCTGAATGCCACTTGTAACAATTGTCTCCCCTCCCTTATTCACTTCTTTCCCCCATCACGTTCCAATTCCCCAGCCAGTCAGATTTTCTCTTGGTTTACAAAATGATTTCTTATTTCTTCATGCAATATAATAAGAAGCTTTAGCTGGTTTTAATGTAACTGCTCAAAATAAAACACCACCCAACATTCTCCTCTGTTACTCAGATGCCAAATTTCAACCAAGAGATAATAATGCTCTTTCTTTGTACCACATCCATTTCTTTGTACCACATCCATTACAGCTCCACTCTTGTTGCAGGAGAATGCCAACCTTTACCCCTGTTTACAAGCACTGAATGTTATGAGATTTAAGGAAAAGTGCTGTTACTTTACACTTGAATAAAGAACAGAACTCTTCAGAGCTGGAGGCAGGCATCTAACCACGCAATGAACAGAAGTGAATACTCTACAAAGGTTCCCTCCCATTCTTCAGAGAGTGCAACTGTGAGCCTACTGCCAAATGGAAGTAAGATCCATACAAAATGACAAAGGAAAAAAAGATGGTACTGTTTTGGAGAAAATAAACCTGTGACAATCTACAAACAATGAGAATAAAGCCAAAATGTAGAGTAACTGAAGGTATGGCCAAAACATTCACCGTATATGATGAACAAATTCCATAAAAGCTTCCTTTACAAAACAAATTAAAAACTTGCATCAATGGTACCTTTTGAATTAAACACATTTATTTCTGAATTAGACAAATTTAGACAATGTGACTATTAGAGGATTCTCACTCTGGAGTTCATGCTCCCAAAATGAAGCTGTGCTTTTACAGCAGTAAGTTTGGCACTGAATCCCAGCTATGCATTTAATTTTACACGATGTGCATCGTGTCCATCATCTCAGACTGCGGCTGCAGACACAACAAATGCATCAGTTCATCTCCAAAACACCACAACAAAAGTGTGCATCATCAATCCAGTGAAGGAATAAAAAGTGTTCAAGGATTTCACAGCTCTTCTGAAGGGCAGATTTAACATTTGGGAAGTAGGAAATTAATGACATGAATGTGTATTTGGTGCAAGATGTTTTGCTTGCAGCAGTGGAAGCTGAAGGATGCAGGTGGTCCCTTTCAATGCAGATCTCCACCTACCAAAAAATGCTGTTTTACCAAGACAGGTTTGATACAACTGGAGCATCACAGCACACCCAGTTGTGAGAACTTCATACAGTAAGGCTGCTGTGTCTTTGAGGAATTAATTTCCTGATGAGTTAAAGCTCCAAAGAGGAAATACACTCTGACTACACTTCTCAGCAGGTAATCCATTCAATCCTATTTAATTAAGAACTGGAATAAAAGTAATATTAAAGCAGATTCCTGGTGGGGAAAGGAAAAAAATCTTCCATTAAAAACTTGCTGCAAATTAAAACTGGTTGTGATACTCTTCCCTAATAACAAAAGGGAAAACCTTGCAACACAGTTGAAGTGCAAAAATAAAAAAGCGACTTTTATGAAAGCTTGCAGGTGCACAAAATATGGCATTGCACATGCATGACACGGGATTTCTGTTATTTTTATAAGGTTAATTAATCAGTTTATCTAGCCAGTACATCCAATAGGAAATCACTTCTGTCAGTAACCCAGCCCTGAGTCAGCTGGTCCAGGGGCTTCCTTCCCTTTTTTCTTGTTATGTCTCTTAGGTTCTGGTAGAGCATAAGATGTCCTTGTCAGGAATTATCTTCTTAAGACTAAACAGAATCTCAAGAATGTAGAGTAAAGGCTTGTTAAACTGTGATAGAGGGCAGGAAAAATACTAGAACCTACACAAATATGTATTAAAAATATACAAGGCTGTAGATATACATAAAATATATAAAAAGCTAAAAAACCTTTAGGCATCACTACCAGGCTGTAATTAGTGAATGCATACTTGGCAGACTTTAGCATAAGCTTTCTTATTGCAAATGAAGGAACTCTCCCTTTTCCTCACTGAAGAAGATAAATCTCACAGGAATTTCAGTCTCAACACAACTTTCAAAACAGCAAACTCTTTGCCTGTCTAAAATACCAAACCTTCCATGCTTACAATCTCCCTCAAAGGGTGATACCCAAGAACTGTGTGTACATCCCAACAGCACCAATGATCCACCTGGAAAGGGAAGCACCACAGCTCTGGGAGACTGAACAGACTGTGCAGTATTACTGTCATCTCCTACCCAAATGGGCCCCTGAAGTTTCTAATGTTGAAGCCAAGACTAAATATTCACATTTTGGGCTTTCCCTTATGATTCTAATCCCAAGGGAAGGAGGGGATCTGATGTATCTGACAATATAGATGCTATCACAATTCATTTTATATATAGAGTACTACCATCAGTAATTCAACACTGGCAAAGTTGCATCAATTCATACCCAGCACAATTCCATGCATAATTCTATGTACAATTCTACAAACTGTAACAGAACTAGTTATTTAAAGTTTCCAATAAATTCATGACATACCTCTTCTGATTCATTAGCCATTGTCTGGGTTTCTTCCAACTCCTCATCAGCTGCATACTCTCCTTGTTCTTCCATTGCTGGCTCATTATAGGATTGCATGTAATCTTCATCCTAAAGCAGTAAAGAGGAGGCAAATGAATAGGTGGGGTCTGACTGCATTGCTGCAGCTTCCACAGTGGAAGAGAAGTATTGCATCTCTGGGAACAGTCAACTATAAGTGATATGGCACACTACAGCATAATTAGCAGGGTTTTAACTAGACAGTGATTTCAAAATTATCAAAACCAAAACAGTTTCATTCATATCCCAGCAATGTCATCATAAAGATCCCATTTAATACTATTTGTCCCAACTACTTCTATATATCTGCATCCACTGATTACAAATTCATGAAGCAAACACTGCAGGACTTTCTGGCCATAGCACATATACATTAACATCAGATTTACCCATCAAATATAAACATTCTTAAAGCATTCTGCAAGGGCTTACATATGAGTGGGTTCAACTCTGAAAAACTATGAACATAAAACAAAAGCAAAATCTTGCTTAAGTTTGCTTGTATTTTTCCAACACCTCACTGATCACGTACAGTTTTGATTAAGATTAAATCATTTCATTAACAATTAAAGTCAGTGCATGTGTTCTAATATGCTGCTTAAATTATATTGAATTATGCAGGTGACATTTTCTGAACTAACCTCCAATCTCTTTATTCAGGTTTAGACAGCTCTCAGTTACAAAAAGGATGAACAAGCAGGACATCAATCACTTTGGGATATTAGCACCTTAAAGATGTCTTTAGCAGGTCAATAATCTTTTCACCTTGGAAGGACTTTATCAGATCTTGTCTAAAGCCTGGATAAAAGCTTTTGCATTAAGTACTTCTAACAATTGGCAGTGCATCTCCACCACACAAAGCAGTTTTCTTCCTTAAGGATACAGCCCTCAAGGTCACGATTCTCAACTGCTTTCCAGCATGACAAAGGAGCATTACCTACCGCCAAACAAGCTGTCAACACAAACTTTGTCACAGCCTAGATAAAGAAACTGGCAGACAGTGATAATAGGTCTAATTTCCCCTCCTCCCCAGGGAGGTAAACAGATTTTAAATCAGTCTAAAACCCTATGCACGTGAAGCAATGTTATCTCTGACGATACAATAGAAGGAAACTCACTGGAAATTCATCTAGGGGTTCATTGATTTCAAGGTCTAGCACTTCATCTTCTTCTCCAGGCTCTTCCCCATATTCTATTTGGTCTTCTGTCAGCTCAGGATCATTGCCTTCATAATGTCCTTCCTCTGCATACTCTGAGGCATATTCTTCAGGTGCTTCAGATTTGTCATAACCAATTTCATCTTCCCCTTGGTCATATTCAGCCTCGTGTTCCAGGGAGGGGTCGTTGATGGACTCGTAGGATGCCAGGATGCCAGGTGTGGCATTGAGGCTCACTGTGACACCTGGAGAGCTGTGGGACAGGGGCACAATTCAGAGGCTCAAGTCTAACTGGCAACTACTCACAAAGATTCAGCAAAACAAAGCCAACAAATGTAAAATCTCCAAGTTGGTGGATAGAATTATAGCCCATATACTGTTTGACTCCATGCCATGTTCTCATAATGCATACTAAAATGCAGCTTATCACCAGCTGCAGGCTATTTGACCAGGGGAATCAAACCAACCAGATGGTTTAGCAGGTCAAACTGGCAAAAGTCTTGCTTGGTAGCCAAAGCCGACCAGACTCAATTTTAATTCCAAGAATAACAAAAAAAATACACCAAATTACTATAACTGCATCTGTTTTCCCAATCTTTCAGAATACACTAGCAAAACATTTTTTACTAAATGTATTAACATTGTTCATTCTTGATTATTGAATTCAAACTTGCATTTTTAATGATAGATTTAATGTTCTACATAATATAAAACAAATAGTCAAAACTGTAATGCAAATGTTTAATACATTCTTAACTAGCACAGACCCTGAAAAAAAATAATCAATAGAAAAACTGCCAAGTTTATAATCTTCAGGCAGGCAAAGCAAAGCTCAGGGTTTACTGTTTACAAAAGTCAGTGCCATCAACACAAAAAAGCAACTAACCAACAGCAGACTAGCTCTTGATTTGAGAGCTCTGTGTATAAGGAAAACAAAGAATTTTTTTTTTAAATAACATTCCTATTATTCTCCATTTTCCCAAGTTTGGGGGAACAAGACCCAGGCAGCTTTGAGCTATCTGCATCTCTAGGAGAGAGAAGATTTAAAACAAAAGTGAAGACATTATGCAGGATTATCATTATCCTCCCAACTACAGAAACATGAGGTTGACTGGAAACATAAGGGGAAGGGAAAGGCTCTCTGTGGCAATAAAACTGCTAAAAATGCAAAACTTGTCTACAGAAACCTGCTTCCACTGAGCAATATCATCACATTTGAGATAATATCAAATTGGTTTTATCACTACTGTGTTTGGTCACACAGCCATCCCTGCCATCCAGGAGTCTCAAGGAGGACATACAGCAAAAACCAGCCAAGATCTCTAACTGGGATTCCCCTTTTTGAAGGGAACAGTCCCACCCTCACTGCATGGAGAAAAATGGCAGCCAATGAAGAGATTGATGGTGGAGCATTTTATCACACCCTCACCAGTCCAACATAAGGACAGGAATCCTTATCCTAATTACAGCTAATACAGAGATCTCAGAGATGGAGATCCCCTATGTATGTTATACATATAGATACATTCACAGCCCTTCAGATGAATGCCTGGCACAGCATGCAATAAGGGAAGCAGGAAAAACAGGCCAGTGAAAGCAGCAATGGCACTGCATCACTTTGGCATTACAAGCACTTTCTCTGCTACTTTACTCCAGCTTGAAAAGCAAAAACAAGACATTCATTTTGACTTGTAATGCCCAAAATTCAGCTGAAAAACTGTATTACCACAGGGTATTCACAGGGCAGGATTCTCAGTAAACTCCCATGGAAATATCTTAATCCTATTAAGTCTGTTCAAAATTTTCTGCTGTGTAATTGTAGAGAAATGTTTAAGTCACAAATTCCCCTCCTCAGAGTCTGAGGAGGTAAGACAGAGTTTTAAAAGAAATATGGCAGAAAAGGACTATATAGGAATGATGCCTTTCCCTTGGTCCTAAAAATTAAGAGCCAGACACAATTAAGGGATAAAGGGTTTTTACCTTGGTATTCAATAAGGATCCTTATGGTGCACCACTTCACCAAGGTGGAACATACAAAATGCACACAACACAGGACAGATCCCATATACAATTTACAGACCTTACAAATCAGCATATCTAACAAAGATGCCCCAATGAGAAGACTGAATGAATAGTGTGATATCCTCCCACCCCAAGCAACTCCCCCCTGGCTGGGCCAAATCTCCAATTTACAGGATGGATTCTAGAGAGGACTTTGGCTTCCCAAGATAGTGCAGGGTTTTCCAGCCTCCTACTACGAGGCCTTTAGGATGTTTGGTCTCCTGGCCTAACAGAACACTAGGACTATGATAAATTTTCAGACTTGAGGAATTACAAGTATGCATGCTAAGTGTACTGAGGATACATAAAAGTGATATGATATACAAAAGGCAAAAAATCATCTGGCATCAGCAAGCAATACTGAGGCAGTAAAGCAAGCTCTGTAAGTGCTAATAATTAATTCTATATGCACAGCAGATGACACTATTTCTTCTTATAAGCTTTTTAGAGACTTGAAAAAATTTATTAGATCAAAATAACAAAAAAAATATTTTACTGAAATGTTCACAATGCTACTGTGTACATTATATATACATCACTAAATAGCTGGCTATGTAAAAAGCAAAACTATTTTAAGTATATACCAATAACTTTAGTTGAGTAGTTATTAGTTATCAGTAACAGGAGTCATTCATAGCTTTGAGTTATCCAAGACAAGATTTAAAAAGAAATACCGAAATTCTTGTTCCTCTTCATTGTCACTCTGCAGAAGATCATCATTCAGCTCCTCATCTGACAAGTCTGACTGATTCTAGGTTTCAAAAAAGTCAATCATGAACAAAAAAGATACAAACTTAACTAAGTACTGAAGGCTAAATATTTTTCATGAAGAATACATCCCAAACTGAGAGCATATCTTCAAAGAAATTACATAATTCAATGAGAAAAAACACACAACACAAGATCACAAATCTTAAAATACATTTTTGACAATCCTAAGGAAATTTACAGAACTCAAATTTGCCTGTCTATCAACACTATTTTTTTACTGATGTATTCTCAAATATGGCCAAAGATGACAACTCACTGAGGACAGACCAGGAAGGAAGAAAGGTAAGCTCTTGTACACAGCCTTGTGACCTTGATGCATTAGACAAGTCAAGAAAACACATGAATTGCAATTTCTAGGGAGAAGAGACAGGAGACTGGAGCAAAGGATATGATAAAGAAAACTGAAAAATCATTATTACTTTGTAAGAGAAGAAAAAACCTCCTAATTTGTCTCTCAAATTAAACAACTTTCAGTTGTTTCTTTTTTTAATAATTACCCCCTAGGGAGAGATAACTGCAGTTCTGCTGAGCAACATTTCCAGCCTCTAAAGTAATAGGGCCAGAAAGGTTACACAAAGATAGATTTATCTAAAAGTACTGGGATGAGATTAAATAGAAGGAAGTTTAGCCTAAATAACTCAGGGAAAACTTTCTAAGAAATCTAAGAAATTATTACCCCATTACATGGGTCCATATTCACAGGTATTGCCCTGTAACATGGCAAATTAAAAAGATGAATAGAAAAAGCACCAAAAAAACCATAAAACACTGGAGAATCAAGTACTGGTTAGTATTCACATATATAATTTTTAAATATAAGTAGCTTTATCACCTCCATTCAATGTTAATTGCTGCTGGTTCTGGTAACTGTGTAACAAACATCTGCAATCATTATCCTACTACAATTTTATTTTCTTTAAACCAGCACATGAGAATAAGGAACTTTCTATCTTTAATAAGAAATGGTTACAGAAGCTGTAATAATTTCAAGAAGCTAACTTCCAACACTTAGAAGATGGTTATAAAAAACTACAACAAATAAAACTCAACTCTTAATAGAGCTAGGTTTCTTAACAACCTATTGATTTCCAATTAAAACTTCAAAAACTACTTTCAAAATTAGCTCATTTACACGATAAAATATAGAAAGAGGTCAATTTGATTTCTCAAACTTAAGTCCCATCTTCTCCTATGGATGTCTAGCAAATCCAAAAATACATTTAGCTCTTTTCCCAGAGTTCAATCCTGGAAATAGGTACCAGCAGGAAGAGTCTATAGAAGACATGGGGAAAACTTGTTTATGCTCCCCAGTTTTAGCTGCTGCCATATTTTTCCCCTCACTTTAAAAGGGGAAATCTTCTGTTTACTCATCAGGCAATGACCTGGCAGATCATGCAGATCATCACAGACAGCAATGACTGCTTTTGTATTTACTCTCTGGTAAATACTACTGGTATTTTGGCAAGTCATTTTTAATAGCCAGGAAACTGGGACTTGGATTAAATTTTCCATCATGCTAATTAGCATTCAGGAGACCTAACTGGGTTGAAAAGAAATTTTCCCCTAACATTTATTTTAAAAAGTCACACTCGGAGGTATTCCACAGAAGGAAACAAAGCCTTGGGTGCAGAATGCTCTGGCAGTAAGGCAGACCTCAGGTACCTGTGGCTGTGCTCTGGGGGTGACTGTAAAATACACAAGGTCAAACCAAACACCTGAACTGTCTGAGCTGAACAACATTCACATTTTAATATCTGCAATTTTAATACATAACTCTTACCTTTTTTCCAGTCAGCAAATCCTCTCCAAGCAAGTCATCATCAAGTTCACTGTAAAACAGTAACAAATTTAAGAAGCTGAAATTTACAAAGCAAAACCAAAAACCTTACAGGGCATATGCCTTACAAATTTGCCTCAAGGAGAATTGTTGCCAGGCCAGCACAAAGCGTATTTTAGCAAAGCATTCAGGGAATAAAAGGTTTTTACTTTTCAGTGAAACAACAAATCATACCTATTAAATAAATCTGTATTGCACGGGCATTTCATTTCTGTATGCTCTCCTTTCCATATCCCCTCCACTAAACCCAACACAGGAACAGGGACAGCCAGCCAAACCCCAGCCATTCCAGATCCTTCACTCCAAGGCCATTTGGACACACTGCCCAAACTCCAAATTGCTGATTTCCAGCTCCCCAGGGAGGCCATGGGACAGGAATGTCCTGTGGGCAAGGCTCAGTCCACAGGTCCCCATGTGGCCCACGCTGCACCCAGCCAGGAGCTGAGAGCCTGGGAAGCTGCCTGGCTTGGGAGCCTGGACCTGTCCTGAAAGCCAGCCTTAGGCCTTCATCTTGCATAAATACTTCATTTCCTCCTCCTCAGGTTGAGGGTAAGGGCAAACATACATTTGTAGGGTGACAAAATCAAATGCATGTTTCATCAGTTCTGTATTTGTGCCCAAGAATTCAGGAAGCACAGAAATATTGGCTTACAACACTTCTGCCATCACAGTGCAACTGCCCCATAAACACAACTGGGTGCAAGGAACTACATGCAAGGTGAGCTAAACTCCACAAAAACTGCTTCATTTCATTCCTCCTTCAGTGACAGAATTATTTAGTGACAGGGATGACCAATCCCCTTCAATAATAAACACCTGTTACTGACAAAAAAACACGTATTAGAACATGCATATCAATACTACAATGAGATGTCAGTGATTTGAAATATGAGCTGTACTTTCAGAGGAGACTATTTCTACCTGCACACCTTAAAAAAAACCAAAGAGAAACAAAACCCACCACCCCTTAGGTAGTACATAAAAACCAAATCATCCCAAGTGAGAACAGCCTGTATGAACTGCAAAGGAATTTGTGTAAGAGTTGCTTAGAACTACATGGCAAATGCTTGAAAATGGGGACACAATTCCAAAACATAGATCAGTTGGTTTGCATATGGATCAATCTCTTTCAGAGCCAATTACTGTACAGGTAACATAGGAGGGAAGGGGTAGTGAGGGTTGTAAAAATCCTCTGGGCTAGGAAAGAACAAATGATACACCAAATAAGCCCTAAATAGGACACTAACGTCAGTATAGAGCATTTATCCACTGTTACTGATCACAAACAGGTCCAGGAATGACTGAACATTAACAAATAGCAATTGTTTTGTGCTCAATGTAATATTAAACAAAAATTAGGGGATAAGACATATCACACATTCCAAAGAGCAAACTGACTAGAATTTCAGCCTTTTCTTTCAGAGACAGAGACTCTGTGGAACAGAAATGGTTGCAGAGAATTTCCTACTTCAATTTTGTCTCAAAAAAAAAAAATCACTAATCTTTTCAACTGTCAGTAATCTGACAAATGCACCAAAATGTTTGAAAATATTTCCCAGCACTATGGCCAACCATTGACAGCTTTTAATAAAACTGCACTAGAGAAATTCCAAGAGATGGCAAGAGCATATGTTGCAGCAGCATTCAAAGATAAAAACCAATTTTGGGTAGCAAGAAATTCAAATTAAGGAAAGGAATGCAAAAGAAACTGAAAGATTAATTTAATTATCTAAACATACCTAGGTCTACTTACCATATTACTAAAAAGCACTCTTGATGTGATTGTTTAAAAAAAAATTAACATTTGATCTCTAGAATTAACTGCAAACATATTCTAGATTTTCAGAAACTCTAACCTATTGCCTGACAGTCAAAAAAGCTGTCAGGATATAAATAAGTTTGTATCAGAAGCAAAAAGTAGTTCACAGGGTGCCCTTCAAAACCTATTAAAATATTCAATATCATTCAGTATTTTTATTGATAAATTAGAAAAATGACCATGAGTAACTTTTTTAGTAAACAAAGTAACAGTGAAAAACCTGCACAGGAAAGTGGAACTATCTCAAGCTCCTTTATAAGCAGCCAAATCTGAAGCTGTCTATAGAAAAAAGAACCACAAGGACTAAATCTGACCATTAAAGAACAAAGCAAACAAACAAAAGAACCACCAAGAAAACAAACAGAAAACCCTCTGACACTGACAGATCTTAGGCTAGCTGAGAGAAATAGACAAAAATGAATGGCTGCAATTTCATATAACACAAATCCACATAAAATAAACTGGAATAAAAGTACACACCTATTCTAGATCCAAAAGCATCTCACGCTTGCCATCATCAAGACAAATGTCTTTCCAAAACGACAATACCAGGAAATACTGGGTTAAGATAATTTTGGGTTTGCTGCTCTCACAAGAAAAAGACGGATTTTCCTTCCCTTCTTCAACTCTCAATACCCAACATTTTCCTTAATGAATAAATTTAGCCTACTCAAATAAGAAAAAAATAACAAAAAAAAAAAAAAAAAAAAAAAAAAAAAAAAAGCAGACTAAAAGTGGAAAATTTTCAGCCAGCATAGAGAAATCAGTAATCTCAAAGAAGGGTCTGAACAAGTGAATTTCAGCAAATACCAGCTACTAAATCTGCCCTGTCACCTTGAAGGAGAGCACCAGAAATGCAGGTTTTTCCCAAACCCAAGCTTTGGGCTACTTAATGAGATAAATGTACAAATTAATGTGATAAAGACATCAGACTGGCCCTTTCAAGTCTCCAATTTCATAAGCATGCCTCATTAAACATGAGCAGTAGCAAGGACACAAATGTTTCAGGAAAAGAACTTGGACAAAATGGGGAAAATTCTCCAAGAACAATGTTACATTTGTACTCCCAAATAAGTGGGGCCTTCCAACTCTCAGTTAACACCCTCCAGGGTTTGAGAAATGACAGAGCTCTGAAAAATCAACATTTAATTACAAATAAAATAAATATACTACTAATAAATCTATATTATTTTGATTATTTAAGTGACTGGGGGATGGGACTCAGCCAAGTAACAACACAGCAGGAGCTGATGTTTGATGAAGATGTGTGACTAACACACCTCCTTCATCTCCCCCTCCCAAATGATGCTTCAATGGAAAACAACACATGAAAGATTAAAACCAAGATTACTGTGTTCATCCAGCCTTTTTTCCATCTTTGAGAAACCATGTCCTACACTGAATTAGGCCAGTAGGTAAAATCCCCAAACAATTACATTAGGCAACATGTCCATGTACAGCATTTCTAATTGCCAAGACAACTACAGAACTCAACACTTACAAAGAGAACTTTGAAATTCGAAGAAAATAGTATTAACCAAAAAATATTCCAACACATACAAATAGTATTTTACTAGATACAGCTGTAAAATAAAACTTCTGAAATGATCAACAAAATAAAACTCCAGAATCTTCTGCTCTGCACCTGAAACCACTTCCCTCACAATTTCCCTACTGCATTCTGATCATCTCTCTTTAATTGAATACAGCTAATAATAAACACATAAATTAAGCCATTTTTCTAAAACTAAATCCTTGTATACTTCAAAGTCTCAGCTCAGTGAAAATACTCTAAAACTGTCAAGCCCTATTAAAAGCAGCTTTGCACAAGCAGTTTGCCACTGGGTAAAAGCTTCCAACTTCTGATGTAACAGCTGCTGCTTGACTCTTTCAGATCTTATCAAGTGATGAGCTGGGCAGCCAAACCTGAACGTGACCAGTCAGCAGCCATGAGCCCACCCATTTATGCACCAAAGGCCAAAAGTTCAGAAAATATTCTAATACAAAACATTCTGCCTGCAATTTTAAGGTTTCTGAACAGCCAATCCTGGGTACAGGAGGCAGCCCGGGAGAGACCCAGGCTGAGCAAGTTCTTTAATTCCACTCCCAAAGCAGAGCAGCTCCTTGGTGCACCTCAGCATCCAACCCTCAAACAGCTGCCCTGGGCTGACAGAGAGCAGGCACTGCTCATCAGCAAACAGAACACCCTGCATATACCAGAGCTACTGCCCAAATTCCTCACTCACATACTCCCACTCAACCTAGCAGAACACCAAGGAAGAGGAAACTAATGCCTCTGGAATGACAATAAATGTAGAGCAGTTGATTTACTCCAAAGGCTCAGCTCAGAGGAAAACTACTTACAGTAAAATTTGTTTACTACAATCACTTGAGTGATTATTAGAGAACACAGAAATCTACTTGGAATATTTTCTCCCTTTTAGAGTGAAAACCACTGGCAAAGTCTGAACAAGTCTATTACTAAAAAGGAATCACAGAAAAATAACAGAAATAAGTTATATGTTTTCTCCTAGAAAGAGCAGATCTGTGCAGCCAGCAGCTTGATTGCTGCCTCATAAAATAACACACATTCTCCCCCAAAATAACCCAGAGCACACACACTTCTCTATCTTTAGAACAGTCATATTGTTGAGGATGCCCATGCCTAAGCTCTCCTCCTCTCCCCCAATTTAAAACAGAAGTAGAACTTAAGAGGATAGGGATTTAAAGATCAAAGTAAAATAATTTAAACATGAAAGTAATTTAAACATTGAAGTAAAACATATTTTAAAAATTAAGTTGGGCAAATTCAAGTACTAGCAAATTCTATTTAAACCACCTAGCTCTATTAAATATTTAAAAGCAAAACCAAAACATTAATTGCAAAATTACACACCACAAATACTTTGTATTTATCCAATTTTAAAAGGCATCTCTTCACAATGCTCTATATTCCTCAAGGCAAGTACATGTTTGGCACAATCTAGCATTGGCTGACACATGCAAAACAACATCTTCATTAGAATCTAAATGTGCAGCGCTCTGAATGTTGGAATACAGAATGCCAGAATGGGAAACAGAACAATGCAATTCAGCTTACAGAACTGAACATGGAAATATTCCACCTACCTGTCCCAGTCGTCATCTCCAGCTCTTCTTCTCCAAGACCTTTCAGCACCAGGCTTATCAAACTGATCAAAGTCATCATCTGTAAAAAAATGTGACTGCATTAAATAATCCTTACTGAAACTGAAGCACAGAATAGAGCTCTCCAACCAGTTAAGTCAGAAAGTGCTGTGTTCACTGACAGCACTGGGCACACTTTAGTAGTAACTTCCCAAAGATGTGCAAAATTCTGGCTCTGGCTCTCCATTTATCCACAAAAGTCTTACAAATTCCTATAATTACCCAATACACATATACAAATGCATTACCTAACCCCACCTACTCCTGCTTCCTATATGAGTCCAAAATTCTTTTTACACCTGCACAGTCTCTTGGTTGAATTGAGTCAGTGGGCTTCCAAATGGGTCTGTGGTCTTCTGAGATCACAGTGACCTTTTACTCCTGCCCTGCTGGCAGGCTTTGGACCCCCTGGCTGTAGCTCAAGTTTCAGGGCCCAGCTGCAGGTCACAGTTTCTTCATTTTCACAATAGCTGCAAATATTTATCCTGCTTCTTCAAACACAGTAAGACAAGTAAGTGATTTATATCTTAGCCTTAACCACTCTATCTGCTAATAATTAACTATTCCCCATTAATTCTGCTCTTCTTGGTATACTCTTAATCACTATAAATTGTTTTTATCCTCCTAACTAAATCTAGCTAAACTCTTAACTCTTTCAGTTTCTTTAAATCTTTGGTTCAAAATGAAGAGGTTGCCAAAGCAACCACACAGATGGCATTTTCTGGGTGGGTGTGGGGTGTGCATGTTGTTTAGAAGATGCAAAAATACCTTTTTCTACTTTTCAATTAGCATGTAGAAAACAGACAAATACCAGCACAGAATTACAGAATCATTAAGGTTGGAAAAGACCTGTAAGATTGCCAAGTTCAACTACCAAATTCACCATTAAACCATGTCCTCAAGTGCCATATCCACATGTTTTTGAACCCTTCCAGGGATGATCATTTCCTTTCCCTGGGAAGCCTGTTCCAAAGCTTTACAATCCTTCCAAACATGCAATCTAAACCTTCTTTGGCACAACTTGAGGCCTTTTCCTCTCATTCTGTCTCTTGTTACCTGGGGTAAGAGACAGACCCACCTGGCTACAGCCTCCTCTCAGATGGTCCTCTCAGAGAGATAAGGTCCCCCTGAGTCTCCTTTCCTCCAGCTCCCTCAGCTGCTCCCTGTCAGATTTGTGCTCCAGACCCTGCACCAACCTCCCTGCCCTTCTCTGGACACACTCCAGCACCTCAGTGTCTTTCCTGAAGTGAGAAGCCCAAAACTGAACACAGGATTTGAGGTGTGGCCTCAGCAGTATTGAGGAAAAAGGGATGATCACAGCCTTTGCCTTGCTGGCCACACAAACCAAGATGGCCTTCTTGGCCACCTGGGCACACTTCTGGCTCATTGTCAGCCACTGTCAACCAACATCTCCATGCTTCAACAATAAAAAAAACCCAGAATGTACTACACAGCTTTGCCTCTTCTCACTGTTGCAACCAGGATCACCTGAAGGAAACAGAGCATGAGCTAAATCACTGGCAAAATCTGCCAGTGAAGGACATTCCAGAAACAGCAGCTCCCCAGAAATGCATGGAACTGAGATGCAGTGGAGGTGAAGATAACATCTGCCAAATCTCTGCTTGCCTTGGAGGCCACGAGCTCAACCACTAACACTGAGCCAGCAAAGGCACTCTGAAAATAAGAGCAAACCTCAGGACAGCACAGGGCAGGTCAGCAGCAGCACAAGAGAGAAGTCAGGTGGAAAAACCATCACTCATCTCAACTGGGGCAGCAAAACCACCAGAAGTCACTGAAGCAGGTTACACTCTGTACCTAAACATGCACTTGCCTTCCAAGAAACAACTGCTGCTCCACATTTCTCTCAATAAATACCCTAATTTTGCCCACCACTTCCTCTTGCACAGCTTAGTTTGCAAATGACAGTTTTGCTACTGAAATATGTACAAACTTCCATTTCTCAGCAAGAATATGCAAAGGTCACTTGCTCTGTTCAGACATCATGTCTTGTCACCAGGAAATGGGAAGCAGATACCCTCAATCTCCACTCTCCCCCTCTCTGACTGCAGCCCAACAGAGACTGCACAGCTGGGTTCACTCTCTTTCACACATTTTAACAACTTGGGTAAGAATCCAACAACTGGATTATGCTCAACACAGAGGGAAACCTGCTGCAGTTGAATGGCCTGCAAAATACAGCAGGTCAAGCAATCCAGTCCTTGCAGTGTGACTCTGAATTGGGATTGATAAAATGCCATAAATCCACTTACCCTCCTGAGTCTATTTGTATTCAACTCTTTGACCAAGTACATTGCCAAGGAACAACTGTTTTACTCAACTAGGTTTTCTTGTTTGGTTGGTTTCTTTAATAAATCTCCAAAACCAAATCTGTCTTCAGCTCTTTAAACTCAGCTCAGTATCCTTAAGTGAGTATTTCCCATATGCAATGACAAACCTATTCACTCCTCACTTCATCTTATCAAAATATCAATGTTAGTGACTGATGGAAGTTTACAAGAAGGTAAAAACATTAACAAGAGAAAATCCAGATCTTGCAACATCACTATATTAAGAATATTCAAAGCAGAAATTTCAATCATAAATAGCTACGAAAGAAAGAGTGCTCAGTAAGAATTATGATGCAACATGAAGCAAGTGTAGCAAATCTTTTATTTTGAAACAGTAGCTAGAAATAATTCTCCTTGATCAGGTTCTCTCCTTTACTATCAACAGATATGTCTGCATTTTAATTTATCTTTTATATTTTAACTGACTTGCATAACCTAAAGCCATTGAAAACAGTTGTTTTACATTTCTCTGCTCAAACATCTCCATATTGCAACCTCCTATTCCAATTCCTATTTCACTCACAGAGGAAAACCAAACAAATACACAAGTATTTCCCATCTTCCTCTTGAACACTAAATTCACTAATTCTGTAGTCTCTGTGGGGAACAAAAAAGGTCACATTGCTCTCTTTATGGTCACTCAAAACCATGCTGCAGTGCCTTGGTGCACTGACATTTAAGGGCATGAATATCCCACACTGACACTATTCTTACAGCTGGATTACAGTAATCCACTCACTTGATGTAGCCACCACCACAGGTTATTTTTTAAGGTAAAGCAACTGGTTTGGCAGCAACCCAAATAACAAGTGTCCAAATATTGCCTAAGCTCAAGAAAATGACCACCATCAGGAAGACTGCAAGTTCTTTTTAAGCTATTCCTGCTTGCAAGATACATTTTTCCATGCCAGGCACCCCTTTAGCACTAGAGCTGCATTATAAACCAGGAGCACTTGAAGATCTGAGCTCTCAGCACACAATCCTTCCAGAGATGGACCTTCACATCAGCCAGGTCTAAATCTAGACAAGACAAAACTACACACCAAACCCTTCTTCTCTCCACATATAATCTCTCCACAGCACAGTGAAACACTTTTTGATACAACTCATGGTTGACTTTTCCACCCAGATATCAAAGTTTCACAGCCATAAAAATATTTCAACCTATTACTGCTGCTAGTGAAGAAATTACAGCAAAGGACAGTCCAAGTTCTGGCAAGTTTCTGAACCTGGCAAGTGCGGACCTGAACTCTCACCACTCAGCCAACATCATGAACCTCTATGCTCCAGCTCTTCCAACCCCTCCAAATTCCTCATAACTTATTTCTTAATTATGAGCAACTTCTACCAAAATTCAAAAGCTGAATCACATCCAGCAAAGCTCTTTTCCCAAGTGCCCTCTAGCAGGATGCACACAAAATCCTCAAAAATGACTGGTCCATTTGCCTGTAGTGACCACACCTTGCAAGAACTGCTCCACACATCCCCTTCAGCTCCCTGTTCTCATCTCAACACACATGATATAAAGATCTTTGGGACACAAGGAGACAGCTTTTTTTTTTTTATGCTTATTTGTTCTGTGACAGCTGACACTGAGTGTTACAAATTATGCCATTGTGACATTAAGGACTGTCAGAGCCCAGAGCAGGTTGTAACTTTCCTTATAAAAGAGGTCACAACAGTTACACGCCTACAAACAGCATTCTGTGCCAGCTTTATTTGAGACAGCAGCTCTGAAATGGACTCAGGCCTTGCAATGTGCTGTGGTACCTAACACACCTCTAGAGGCATAATTTTTTCTCCATTTCTGAAATCACACAGACATTTATTTTTCTTTGACTTATCTAGGCAATAACATTGTAAAATACCAGTAAATAACAATCAATTTAACATTTATAGCTCCTTCTTGAGAAACTTGTAAGTCAATGTTTGCGTCACGGGTGGTTAAATGCCTGTAAAACATTAACTTGTGCAGAAATAAACCCACTCAGCATCAGCAGAGTTCACAACCACTGACAGCAACAGCCAAAGTTTTTTGGTTTTTTTTTTTTAAATAATTCTCAGTATTACCGTGAGGAAGATAGTAGGGAAAAATGGATGGTGGAAATCCATGAAAATAGGGTTTAAAGCATTCAAATGTCTATGGCAGGAAGAAGTTCTGTATCTCTTCCAGCACCCGTACACAGCAACTGTTGCTAAGGCACAGCAGGCACTGGCCACAGCTCCTCCTCCAGCAAAGCTCACCAAGATGATGTTTGTGCATCAGCTGGGTACCAACTGGAAAATGCTGATAGGTGATCTCTAAACACATTAAGCCCCCTCTGATTTCCAGGCAAAATCAGCAAGTAAAAAAACCCCACAGCAAACCAAGAGAGACCTATCAAACACCATAAAAAGCAGTAACTGAATAAGGAAGCAGAGCAGGCCAGTTATACAGGGAAACCCAAAGCAATCCTCCACTTGGCTCTTCCTAAAGTGGCAGGGAAGTTTCAGGATGCCGCAGAGAAGGATCTGACTTGTCAGACCAGCCTGCTGTGCAAGGCTCTGGCCAGCTGTGAAGCACAATAAACACAAACACACGTGGGCCCTGTGGCATTCACATTCTCTGGAAAATCCCTTTGCTCAGGATTTTTCTCCTGGCAAGCTGAGGAGAAAAAGAAAACAATTCTTATCTCATTTGCTTCTCCTGTGTTTTGCTCACGTGGAATGTGTTTGGAGATTGTTTACCCACAGGTGATTGTTTCATTGCATTCTGCTGAGAGTTGTTTTGACTCTTTGGCCAATCAGGGCCAAGCTGTGTCAGAACTCTGGAAAGAGTCACAAGCTTTCATTATTATCTTTTTTAGTATTTAGTAAGTATCCCTTCTGTATTCTTTAGTACAGTTTAGTATAATATTCTTTAATATAATATAGTATTATAAAGTAATAAATTAGCCTTCTGAGAACAGGGAGTCAAATGCTTCATTCCTGCCTTCATTGGGGCATCTCCAGCAAATCCAACAGGCCCCACACTAAAAGGTTCCTCTTTTATTGATCTTTACCCTGGTGCTGCACCAGCAGTGCTGCAAATTGTTCCATACAGCTTATGGTTTTATAATATATGGTCAAAACTGGTATCTTTTTTCCCGTTCAATGAGAACAGATCATCCACCCCAGAAATGCACAAAATACAAGCCTCATTTCTTCTCTGGCTGTGCTGATGGCAGTTTCCAACTCTGTGGACACCCCTTCAATAAACCCTCACTAATTATTTGTGCAAAATGGAAGTCTTAAGCTGCACAGTCAAGTCTCACAAGCGTAGGAGGTGAATCAGCAGAACACTGCAGAGCTCTTAAACATCTTCAAATGGTACCAAGAGCCTAAAAAAGCAGTCACACATAGCAACTGTTGCTACCATGGAGTATTTCACTGCTGTGACATGGCCAAGACTTCTGGAGTAAGGAAAACATTTGACAACTGCATTTTCAGTCCTCCCAGACCTACATCTGAAAGCTTTCTGGAACACTCACCAGGTGCTGTCTCACAAACCTGAACAATTCAAAATTCTGTGCTCTGGTTTGCTTCAGCATTACACTTTCATGAACATTAAGCTTATTATTGTAGTTTTAGGCACTGAAGACTTCTGATGGAAACAAGATGGAGATGCTACAATGATCCTAAAATTCAATGGATAAAAATGTCCTACATACTCTTCATCCAACAGGTCTCTCAATGAAGTGACTAAAACTCACTGCTTTGGGGCAAAATAAACCAAATATGATTCTTTGATAGGTAAGGGAGCCAGTAAAATAAAAAAAGAAAATAACAGAAAATTAGAGAAGAAAAGGTCATTTACAACATGAAAAACACAATTTCTCTGTTTTTCAAATAATACTGAATATAACAAGCCTATCTTGCTCTATCCCATTCAAAACACTAAACATGACAACTTGGCAGCATTTCAAGAGCAAGACTCCAGCTTAAAAACATTTTACAGATTGTCTTTATGTAATAACATATTTCTACAAAATATTTTTCTGCATGTCTCATTGTTAAAGGTTACAAAACAGATAGGAATTGTAAAAGCTTTATTTTCTGCACCTGAGTACACCATGTAAAAACAGCTAAACAGTGAAGTGAATTTTGGTAAGTCTTGCTATGCAACACAAAATAACAGATTTCATGAGCAATGTGTGTGCTTGTAACACAGGCTGGCAATGTAACTGCACTGTTAACATCAGTTTAACAAAAACTTCTGGTAACAAATCCTGACAGCATCGGGCAGGAAAAAAAACATGAGGTTGATGCCGAATTTTGCCCCAAAAGGCAAAGAATAACTGCTTAAGAGACTCAGCCTAAGTCAGATAAGCAGGAGGTATTTTATTGCAACGCGTCGGAGAAATCACAAAATGGATTTCTGAGTCTCCCGTAACAAAAGCAGGCTTTTATACAGTTTTGAATATAGGATTACATCAGATCATATGCATAATCGTGAATATTCATAGGGGGCGTGTTGTAGGCGGAGCATGGGCAGGGACACCTCTCTTGAGGATCATCTTGGTGGTCGTTCCGGTTGCCTTCATCACGGGCTGGGGTCTCCTGATGGGTCTTCCTCTTTAAACTTTTGAACTTCTTTCCTAATTTGGTCAATTCCCGGTGTACTTGGCTTGGTCTCTATGGCTTGGCAAAGTTCTTAGGGTCAGTTTGACATTGTTGGCTCTGAACATGCTTAGCCCATCAGTTCCCTACTCCTATCTCTCTTTTCTGTCATTGTGTTTCATGCTTTAGCTGATTTATTGCTTTGTGTTTCCTAATGCTATGCTTTCTTCAAATGCCTCACATTCTATGATTTAACTCATTATTTCTTGAAGGCTATCTGTTTTGGGGTTTCATTCCCCCCTTTTTCTTATAACTTACGAATTCTTTCGTCAAATTTTAATCTTATAGGGCGTTGACATGCTCGTACCATAGCCCATCTTGCTGTGAATCAAAACAGAATGATCAGAGAGACTCATGCAACACATTCTCATGCAACACATTTTTCAAACTCTTCACAATCATGGCCTGGCGCTAAAGCGAAAGTCTATAGCTGCTCTATTCGGCATGATTAACACTTTGCACACCTGTAATTAATAAGCCTAAAACTTCTGTCGTTTTATTTGGCCCATCTTTGGCCTAACATCTCATTTGTTTAGCTCACTAGCTATAATACAACTGCAGCAATGAAATGCATCTCGTGTAGCTTTCACTTTTTTTTTTTCCTTCTTTCTTTTGAGTTTTGCTGTTCCCCACTTTCCTACCTTCAGTCTCTGAAGGTTCTCGATGCACTGACCCAATGCTTGGTCAGGATCTCCCTCAAAGGGCCCTACCACAGATGTTTGGGTCAGTGGGACTTGTTGTCTACACCGGGCAGCCACAATGTGAGAATTTCTCTTTATTTCTAGTCCTTTTAGTTCGTGAATCAAACGCCACCTCACAAAAGCAGTAATTATCTGTTCTGCACTCTCATACAAATTAAGTCCCTCTCTTCCTGGCAAACTTGTAAATTTACTTAACGCTCTAATCTAGCTATGTTCTCTTGCTCATTGGTCATGACACCTCTAACACCAAATTTGCCACACAAGTGCCTGATCATACCAGTAAGTATACCCACACCTAGCACACTTTAGAGCAACTCAAGCACAGCAAAACAAATTACTACAAGCACAACAGGTTGTACTATTCAGTGGTTTGGATTCATCAAATTGCGTGGTAAGAACCCTGTTTATCTAATCTTGTGGTGGGTTTGTTAGGGCTCTGGCAGCTGGTTCACTATATTGCGCGAGACGCTGGAGGTCTTGCTGTACATTAAAGAAAAGCTTTCTCAGCAGTCGTCGTCCTTCATCTCTTGCTGTTATTCTATTCCACTACCCGACATCTCAGATACGTAAGGCTTTATCTATTTAGCAGGTATCTAGAGAGTCCCTCGAGAACTCAATGATCAGAGTTGTAAAGGTTTGAGGTGGAGTCAGAATTATAATGTCTGCTCCTCTTGTTTGTTCTCTGGAGCTTTCTTGACTCGTGGAGTAGATCTACGTGGTTTGCTCTTTGATCTGAACCGCAGTGAAGGTAGTCAGCAGCACTTGGAAAGCTTCCTCCCACTTCTCTTGTAGGGGTTCTCTTAAAAGATTCTTAACATACCCAATCACCGGGATTAAACTGATGCAATTTGCAATCAGGTTGTTTGGGTTGGTGCTCTATCATCACAGTAGCATTTTTATCAAACTGTTTCTCCACCGTAATTACATAATCGTAAATGTATTGATTACCGATTTGGTCTATGGCGTCCCCATTTACAACTTGCATAGCATAAGGTCTACCATACAAAATTTCAAATGGGCTTAACCTTTCTCTTGATCTCGGTTTGACTCTCAACCTCAGCAGAGCAAAATTTTGGCAATTTGCTGTTTGATAAGATGATTCATCTTTTCTACTTGCTCACTGGCCTGTGGACGGTAAGGCGTGTGTAATTGCTATTTGATTTGTAATGCTTTACTTATTGCTCTCACTACTTTTGCACAGAAATGTGTACCCCTATCCGAAGAAATGCTCTTCGGTACCCCAAACCGTGGAATAATTTCATTCAACAGTACTTTAGTTACCTCTCTTTCCTTATTTGTCCTACAAGGGAATGCTTCAGGCCACCCAGAAAATGTATCAGTTAATACCAACAAATACCGAAACCCCCCTTTTTCTTGGGAGTTCAGAAAAATCAATTTGCCATACTTCACCTGGGAATTTACCTCGATTTATGGCCCCTTGGTGTACCTTGGTTCTCGTATTCGGGTTGTTTTTCAGACACCGCTCGCACTGGGACGTAACGTGTTTTACAGTAGTAAATAATTTTGGTCCTGCTATCTTGGTTTGCAAATATTGGTAAAGCGGATCTAGATCCCAGTGGGCCTTCTCATGTTCTGCTTTTACAAACTGCCACATCACATTTCCTGGTACTACTAACTGTCTTGTTTCCAATTGACCCCAACTATTTATTAGGGCCACTATTTCCACTTCCCTAGTTCTTGTGGCAGCCAATTTAGCTTCTGTATCTGCCTTCCTGTTCCCTATTTCTGGAACAGTGTCACCTTTCAGATGTCCCTTACAATGCATTATGGCCACTTGTGCTGGGAGTTGCACCGCCTCTAGCAATCGCAGAACCTCCTCTGCATGTTTGACTGTTTTTCCTTGTGTAGTCAACAGTCCTCTTTCTTTCCAGATGGCCCCATGAGCGTGTACAACGGAAAAAGCATATTTAGAGTCTGTCCATATATTAATTTGCATGTTTTCCGCCAATTCCAGGGCTCGAGTCAGAGCTATCAGTTCTGCCTTTTGGGCTGAAGTCCCTGCAGGCAAGGGGTTTGACTCAATTACCCTTTCTGTAGTAGTGACTGCATAGCCAGCCATTCTTACTCCTCGCTTCACGAAGCTGCTGCCATCCGAGAACCAGTTGTCCGCATCTTCGAGCAGCTCTTCTTTGAGATCTGGGCGACTGTAGTAGACGGCTTCAATTGTTTCCAGGCAGTCGTGTTCGATGGGTTCTGCTGGGGCTCTCCCTTCTAGAAATGAAGCTGGGTTCACAATGTTAGTTACCTGAATGGTTACATCATCTGATTCAGCCAGGATGGCCTGGTATTTTAGGAATCTGGAAGGCGACAACCAATGGTTGCCTTTCTGTTCCAGCACAGCCGACACAGTGTGAGATACTAACACAGTCACCTTTTGGCCCAACGTGAGCTTCCTGGCCTCCTCTATGTTAATTATCACTGCGGCCACTGTCCTCAGACAGCCTGGCCATCCTTTACTTACTTCATCCAATCGCTTGGAGAAGTAGGCCACAGCCCTCTTGTGTGGTCCCAACTGCTGTGCTAAGACTCCTAGGGCCATCCCTTGTCGTTCATGGGAGAACAGCCAGAATGGTTTTAATACATCTGGGAGACCTAAGGCCGGTGCTCTCATTAGCTCCAGCTTCAACTTCCTGAAGGCCCCTTCTGCCTCGGGAGTCCAAACTAGAACGTCCTTAGTTTCCTTCAACAAATCATACAGTGGTTTAGCGAGTATTCCATACTGGTAGATCCATAGCCGACACCAACCTGTCATCCCCAGAAAGGCGCGCAGATCTCTCACCGTCTCTGGTTTAGACATCTGGCAGATGGCCTCTTTCCTAGCTGCTCCCAGGGATCGCTGTCCTCTGGAGACTTCGTATCCCAGGTACACCATTTCTTTTGCACCAGCTGTGCTTTCTGTTGAGAGACTCGATATCCACTTAAACCCAGGAAATTTAACAAGGAAATAGTCCATTCAATGCATTCTTCTTCTGTCACTGTTGCTATTAGGAGGTCGTCTACATACACTGCAGAAGAGTGCCATCTCCCAGCGGCCTTTCTCACTGTTCTAAGGCAAAAATCTTTTGACTCTCGGGAGCTAAGGGAAGGCAGAAGAATGCGTCTTTCAAATCTAATACGGTGAACCAGGCCAAGTTGTCCTTCAGTCTAGTTAAAAGCGTGTATGGATTAGCGACTATCGGATGTAATGTCTTGGTTATTTCGTTTACTGCTCTCAGATCCTGAACTAGTCTATAAGCTCCATTAGGTTTCTTTACTGGCAGGATCGGTGTATTAAAATCCGATTCGCATTCTATCAATGACCTCAGTTCCAAAAACCTTTTGATTATGGGCTCAATCCCCTTCCTTTCTTCTATCCTCAGAGGGTATTGTTTTCTTACCACTGGTCTTGCCCCAATCGATGCTGCTTGTTTTGATTTCAGGGGGAATTGTGGAAGGGGCTAGCAGCGGGCCTGTTAGCTAAAGGAGAGAGAAGTAAGAAGAAGAGGCTGATAAGGAGCTTTCTCCAAGGCCTTGGCAGCTTTCCCAGAAGCTTCGGCAGCTTTCCTGGAAGTTTTGGCAGCTTTCCCAGAAGCTCTGGTAGCATGCCAGGTAACTCCCTTGGCATCTGAACTTTCTTCACCAAGTTCCCCATCAGAGCCCCCTTCTACCTCAGCCCCCCCCCCCCCCCCCCCCCCCCCCCGGTCTGGTATCAGCCCCGACTCTTCGTCCGCATCTTACTCAGTTTCTCTCTCTATTCTCCATTCCTTTAAAGCTTCAAAGAGCGAGTTCCAGGTTACTGCTAAATCAACAGCTGTTTTATCTCCCGCTCGAGCAGTAGCCCAGACTAACGGGTGAGTCTTGCTCAGGATTTGCTCGAAATTGTGATTCTCAGGTTAAGGTTCTACACAGCTGATTGTTAGGCTTAGAACTAGCTGTAATCAGTCGTTCCTCATTTACTTGAAATTCTAATTTGTCTTTGTTGAATTTTATTATGGCTCCCAAGTTCTCCAATAGGTCTCTTCCCAATAAGGGCTTTGGTGAATTTGGTAAATATAAGAACTGATGAATTCCCATTTGTTTCCCAATATTGTATTTAATGGGTTTTAAAAAGTAAGGCTTTTCTGGTTGGCCTGTTGCTCTCACAAATTGTACAAATTCATCACTTTCAGGTACCAATTCCTGATTTAAAACCGAAAAAGTTGCTCCCGTATTAATCAAAAGTACTGTTTGAACTGTGCTTTAACCCACTAAGTTAATTGATCTACTATAATTAACAAATATTTCCACCAACCTACTTTAAGCAAGTCTACAAAATCAACTTGGACCTTTTGAAATAGCCGTTAGGCTGTTTTGCATCCTCCAGGGGGAGGGCTTTTAAACACCTTTTTATTTACCTTTTAACAGGTGAGACACCCCTGGGTAATTTGCTTTTTAATTTCAAATATCCTCATACACTCAAAGACATTTTAAAAAGTGGTCACAAAAGGCTCTTGTTTCCCAGTATGTCCGTCTATACAAGTTATCTAAAATCAAATGTGCCACTGGTTTTGGCATCATAATTCTATCATCAGGAAAAACTCACTTTTCTTCCTTAAATGTTGCTCCTAATTTCCTTATAGCTGCCAATTTTACTAGCGGAAAGGAAAGAGTCTCCTGCTGAATTTCTATTTTTTTTTTTTTTGTAAAGTCATGATTTCAGTATCTCCCTTTCTTAAGGTCGCTCTTTTTGCTTCTTTACCAGCCAAATTATTTCTCTGACTCTAATATCCCTCTCCCTCTGGTGGTTTTTTTTTTATATGAACTATCGCTTTTTTTTTTTTTTTTTTTAATTATCAAACCCCCATATATTAACCCCTTCCTTTGAGTGTTTATAAGTCTCCTTCCAAATTTCTCTAAAAGTATGTACTACACTAAAAACCTACTTTGGAGTCTGTATAAATAGTCCCTTTTTGCCTTTTTAAAATTCACAGGCTTGCGCTGACCAGGAGGGACTAAGGGGACTAGACTCCTTCACCCTAAACTTTTTCCCACTTCACCTGAATGCCAACTCATGTCATTAATTTCTAGATTATCTTCTTCAGGTAAAGAATGAATTTCAAGTTTTCCTTCACAGGGTTTTATCTGTAAATTTAGGGCTAGTATTAGATCTCTGCCTAACATATTCTCCTCGGCCTCTGGTATCAACAATAAATCATTTACTCCAAATTTGTCATTTGTTTCAATTTTCGCTCCTTTTATTACAGGAACAGGGAAAGCTTCTCCTGTGATTCCGATTACTGAAACTCGCTCACAACTTATCTCACATCCCTGGGGTAATTTTGTCACTGTTGACCGAGAAACTCCTGCATTTACTAAAAAGTACAAATTCTTCACTCTGAGGACCTACTCTTAGCTTTATTATCAAGGGCTCTTCTAGGTGTAATTCGGTCCTCTTCGTTAAACAAAACTCTTGCCCTCTCTGATTTTCTTGAGAAGTTTTCTCATCTTGCTGTTTCTTTCTGCAATTTTTTTGCAGGTGCCCCTTCTTATGACAATAAAAACAGGTAGGTCCCGCACCCTTCAAAGTGGGGCAAGAATTTTTAAAGTGTTTTTTTTTCTTGCCGCGGAAAAAAACGCACAGGTCTTGTGTTCCTAAAAATAGATCCTGAATTCCACTGTTTGTCTTTCCCTGCAAATTTTTCTGTATTCAAAGCTGCCTGCATTTCTTGAACTGCTGCCACCAAAATTCTGGCATCTGCTTTCTGCTTTTTCTCATTTCTACTACATGCATCACAGCAACATTCCTTAGGCTTTGGACCCTTCTTATCCCTTTCCAGGGCTAGTAGAACAGACACATGAAGACCACCAACTAATAGACCAGACAGACACATGAAAACCACCAATTAACAGACCTCTCTCCCATTCTCAGAAAGCATTCTTAGTTCTTGACCCTTAATTCACAGTATTATAACATTAAACACAATGTTAAAAAAGTTTCCCACACAATAAAAACAAACTAAAGATACCAAGATAAACAAATACTCCTTCTAACAGCAGGACTTTAACCTGCGTTTCTATTACCGGGACTCTCACCCAGTAGCAGGACTTTAACCTGCGTTTCTATTACCATGCCTCTAACCCAGCTGGGATTCTTTACTGGGGCGTCCCCCAGCTTTCCCTTCGGGCGGTCACGTCTGACCCCCGTTTCCCAACAAAGCGCTTTATCCCAAAACCAATAAACAATTCAAATACCTCTTAATTGGAGCAGGAGATGCAGGGAACCCTTCGTCCACCGAAAGCGCCGGTCCGGGGGGGAAGTCTCTTCTGACAAAAAATTCGTCAGGGGCGCCCAGAGAATCCCGACCCCGGACTCGGCCCGGGAGGACCTCTCAAGGCCCGGATCTCCTGTCTGGTCCCATCTGGGTCGCCAGAACATGATGCCGAATTTTGCCCCAAAAGGCAAAGAATAACTGCTTAAGAGACTCAGCCTAAGTCAGATAAGCAGGAGGTATTTTATTGCGACGCGTCGGAGAAATCACAAAATGGATTTCTGAGTCTCCCGTAACAAAAGCAGGCTTTTATACAGTTTTGAATATAGGATTACATCAGATCATATGCATAATCGTGAATATTCATAGGGGGCGTGTTGTAGGCGGAGCATGGGCAGGGACACCTCTCTTGAGGATCATCTTGGTGGTCGTTCCGGTTGCCTTCATCATGGGCTGGGGTCTCCTGATGGGTCTTCCTCTTTAAACTTTTGAACTTCTTTCCTAATTTGGTCAATTCCCGGTGTACTTGGCTTGGTCTCTATGGCTTGGCAAAGTTCTTAGGGTCAGTTTGACATTGTTGGCTCTGAACATGCTTAGCCCATCAGTTCCCTACTCCTATCTCTCTTTTCTGTCATTGTGTTTCATGCTTTAGCTGATTTATTGCTTTATGTGTTTCCTAATGCTATGCTTTCTTCAAATGCCTCACATTCTATGATTTAACTCATTATTTCTTGAAGGCTATCTGTTTTGGGGTTTCAAGGTCAACAGGAATTTCTGAATCCAAGTCTGTGCCACAAACCCAGCACTTCATGAAGCCCATTACGAATCCAGTCCCACTTACTACAAAATAATCAACCCTTCTACACCATCACAAAAATCACGTTCAGCCTTACTCCCACATTATGCACAAATACCCCACGCTCAAACACAAACAGTTCAGTTTATCTGTTCAGGGACAGACACCAGACAGCCTTGGTATTGGTAAACAATTACTCACAGAAGCTCTAAGTACTTGGTGACTAAGTGTAACAACCTAATATCTGCCTAACACGTTCCTCAATTAGTGCATTTCATGTTTTGTTTTCAAATTATTTCTGTAGACAAAGTTTGGCTTCCTCAAAGACATAAAACAAAAAGTAAGTTATACAGGAGAGAAATTATTTGTATCTTCTTATAACCAACTTTTTTTTTAGAGTTTGTATGCCAAGCAAGTCATTAGCAGTATGCAAGATCAGAACTAATTATGATATGGTGTCTGGAATTGAAATTTTGTAATCAATGCTTGAAAGAAACAGGGCCTCTTCCTTTTTTTTTTTTTTAATTAATAAACCACATCTAAACCCAAAACCACCAAGTCACAAAAAAAATACTTTCAAAGTCTGATTGAACTAGAAAATATATTTGCTTTGGAAAACCAAAAGCGCCATAGTCTTTCTATTACAAATGCTGAGCAGTGACGGAAAGCTGAGAGCTTCAATGAAATGCACACGAGCTCGGTTCCCAAATGGATTTGGACACTGATGAGAAACTGCAACTCTCCAGAAACTCTCCAGTACATTTCACAGCAAACAAAGTTATAGTTAAAACTGAGGCTGCAGCACAACATAACACAGGATGAATCACATCACTTACTTGGAAGTTTTTTGGTCAAGCCTGTGAAAGCCATCATCTTAACTTATTCTGACAACAAATTCTATGTGACCTAAAATCTGAGGTTTAGTATTTGATACAAAATAGTTTTGCCTGGCTTTTGTAAACTGATACTAAGGCTAAGTTTATTTCATATGACCTGAAAAGAGATGACATTCAGAAGAGTTAGACCTTATCAAAAAAGCAGAGATTAAGCATTGCTGTGTTTAGAGGACATCTCCCTGCCTCAAGCACGCTGAAGTTTTTGGCACTAGTTTTTAGTGCAATACTACATACAACACAAGTGCACTGGTTCTTGGTACCTTGAGCATATTATTTCATGAACTATGAACTCTTTAGATCTCCAAGACATGGAGGAGTTTTAATGTGTGCATCACCCAGGCACAATGCAGAATCTGTTTCCAGTCCCTGGAGGCCACTGCAGAATAGCCTGAAGCACAAGTTCCACTGAATCCGTCACCCTGGACAACTTCTGCATCCCTGGGCAGAGATCCGCCCCACACAGAATGCACCACACATCACACGGGCTGTGCCAGCAGCGCCAGCTTTGCTCCACTTTTTATCAACTGCTTCACAAGAGGCTTTTAAAGCCCTGACACTGCTGGGAGTGCAAGAGCCAACCTCAGACATGTTCACATGAAATGAAGCTGCTGACAGCCACGGAGGTAAAGAAACAGCCATTCTGCTTCTCTCCATGCAGGACTTCCAGCAGGAAGGGACACATCTGGCAATGGACCCTCTCCAACTCCTCCTCCACCCCATCCCATGTCATGACTCACAACCCCAAGACATCTCCACCCAAAGTCTTCCTGACCACTGATGTTCATCAGAAGTAAATTAATCTGAACATAAAATTTACAATAATTTTCCCTTACTGCACTATGGCAGAAAATGAAGAGATTCTCCTTGCTTTGTTTTGAACATGGTTTGTTGTTTAACCTCTCCCTAAATGAGACTAATATCTAGCTGCACACTGACTGCAGTAAGTATCAAGAAAATGTCAGCATTTATACAAAATGGTTGTTACCTTATATGATCATTAAACCATGTAATAGTCCAGGTTTGAAGGGACTCTCCAACACCACCTGGTCTCCCATGAAAAAGGGAGCCTAGATGAGATAATTTACCTAGCATCCTGTCAAACATATCCTGAAAGTCTCCAGTAACAGAGGTTCCATCATGTACCTGAGGAAATTCTTCCAGTGAGTGATTACCTCCCTGTTAAGAGTCTTTTTTGCAGCAAGTGAAGCCTCTCCTGGTGCAATTTGTAGCCACTGTCCCTTGCCTGCTCTTCACGGACCCTTGTGAAGAGAAAGCTTCCATGCTCTCTGTACTCACCTTCTAAGATTATGTTACTCAATATTCAGTGTTTCCTCTGGTTCTGTTTGTGTGTGTAAAATTGGAACAAAGTTTGGGAACCAGTCCCTTATCAATGAGCAACTATGAGCCCTCAAGGTCCCATCACCAGCACACCCACCTCAACTCCTCCTGTTTCAACATGCAGCCATTCTACAACTTGAAGCAGGCTGCATCAGGCTGATCAGCTAAAGAATTTGCAAGCTGTTATGCAACTGTGAATTACTCCCAGAGACCTCACAGACCATCACTGCAAAACTTTCTAGTTTGTGAAACCCAACACCAAAAGAGCCTTAACCTTCATCCTCAGAAAGCTTTGCTGCACCAACATATCTGGTCACAAAAGTACTTGTGAATGATTTATTCTGAAGAATCACATCACTTATTTCCCCAAAGCTTTAAAAACTATCAGTGAGCAATGAGTCCATGCATGCTGTCCAACACCTGCCTTCCATCAAATACGCTGAAATGTTCAGCCAACACAGACATTCCACATTTCATTCTCAGTCCTGTAACACACCCTTACAGAGGACTTAAACTTTAATCTGCATCCTCAAAACCAAAACTATCTAATTTTGTCAGCTATCATGCTACAAGTCAAATTAACACTAATTTGTATGCCTAATACCTATTCTGTACTATTTTAGCAATCATTAGCCTTTTTTTTAAGAAAACAGTGGGGTGCTGTTATGCCCATAATTTAAAGTCTTTTCCTCACCCCCAAAATTTAAAAACTAAATCCCAAACATTAATTTCTATAGTCAAAACTTTAAATGACCAAAACTACTTAGTTCAGAGCTTCTTTCACATGCTACCACTACTGACTTTAGAAAGCAGTCCCCTTCCAAAACCAGCTGCATATTCAATTTCTGTAAGTCCTAGGCTTTCTTGACTGGGCTTTAAAAGTGTATTTAACAACCTCACCCAGGAATTGTCCCTGAGTAGTCACAAGGACCACATAAGTGTGTGACCTGTGGGTTCCTCCATTCAGCAAGTGTTGCACCAAGAGCAAACAAACACTTCTATATGGGGCAGGGCTCATATTTAAGTGGCCACCATTTACTGATGAGCACAGTGTGAATGATGAACAAACTGCTTATGTCCACTTAAAACAAAGGGATCCCAATTCACCCTTGAACACAAATGGAACGCCACAACAACAAAAATCAGCCTTGAAATGGCAGTTTTACCACTTTGTTGAAGGTTGCCTGCTGCAGAACATGAAAGCACGTTCATTCAACTTGAAGCAGTTTTAAACAAGAGAAACAAAATGCTTCACAAGTGAAACTTTCCTTAAATTACTCCATCCTCACAATACCACAAAAACTTCCACCTAACACATGAAGAGCAACCTTACTTCCACATGACAAGTGGAACCACAGACCAGAACCACAGAAATTAGCACAAAGACTTTTGAAAAGTAACTCCAATATTGCAGTATATTTAATCCTATTATAACAATGTTCAAGGTATTAAACAACTTGCTGTCTCACCAGTAGTGCTGTCCTTTCTAGCCTTCTTCCCAAATTCAGCTCCTAAATTTGGGAATTTCTTTGTAATATTTACCTTTATGTGTGGCAAGACTTCCCATAAAAATGCAATTATGGGTAAAAATGTAATTATGGTTATGTGCCTTGTTACCCACCAAACGAACCATGGAGCACAGTCAGACCCCTCAGCAAAGTGAGCACTGAACCAACCACCCCTCTCCTCCTCGACAACAACTTACAGACACTAAATCACCAAAAACTTTCATACAGATAAGGACAAGTGGGTCAACTGACCACTCTGATCAGTCTGTAAACTGCTACTCCTAATGAAAGCAAGTACAGAAACACACAAATCCTCTCAACTGTATCACTCCTGAAAACTCTGGAGAGACTTCTAAAATACTTTCCTTTAATCACCCAACCAAATATTAATATTTGCTTATATTGCAAATATTGCTTAATCAGAACCACAGAGCTGTCTATTAAAACGCTGCTTGTAGAAGTATCTGTGTTCATGCAGAAGCACAGCGGAACAAACACCTGAGAGTCTTGGAGTCAAACACTGACTTCATTTTACACTTCTCAAGTGAGATCCTCCACTTCTGCATAGTCTATGAAATAAATTAAACTACACCGTAAAGACGTGTTACTCAAGCCACACACCTGTACCTGTAAAATCTATGCGAAAAAACACCAACCATCCCTAGAGGCGGACGTGGCACTCAGTACCGCGGTTTAGTTGATACAGCGGTGTTCGGCCATAGGTTGGGCTGGGCGGTCTCAGAGATGTTTTCCAACCTAACAGATCCTGGAATGTCTTTCACTAAAACCCACCCACGTCCCCGGAAGGCCCCGCGCCGAGGCCGCTGTCCCCGCGGGCCGTGCCCCGCCGAGCGGCCGCAGCCGCTCCCCGCCATGGCCGGCCCCGGGACCGGAGCGGCGCTGCCGGGACCCCGCGATGCCAGGGCCGCTCCCGCAGCCCCGATCCGCGCCCCCGGCCCCGGCCACGCGGGACGCGCCGCCCCCAGCCGGGCCCGCGGCAGCAGCGGCAGCGCCTCCGCCCCGGGCGGGCCCCGCCGAGCCCGCGGTGCCCTCACCCCGCCGGCCGCGCCGCCCCGAGCCGGCCCCGCTCCCCCGGGCGCGGCCCCAGCACCCACCTGCGCCTCCTCCCAGCGCGGCAGCCATGGCTCTTCGGCCGGCCCGGGCGGCGGCGGGTCGCGGCAGCGCCGCGGTGCCGCCCGCCGGAGCGGCGGGTGCCGGTTGCCGCGGCGAAGGACGCGGGCGAGGGGCCGGGAAGGGCTCGGATTCAGCGCCCGGCGGGCCCCGCTCCCGCCGCCGGAGAACAACAAACTAGCACGACATGGCGGCCGCCACCGCCGTCGCCGCCGCGCTGCATGCCGGGACGGCGGCGGACCTCGGGCCCTCCCTCCGCGGCGGGGGCGGGCGGGCGGCGCGCGCCGCTGGTTGGTCAGGCCGGCGCTTCCCGCGCGTGCGCGGGGCGGGAGGGCGGCGCGCGTGCGCGGTGGAAAGGGCGGGCGGGGCGCGTGCGCGGGGGCGGCGTGAGGGCGGAATGGCGGCCGGGGCGGGGCACGGGGCGCAGGGTGCGGGCAGTGTTCGCTGTCCCGGCTGCGTGCGTGGCGGCTGAGCCGGTGCTGGTTCACCTGGCCTGCGCAAACAGGGGGAGTGGGAGGGAGAGACTCTCTCATGGGGGTCTGTGCGTGTCTTTTGCGGACGTGGGTGACTCCTCGTAGCACCGCTGAAATGCGCGGCCCGCACTGAATCACGGGCTCAGTTAGGTTGGGAAAGACCTCTGAGATCATCGAGGCCAGCCCGTGACGGAAGAGCGGCATAGCAATTACAGCCCGGCACTGAGTGCCACGTCCAGTCTTTCTAAATGCTTCCAGGAACGGTGACTCCTCCACCACCCTGAGCAGCCCATTCCAGTCCCTAATCGCGCACTCTGTCCCACCTAAACTTCCCCTGGTGCAGCTCAAGATTATTTCTTGTCCTATCGCATATTGCTTTAGAAATGAGATCAGCTCTCCGCTGACCACACCCTCCTTTCAGGTGGTTGTAAAGAGTGATAAGGTGCCCCTGAGTCTCCTTTTCTCCAGGCTGAGCGGCCCCAGTTCCCTCAGCTGCTCCTTGCCATTCTTGCACTCCAGACCCTGCCCCAGCTCCGTTTCCTTTCTGTGGAGCCGCTCCAGCAGATCCAATGTCCTTCCTGAATGGAGGGTACCAGAGCTGCGCATATGGGGCTGCATTGAGGCTTCAGCTTGAACCACCGAGTACAGCTGCCTGTTGGGTGACAAAACACCTCACAAATCATTAAATACACCATGAAGGGGATGGTCAAGGTGTGTTAGGGAGATCTGTGGTCTCCCATCTTTCAAGGCTTGAGCATGCCTTGAATTAATAACCCATGTATTAATTGAAGAAGTTCAGATCCTGTGGCTCTTGCTTCCCCACTCAAACCTCACCTGAGTTCATCTCCCTTTACAGGTTCAGAGTTACAACACGCTCACTTTAGTTCACTGCAAGTTGTGAATCCCTTCCTGCTGGCACTCCAAGCACTGCCCTCCTGGCTGCTTGGCTACTTGCCCCCCTCTCATTTTCACTGTGGCTGCTGAGTATATCAGTTTGGATCACTGATCAGAAAAGTAATTACCAAAAAGTTTTCCTTTCAACTTTTCCTTCCTGACTTCTCCAAGTTTTAACAGGGAAATCCAGACTTCTGCACAGGCCAGCTTAAATGCAATATAAAATTATGCCATGATATAAAACAAACTTCTAAGTTATACTACTTGTAAGGAAACCAAATCTGACCTAAAACAATTTAATGGAGCCTACTATAACAAGACTAGTTCAAGTAAATGGCAAAACTTTCCCAGGTGGACAAGTCCTCATGGAAATAATTAACAATGTTAGTATTTAAATTATCAGCGTTATCTGATTAAACCCTCGCTAGGAGAATAGGGAAGTTCTCATGTCACTTTGTTCTGTGCTCCCTGCAGACTTGTCTCTACATTGCATTTGATCTCATTTTTCAGGTTTTCTTCACAACCATACAGGCAGAAGTTTATTCTTTATGTATTCCTACAAACTCACAGCCAAATTCTGCTTTAATGTGGGAAACAGGCCATCAGTGGGTGATGCTTGCTGATAATTTAATGTGTAGTCCATCAGTTCAGCCCTGACTGCCTGACATGGGAGTGATGAGTGAATACAACAATCACCAATGGTAAAAACCCATGAGGATTTCAGTGGGGGGCCAGGAGTTCACCAATTGCTTCTTGGTATTGATCTTCCTTTCCTGAAGCTGCTTTGCAGTACAAAAGAGATTCCTGGCAAGGGAAGGAGTTTCCTGGACCCTTTAAAGGCTGTGCGGGGCAAGACTCAGCCAGGCTCAGCTGCAGCCTGTTACAATTCACAGCTCTCCTGTCAAAATTCTCTGTATAATTTGTTTGATGCTGGAAAATTGTTAAACAGTGTTCACAATGGGCAGCTTTGTGGAATTCACATATGTAGATTTTATGGATATTTTATACTCTATATTTTTGCTCATTTTAATAACAAATTTTTTGACTGACAGTCCAAACAGAAACCAATTACCATTTTCTTAACAGACCAGTCCAATGTTAAAGAGAAATAACAGGACACTTAACTATTATTTTGATAATATACAGACACTTTAGCCATTTTGCACAGCTCTGGTACAAAAAAGTGGCCATCTCCAGGTGTCCAAACTTCAACAGATGTGAAACAGGGACCTAAATGGTAATGACAGAGACAGGTATGGTGACTCTACTCACCTTCACTCAGAATTTTCTATGAATTTTCAAATTCCAGGAACTGTACTTGCTCTGGATTCTGTATAAAAAGCTCCAACTTTTTCTCTGCACTGCCTACACCATGCTATAAATGCAAATGTGCTTGTGTCTTTTCAGTAAGTTAACATGCAGCTTCTGGAACCCAGGAATTAAAATTATTGTATGTGAATTAATCATCAATTAAAAAAATACTTTTGAAAGTTCTGCATAAATTACATATTTGCCTGTGCATCTTCCAACTAAATCCTGTTGTAGTCAGGAATGCAACAGATTGTCTTGCAGTGGGATGAAGTAAATGAGAGAGAGAGAGAACTCAAGATCCAATAATCCTGGTTCTGCATTCACTGCATTACTGCAGCAGGTTGCTTTGCATTTCCTGCCTCAGATTTCTTCTTTTAAACTTTTCAGTTAAAATTGTTGTGTCCTAACTCCTCTACATTAACCTATTTCTGCAGTAATAGTCATTATCACTTTTATTTACAGTGGGTTTGGATGTTAACATTTTCTTTTAAAAATAATTTTAAACTTATTTCTGGAGCAGAAATAATCTTTTTAAAAATCTTTTTTATACTTAAATCATTATTTATTTTTACACTCTAGAATGCTTAAAAATCAGCCAGAAATCCAGTACAGCAACCTTGCAAGTTTAATTCCATGAAACACTTGGAATTAATATGAAGGTTTAGAACAGTGTTGGTTCCTAATTCCAAAGACAAAATATAGTTTTTACTTGCTTTTGAACCACAGTTGCCTCTTTGTGTGCTTGCTTTCTAGTCTGGCAAAACCAGACTGCGTTTTCACAGCATGGCAGGCTGGCCCAGATGGGTGATCCAGTCTGGGTTTGGTTCGTAACTTCCTCGTGCTGAACCTCTCAGTGACACCTGACATCTTCCATCCAAAGTTAAACCTGTCTTTGGGTGAAGTCCTCCAAACCAGAACCTGAACAGTTCATGGCTTATTTCAGCAACATCCTGTGATGCAGCATGTTCTGTCACACCTGACAGGAAATTTTGGATTTAAAGTGTACAAATGAGGGGTGCCAAGGCAAATTTGCTCTCTTGTAGGTGTCACTGGGCCTGATCTATGACCTGCTGGCAGTGGCAGCAATCATAGGAAGCAGCAATACTCTTGAAAGAGAGACACAGGTGAAAGGTCCTTTCCCTTTGAGCCAGTCCCTGGAAGGGCAGAGGCAGATTAGGAAATGACAAAGACTTAAAAACTAATAAATGTCTTACTTAAGGGAAGAGAGCAGTATGAGGATTAAAACAAAGTATATAAAAAACACTGGTGATAAACCTTGAACAGAAACATTTCTGAGTGTGTTACAGCCCCATGACTAACTGTAGTTTCAGAGCTGCGGGCAGCATTCATGGGTATCCAATTTTGGTTTCACTGTAATTTTTCTTTCTGTTTCCTCCTGCATTCTCGGTATGTATTTATCCCCTTGTTGCAGCTTATCTACCTTGTAGTCTGCAATCCACTTGATGCATCTTATTTCAGCTGTAATTTCTTCAGAGTAATGTGACCCTGAAGCAGCTGTGAGGATGGGGAACAGGAGAGCTTGTGGGCTGAGAAATGGCCTGAGCAAGCAACATGTCAAGTGTGGAGTCCCTAGAAAGCTGGTCAACCACCAAAGACCAAAATATCAACAGAACACATATCTTGTAGTGTAAAATATAAACATTTTTATCAGCTCCAACTGGGCTGTACTTTGGGTTCTGAACAGAGAGCAGCACTCAGAAGCCTGGGTAGTGCTCTGGACCCCAGTGATTGCAATATATTTTAGGAATCTAGTGAAAAGAAATCAAGAAACACCAAGGAAATCAAAGTGTTAAATATTTCACAGTGTTTTATTTCTAATTGATTTTTTTCAGTCTGGATGCTGGAAATCTTACTAAGCTTTGCTTCATTTCACCAGGATCCCATCTGGTGTCAGGGTGTCAGGGATGGCATGTGAATCGGGGTGAAGTTGACAAATGTAAGGCAGTCTTTCCTTTCAAGAATGACTTAATGTAGTGGATAATGTCTAAGATCCCACATTCTTAGGTAAAGGGAGTGGTACCCCATGATAAACACATCAGAATAAATAAAGGTTAGGAGTGTTTCCCAGGATTTCCTGACAAGGAGCCAATGTACAGCTCTGTTGGCCTTGCCCAAGTGCTGAGCTTTGGGAAGAGCTTGCTTTCTCTGGACACAGGCCAGGCTGTAAAAGAGCAGAAGGACATGTGATGGCTCTAGGCAAACCTCAGGGCATCACAAGGAGCTCCTGTGGCTCAGATTCCTGTGACCCACACCTGTGAGCAAAGCACAGTGCTCTGTGGAGCCCCACTGAACGCTGTGCACAGGTAGCAAATGTCAGCAGTCATGTACAAACTTCCAGATCCGAGCTCATGTTCCTCAGAACTCCTCGTGCCAGAAGGCTATAATCCCCTTAAAAGCCTCTGGGAACTGCTGCAATGCAAATAATAGTAGCAATAATTAGCTCTGCTTTAATTGATACTGTGTATTCCTCAAATGTCAGTGAAAATTTGCTTTGCTAAGCCAACAACTTCTCCCCTGGAACTCTGCTGTCTTTACCAGAATTACACGAGGGGTGAGTTTGGATCATTGTAGGTTCCTGGCATAAATTATCAGCTGTTGATTCCTTGCCCTTTAAAACTTGGCAAGCATACAAGAAGAGTTTGCCAGACATGCAAGAACTAGATCTATGCATTTATGGGTAAATCCTCTGGGACTATGCACAGAAAGGAGTACAATTTGCTAGAAGTAGCCAGCTGTGAAATCCAGGAACTCCTGCACACAGCTCAAGCAACTTAGAGCATATTTAGCCTGGCATCAATACCAGCAGTTCCTGGAAGCAGTTTTTGCACCCTCAGCTTTATGAAAGCAGAATTTGATAGCAATAAACCCTGTAAATGTGTGGAGATGCTAAATTTACAGAATAATCCTAATGGAGGTGATTTGGAGTGGCATAATCTAGAGTCAGTTTATAGTTTATCCCAGTGGCTGGGAGTTGTCTCTGCTTGACATTGAGAGTGCAGGTCTGAGCACATAATTGGCTAAATTAGTAAAGATAACACACTCCAAAGCTCTCAACATTTTCAGCCTGAATCATATCTTCATCTGCACCTTTTGTCTTACTGAGCACCTGAGAATTTTAATGTCCTATTCTTCACAGACAGACATCTTGCCTTGTGCCACTGGTACAGCTCCACGATCAGATGCTCCTCGGGGCTCCTTCTAAGGGGAGGATAAATGTTCTCTGCTCTGGTTGTGTAAAGGTCGGAGCTAAGCTCGTTGTGTAACCTCCTTCACTCAGTTACATTAGATGGGCTGGATGGTTCCTCTTAGCTGTGGGAGACCTCTCTTGGTCAAAGTGAAGGGAAATAAATCCCAGCCACAGAGTCTCTATTTTTATAGCACTGAGCAAGGTTAGTGCTGCAGCAGATTTTCCATAATTTTCCACATTTACCAGGGCAAGACTCCTGGCTTGGAGAGCTTCACTGCATTATTACAGAACCAAGTAATATCTGTGTTTGCTGGGCCTAATGGATAGTGGGTTTAGGCTATAATGGGGTTCCTTCAAAGACTTGGAGATACAATGCACCTGATTTTATGGGTTTTCCATATGTACAAAAGTGTTGTTGCCAAACAGACTCGGGAACAGATCACTCTAGCACATTACTAATAGCCAATTAGTAAAATGAAGCATTGCAAGTATTAGACTGCTTTATGCAAATATGTTTGTGTGGAAAATAGAATCATTTGAACTGGGTTTACATTCAGGAAGACCTTGCCAGTATGATATGTGGTGATAGTTGCTATAGCTGTTATTGATCAGTTTCTCTTTTCATCCTCATATGTGCGGATTCAAATGTAATGAGTGATGTGAGCCTTAATGAACACAAAGATGCTCAGGATTTAGACCTTATCATGTTTTTTTTTTTCAGTAGCTACATTTGGGCCACAGGTTTTGCAACACCTTCTAACATTAACTTTGGTTATACTATTTCCCCAACACAGTCAGTAGCAGAACCAGTATTTTATTTGGTCCAAAATCCAGAATTTTTTAACATTCGGCCGAATTCTTTGCAAGGAAGAATGATAGAATTAGGGCTTATGTATCAAATCAGTTTGATTTGGGAACTTTAATTTATCTAGTTGATCCAACAGATTTATTTATCACAACCTGTCCACGTTAAGCTGGGTCCCCTTTATGTAAAGAATTCCTGGCAGCCCAGGAGCAGGTTATGGAACATGACCCATTGCAGTGGGCTGAGCTACAGGGAACCATAGAGATGCTTTATCCAATGCACAGGCTGAAGTGCTATCTTGTATAACAAATTATTGACTTCATTGTACATAGTACTAGGATTTAATTAAGCGATAAGACCCATCATAGTGGCCCTTTATCTAGCAGATAAGGATTTACCAAGCTTACCCAAGAGGTCTTTATCTGAAAGATAAGAAAAAGGTACATAAGGTGCCTTCTGCTTTTAAATCTTTAATTGAAAAGACCTTATTTTTTTAAGTTCTAGGTTGTTTTTTCTTCATGACTTAGTATTAAAGATTCAGATGGATTTTTGTGAGGGAGGTTGTAGTAGGGAGGAATGTTACCAGTGGCCTTCACTGTGTGAAATTAATAGGATTTATGTAATTTTTATTCACAATGTACCAGCTTTCAGATGAAGTAGAAATTCAGCCTCTGATTTCCAGGAGATTTTCTAATGACTTCATGATCCCATGGCCATAAAAGAGATTCATTCATTGACAATTTCGGAAAGTTGTAATTGTGATTATGTTGTGAAGTTTAGAAAAAAATGTGACTTCACAATAGACAAAAATGGAGGAAAAATTAAGACAGTTCTTTTAATAACTGTGTTGTCAGCTAAGCTAAATGATGACTAGTCCTTTACCTATGTGATGTAAAGATATGTAAGCAGAAAACATATAAAGAAATTAAAGCTAATGCAAAGAACTGGCACTTAGAATGAGATTAACACACTGGAAAACACAAAATAATACTACTGCTAATGCTCAGTAGAGAAAAACACAGAGTAAATTCCAGAGAAAGCAGAGAGGAGCATATGTTTTTTATGAGAAAGGCACACATAAGGGCCACTGCATGGTTGAAAACAGGACAGGATCTTTGGATTTAGCTGATTTAATCCTTAATGTTACAGACACTTTTTAATAGAATTGTTTCAAAAAGGCTCAAGCCCTTTTTGGGAGTAGCTGGGCTGTTGCCTCTCCCCCCTTGAAGGAAGGCTGTTGTGCAACATCCGTACACTCATAATCACCTGGCACCTTCCAGTTTACAGTGTGACTGTGTCCCTGACTAGTCCATACTTGTTTTGTCTTCCCTGCTGATGCTATCTTTTAGCATAGTGACATTTCTTCTTCCTTCCCAGTGTTTTTCATTCCCATCCCCATGTAAGCCCAGACATCAGTCAGCCTTTACCACAGCACATGGGCAGAGCCCTCCTTGGGCCATTCTGTCCTTGCTGGTCCAGAAGTGACAATCATCAATTGACTCTGTGCCCCTTCTGGGACCAGGGACATATCAGACTCACTGTTTGTTCCACCTCAAGTTGCTTTGGGTATGCTCTGTGAAATTCTCCTGAATTTCCAGGCATCCAAGAACCTAAGCTGCCACATACTGGAAATCCAGTAGGTTACTGCCCAAAGCAGTTGTCTACCACATAAATTGATAGCGTTGGCAGCTCTGCTTGTGAAAGACCCCCTGTTCCCCAGATTGTTAATCATCCTGCTCTGCACCTGTTCCAGCTTGAATTCTTCATGCTTGAACAAGGGCAGTAAAGCAGAGTCTGAAGGGATCAGATTGTATTAGAAGAGCTTGGAGCAATTCAAGCCAGGACTGAGCAGCAATTATAATGAGAGATACCCTCCAGGTTACGCGAGAGGCAAATTGCCTCAGCGGTGAGCAGGAATTTGTAGTGCTGCTTTGAGCCTGTTTGCTCAGGAACCAGGGGATTTCATTGCCATTGTTGACAATATGACACCTTTTAGGGGCAATTGATTCCCATTCTTAAAAACTATCTGGCACTGAAGCAATAAGTGAGTGGAAAGGTGTGAATTAAAATATGTACATGGCTAAATATCATCACTCAGGTATTTGCTTAGATCTGAAATTACAGCTGCAAAGCTGATATTATTCTCTGTTGCTCCAACTACCCTCCAGTAATTGCCCCATGAGCAATTCTGCTGTGTCTTTTATTTATTTATTTGCAATTTTGAAAACTGATTGAGCTTTCTGCCTCTGAAAAGCTATAAGTAGGGTCCCTTCATTTTAATGTACCCACATGGAGTCCCTTCACACTGGTGTAACCTCTCATGCCTGCAAGTCTTTGTAACAGGTTTTTGCTGCCTCATACTCCAGAAAAGCCAATGAAGCTGCATCCACTGGCTTCAGCAGAATAACTTTCCCACCACACACTTCTCTTCATGTTTATTTCATTCAGAAAAAGATTTTGTCTGAGTGTTGCTCACAGGCACTTCTGCTGTCCTCTTCTTCCCTGACAACATGGGAACAAATTCAACACCCCTTCACTTACATGTATTCAAAAATGAAAATTATTTTGCTTGGTACATTTGAATGGTATCTTATAAAAAGGGATATTTCTTCCTTGAAATCACACTCCAGCAGGAGCTGCCCCAATCAGCAATGTGTGCTCTCTCTCTCTCTGTAGTTGTTCCATTGAAGTAGTGTGAAAGCTCCAACTGTGTGTCCACTGTCATTCTGTGTTAGAAGTCAGGGGTAAGGTAATGATATGCAAGGCTGATCCATCTGTAATACTTTCCTTGGAAGTACAGTTCTGCTGTTTCTGCTGTCAGCCTGCATTTGGAGTGCAGAGAGTGCTGCATGACTTGAAAGCAGCAGTAGGCAATTCCCAGTTTAAGCCTTAGATATTTACATATTTATGCTCACTTCAGCAGAGTAAATATGCTATGAATAAATCCTATTATGTTTGAAACTGTACTTACAGTATAATAAAACCACAGTACTGTGGTGCAATCTCAGGTTTTATTTTGGTTTCAATATGGGCACAAATTTTGTAAATTATATATTGTTAACATTTCAGTCATCATCCAACAGTAATTAGAATACCTTGTATAATGTGGGAAAATAAGGAAGAAAAAGTTCTTTAATCTTTAAAAAAAATTTAAGGAAAAACGTTGCCTGCAGTAAAACAGTTCTGTTAGAAATGTCCAGTCCACCAGGGATGACTCTATAGCTGTTACCTTTGTTATTACTGGTTTTTAAGTTGTGTGTATCTGAATGAGCCATCTATTGCAAGAGATTTTTTTCAAAGGGCATTGCCAGGTATTGCTGATACAATGCCATGATGGTACATGTGTCACAGCCTTATGCTGGTGCTGAGTTCTGGGGAAGAGATCATTTGATACCTACCAAAATTTCTTAAGTTTATGTTCTGGAAAAGGTGGCTGGCTGCTGCTTGTGTTTGTGGGATCCCTGCAGCAGTTATTGCAGCATTGTGCTAAGATGAGGAATCCCTATTAGAAGAGAGGCAGTCTTTTATTGTAACAAACACCCCAGCCAGAACATCTTGTTTGTGTTCTGAGTCTTGCTACCAACCTATTCCATGACCTTCCTCAAGACGTGACACCTTCCTCTGCTTTTATTTCCTTCCCATCCTCCATGTGTATGTTATGTACTCTTCGTATTATTACCATCCAAAGGAATTTTAAATGCTGTCATTACATCAAAGTACTGATTTGTGTGCATGTGTGTGTGTGCACAAATCTTTAACACCAACATCTCACCTGGTAAGAACCAAATGAGCTGCTCACAGTAGGAAGCTCTGTGGTGGACTCCACATGGTTACTTTGCTTTGACAGCTTGACCCCAAATCCACTGAAGTAGAAGAGTTTCACGTTATCTCAGCACAGACAATCCCCTAATGTTTGCCAAGAGCCTTTTGGTAAATTCAAAGATCAAGTCTTGCTCCATCTGCTAGATGGTGTATGAAGACTACCCATCCTAATTGGAATAGTCACAGGATTTTCCATGGAGTATTTGACAGCATCCATCTATGCCAAAGCTTTCACATTGCAGAGGGAACTTCCAGGTCAGAAGCAGACTCAGAGAAGCTGAAAGTGTAACACTTTTGTATATGTTCTAGTGCAGGGCACGAGGAGTCTCTTACAGAGAACCTGAATGAAGGAAAAGGAGTTGAAGGAGTAAGGAGAGTTGAAAAATAAAAAAGGTGAGGAACTATGAAACCTGTAAAAAGAAGAAAATGTATCTCCAGCTAAGCACATCAGAACTTAAACAATAGATAGTCGTGTCAGGTTGCTGTTGATAATTCAGGCTTTGCTGGACACAGGGATTTGGGCTGAATCCAGTAATGTCTACTTGTCAGAGAAAAGATAAGAATATCAATGAAACCTTTTGAAATTTGCCGTTGAGACTGACATGTTCTTCTTAACTTTGAGGGAAGAATGAAAAACCCATCTCCAAAAGGCATTTGATGATTTTTTCAGACAAGGTATTATCTCTGAAATTTCCAGGTGGAATACTTTTTAAGAAAGGCTAGTTTTAATAGGAGCTGCAAAAAGAGGCTCCAGGCAGTGCAGTCTGCAGCCTTGGACTGTGTGTTGAGTGTGTGAGGGGTAAAGAGTGGCTGTGCTTATCTCAAAGCACTTCATGGAATGCTTAGGTGTCTGTGCCTAGGACATAAACCATGGAACTTGCTTTCTGTGGAGTTGCTGTGCTGTGACAGTGGCCATTTCACTTCCCATAGCTGCCTCTCTGTTCCTTTATGATCCTTGTTCCTGTGTTTTCAATATATTGTTCTTACTGCTTTTTATGTTTAATCTGTGAGTTCTTTGAGGTAGGGACACTCACAAAAGCGAGGAGAAGGCAGATGCTATTCTCAATAGGAGAAAGAAACACAAAGATCTCATAAGAGCATCACTTTGGTCAGAACTTGAGGAAGATTAGGAATCAGTATGCAGTTCTACTTTGAGCAGCTACTGGCAAAATTAGCTCAAGGAACAGAAGAAATAGTTTGTGCACTGCCTTTTATTGATGTCTGGATCAGATTTGCTTATATTTCTTTGCAGTTTGGCTTAGGGAAAATACAGATTTCCTTCTGTTAGACATCAGTATTGTGTTATTATGACATATTCCCAGGCCATTTATTAAGTCAGCACAATCTCAGGTGCTGACACTCTACTATCTTACACTACTCACCACAGGACCATTATTTAAAAAGCAAATGTGTCCTTCTATTAAGAGAATAGTTAAACCTGTGTTAGTAAAGAGATGACATCAGAGGTCACCCTCTGGTCCCAGGATGAATGGTCCAGCTCACTGAACTCTTGTTACCCCCAGAAGAGGGTGGCCAGGCTCTCCTCACCACTATTATTACCATTTTAAGATTAAGAATAAAATGCTACAGGAGAATTAAGGGTCTATAGAGACATATGAGCTACGTCAGGAATTGCTGAAGCCTCACGTCACAGGAATCAAAGCTCATTTTCTAGACTTCTGGGGTCTGTGACCACAGATACTCCCAGGGCTGCCATGCACTCAGGGTAGGGATGCCAGCATGGCTGTTTGGGCCTGGCTCAGGAGCAGGAGCAGAGCAGTGACGTGCAGACACCAATTCACCACAGTCACGCTGCTTCCCAGGCACAGCCCCACGGACCTTCACAAGGATGCTGCCCAAGATCACACAAGAAGTTTGATGTTGTGGCAAAACTGAATTCCTCTGCCCTAATTCTCAGCCTCATACAGGACTATTGGGTCATTGTTCCCCTCTTAGGAGGTTAGATTTCATTTCTGTGGCGAATCAAACACAAATCTCCAGAAGATTGTTGTTCCACAGAGCACAGACTGCTGGCAGTTGTTCCCAGACTCGAAGGCCCATAAAACAAATTATGGGGTTATTTACTGAGAGAACAGAAAGATACTTTTAAATTGTAGCAAATACATTTCTAAATTGAGTCCATTAGGGTTGTGGTGGGTAGGATTTTTGACATTGCTTTCAGTAAATAGAGCCCTGAGAAATCTGAAAGCATGAAGACTCGAGTTGTTTTTATTTTAGAAAACATGAGAAATGGTATGTGGAGAAAAGTTTTGTACAAACCACAGTAACTTGACAGATCTTCTGCTGAGGATGGAGTGTGCCAGAGCAAACCAGTATGTCTTAATTAATAACCCTGTCTACTCAGTACAACTGCAGTAATACTAATCATTTCCCAAGTAGTCTTGGCTGAACACAAAGGCTTTTTAGACTTCTGTTTGATTTGTTTTTTTCAGAACTGTAGTGTTTTGAAGATAAATAAAAACTGCTAATGAATATGTATATGTTTCCTGATGCAGAGTATCTCAGTGAATATTCTAGGACAGTTTTGTAGTCTGCAATGAACATGTTCCTTTGAAGTTTTTACAGATCTAAAAAGGCAGTCATTATGTTTGGGTCACACATTAGTTTACTGATCTATTTAGACAAAGAAACTAAGCTTAGACAAAATATTTCAAGACAGGTACACTTTTCAACTTCAAACCACAAAATACCATGAAAATTCTTCTCAGTAGCTGCCAGACAATTAAAAATCGACTTAACAATATGGAATGAGTTTTAGTTCTGCCTCTGAGGAAAAACCCATTTTCCACGATTTTCTCATTGCTTAAAACAAGAAAAGGGAATGAATTGAGAGGCTCCAGAGGACTAGTGTCCATATGAAGGTTGTAGGGATACTGTACTGTGAAGCACCTGCTGTCCAGACTGGTGGCTTTGTGTCCTGCCAAATAGTTTCAGAATGAACAGCTGTGGGAGCATCTTTCGATTTGTCTTGATGGGAAGTGAAGGTCTTGATGGAAATGAAGTCTTCATCTCCAGTCTTTCCAAAGCAGGGGTAAAAAAATGAAATTTCCATTTCCTGTTTGTGTTTTCAACCTTCCAGTGTCAATCAAAAGACTGAAGCAAGAGCATTGTCCTGTTGCCTAAGGTACTGTAAAAGCTCCAGGCAGCCCAGCCACATCCAGCCTTCTGCATTGAAGGTTATTTTGGAAGCATCATTCACCTTTGCCATGGGATGAGGGGACTATGCTTATTCTGAGAGCATTTATAAGGATTATAAGAATTTATAAGAGCTGAGCAAAATTGAGATTAGCTTCTTGGTTAGAGCATGGTGCTAACAAGGTCAGAGACTCGATCCCTGTGTGGGCCATTCACTTAAGAGTGGGATTCCATGATCCTTCTGGGCCCTTTCCAGCTCAGATTGTTCTGTGATTCTGTGACTGCAGCAAGCAATGCTGAAGCCATCACAAGCTGCCACCCAAACCTCCTCATAGCCCCAAAATCCTTGCTCTAGATCTCTCTGGAGAACATGCTATGTGTGTGTGTGTGTGTAACACTCCTGTGACACAATCAACTGGGAATTAGTGAAATCCTATTTTAACTGATGACTTAAAGCAGGATGCAAATTCCCTGAAGGGGAGGGGACAGATCCTGCAACCATGATGCTTAGATCCTGTAAGACAATTAGCATTACAATCAGCTTTACTGCACCATCCAGAAATCCTGTACTAAGTCTCCAGTGAGGTCATTTCACCGCAGGTGCTTTGCCAGGAGAACTCCAATCCCAGCCTCACCCTGGCCATGGCAGGCATGGCAGGGGCTCTGCTGCTGAGGCTCCCTGGTTCTCCTGGCTGCTGTTGTCACCTCCCAGAGTAGTGGCAGCAGCAGAGAGCCCTCGGAGCAGACCTATGACATACCAGCAAAGTGCTGTGTCTCTTCAGTGTAGGTGCCAGATGGCAGATGCCAATGGAAGGAAATGCATTTATCCATCAGCCTTGGGCTCTGAATGAGTGCAGCCTGAACTCAGCTTGGGCTGCCTGTTCCCAGATGGAGGTGGTGGGTTTGAGGAAGGTTTCAAATCCAGCTGATTAAGCTGACAGGTGTCAGGCTGCAGCTGCAGAGCAAAGGCTGCTCTGTGATGGGACCTGCTGACCTTGTTAATCTGGGGAGATCTATGTCCAAGTGCTCTCTGCAGGTGGAAATTTGCAGGGGAAAATGCAGCGTCTTTCACCTGCTTGATATTTTGGCTGCGTCAGGTTTGGCACCCATTTAAAAACCAGATTGATTTTGTTGGACTTTTTGTTGACAAATATTTTGTGTTTAGTTAGCCAGAAGCCAGGGACTGATGGTTGCATTCCTCTCTTTCCAGCAGGAGCTGTGCTGAAATGCAGGTTTGCTCCCTGTCATGGGCCTGTGCTGCCTGCTCTGGTACCAGTGGTGCTGACTTTGCATTGTACCCCCCAGAACCTGTTCACCTTTATATTTACACTAACACAAATCAGCTCAAGAGCACATGTCAATGATTGCACAAGTACCAGCTCATGGTGTATCCTGAAGTGTGCCCAGCAGCTGTGGAGTTGTGTTGAACAGATTATTCCAGAAAATGCTTTTGCACCATGCCAGGCATCCCACAAAGAGAATAGGTCAGCAATGCTATTTAGTGCCTAAATTTAGCAAAAGGCATCTTCTGCAGCAAGCTAAGGGAGTGCTGCTATCACACTTTTCTGAGTTTGAAAGCCTGGCTTTGTTGGCCTAAACTTCCTGCCTACCAGTTTGGTCTTGTTCCAGCAGTTATCCCAAGAGCTGACATCCATGTGGAGTTTGTTGTGGTCCTGGCTGTAAGAGGAGCTCTCTGACATGCATTGGTCCAGTTCTGTGGGTGCAAATGGGCTGGATGTGTCAGGGTGTGGAAGCTCTGGCTGGCAGAGATCAAGAACACCAGTGCCAGGTTTTGTCTCGTGCCTCCCAGGAGGCTCAACACAAGACAAGGGAGGAAAACAGCTTCATGATGTCTGTGCATTTCTGGGCTTGGGGACCGATCCAAGGGCTGGCACAGCTGCCACCGTCACCCCAAGCGTTGCCATAGCTCATGGATGCTGCCCACAGTGCCCATCAGCTGCTATGCAACCCAAAATAGGCTCAGCACAAAGCACTCCAGGAAACTCCCTCTTGTTTTCCCTCCGTGTCCCCTTCATCCGGCACTCTGATGCAGAGAGGTTAAACTGAAATGAAGAGGTTACCTCATGAATGAATGGGATTAATTTCATTAATATTTCATACTTTTTAAAAATAGCCGATTTTCTCTTGCAGATTTGAAATGAAGCAGCATTTTGTTTTAGGTAATCATTTTTAGCATTTCTTTGCACTTCTTAAGATAAATTTAATACTCATTTCATCTCTTTTTGACTTGTGGGAAATAAAATGAGTGGCTGGGGATTTCTTTCTTTTCCTTTGTTTTTCTTCTTGCCACCCTGTAACTACTTAATATTTCCTGGTTATTATGAATAGTGCAGGGGATAATAATATTAATAATAGTAACACCCACCAAAACATACAACTGTTACTAGATTGATGACATTCCTTTTTTCTTTCCTTTTCTATTTTTCAATGCTTTCAAACCTGGAAGATTTTGGAAAGCTAGGTCTTGGTCCTACAACCATGTAAGTTTTGTACTAGGTCAGAACAAAAATCCATCTGACATAGTATTTATCTCCAGGAAAGACCAGTAGGAGATATTTAAAGCCAAAACCAAAGAAAGAACAATTATATGTACACAAAGTGTTTTCCATACATTTGTGACTGAGGAACTAAAAATTATATTTTCGTGAGTATAACTTTCACTCTTGTCATTGCTACCTTCCTCCTCAGTACAAGACCAAGATTCAATGACAAGGTTGCAAAATTTAAGTCTTGAATGACTGCATGTGACCTCTGAATTCGGGGGATATCTCTGAAATTTCAGGTCTTACACAGTGAAGTTTTTATAGGCACTCTTGGTTTCTAAGTCCATTGTGGCTATTCAGCCCAGACTTGCCTGAAGATGTTAAATACAGCCATGGTGTGGGATGAAAATATTTGTTAAATACTAGTCAAGGAGGTTGCTGGAATCCTTGAGTGAGAAATTAATCTTATCAGAGACAATAGAAAATGGAGAGGATATATACTGAGAAAAACATGTTTAGAAATTTTCAGTTAAGCCTCTTAGGAAGTGTTGGAGAAGATCAAAAGCCATTTGTTTGCTTGTTCCTTTTCTTTCCTCGTGGTGCTGTATTTCTTCCTGAATAAAGTAATTTCTTTCTACAAGGTTTTACAGAATTTTACCCTTTATAAAGGAGTGCTGTATATCAAGGTTTAGTTTAAACATCCCATCCCAACATTCCCTGCCTTTCACTGTGGAGAAGGTCATCCCTGCTCACCTCACAGCAGTGTCTCATGAGCTTTGTTGTCCTCTCTAAAAATTTACTGAAATAAGAAACCATTACCATTCCACTGATCAACTCAGCCTTACCAGGGTGCTGATGGGTGTGCTGAGGGGACAACAAGGTCCCCTGGCCTCCCAGCCTTGAACACGTTAAATTGTGATCATGAAGATGCCCTGCTCATGGAGCAAGATTCTCACTCTTCTTTGCCTGTTCAGCTTCTGACAGCTTTTCTCCCTTGTTGAACAAGACACCCTGCATCACACAAAAGAGGTGTTTTTAGGGATGTGTTTGAGGTGTGCAAATTATAAGCAGGATTTGCTGACTTGCTTCATTCCCTGCCATGAAGACGAGCACAGGATGACTCTTGAATGTCACCCTACCAAACACATTTGCCACAGTTGTACACATCTTACTTTTGAGATAGAGGAGCTGGCAAGCCTGGAGTGTTACTTGTCCTCATACCTCAGGTGTATTGCTTTGGTTTTGCCATCCTCACCAGGACCTCCATAGCTTTGCCATGAACCAGAGGTTTTGCTGTGATGCCATGTGATGCTTTCACCCCTTGGTTTGGAGTGGAACATCATGGCTGGGATACTTCAGAGAAAGAGGCTGCCAGGGAGAAGATGGGGAGGAAGAAGGGCAATCCAAGCGAGTTTTCTGAGGATATCTGGTCAGCTTTAAGGAGAACAAAGCTGCTTTAACACTTGGGTTTGTTGCTGACTTTTAGGCTTGGAAAAATGCCCATTTGGCTGCTGAGGCAGCAGCCTGAATTGTTGTGCAACTTGGCTGTGAAGGGAATGCAAAGGGATTTCTTCCCCTTCAGGTTCACGCATCGCTAACCATGCCAGGCGTGTTGCTCTGTACTGTACACCCGGAATGAATAAACTGCTCCTAATAAAGAACTGATGTTGCTAATATCTTCGTGTAATTTAAACCAAGGCTTTTTGAATTTAGCTCATTTGGGGAAGAAAAAAAACCACTGATGTTGCAAATGCTTATGCATCTGATTAACTTCTCCGCTTAGCTTAATTTGCAGGATCAGGGCCTTAGCTATCAAGAGGCTACGTGGCATTACAGCCCTTCTCTACATCTTCATTAGAGCCTCTTTCTTACGAATTTGCTTTCATGCGTATTTTTACAACCTCTGTTATAAACTGGGTTGTATCTACCAGCAGCAGTGTTTAACTATGTCAGCTCCTCAGTGCCTGGGCTAATCCCTTGTCCTCCTTGACAGGAGTCGGGGGAGAGAGCTGTTTCCTAAGGATCCATGTGGAAAAGTTGTCATGTTGCTGGTCATTTGCCTAAAAAATTGAGGAGGTTGTGAGTTTTTTATTAGGGACAGTATTTTTGCCGCTTTAGAGTTCTTCGTTTGGGTTTTGCTTTAAAATTTTGTAAGAGCAAAATTGTTATTTTTCTCCAAAAGTACTAATTTTCAGGACTGAAAGTGATGGGGTTTTTCCTGTTTTCTGTTGCTTCTGCTCTTCTCCTTTCTACCCTGGGCTGTCTGCAACTTTTTTCTTCCTTTTCTGTTTTTTGGTTTTGTTGGGTTTTTTTTCTCCACTTTTATTCTATCTTCTTTTCCATTTCAAACAGTTTTTTTGAATGGCACGATGGAAAAACAGTTCCTCACAGCTTTATCCAGCTGCTGTGGCTGCTGCACCTCATGCTATCAGATTTTAGATCTGGCAGCCCTAGTGGGTGTCCATCTGGGGAATTATACAGGTGCAGAAAGGAGCAAGTGTTTCTTTTCTCAAAGGTCTGTGTTGTTTCTGCCCTGCCTGGTGTTCAAGGACATGCTCCCTCACCCAGCAGATCCCTCCAAGGTGCCATGACTCTGGTCTGCTCACCCCCCAAAGCACTGGGAGGAAAGCTTGACAGAGGCTGAGATGTGAATGCAGATATTAAAACACAAAGACTTAATTTGTTTTAAGGGTTATGCCTAATCCTTTCCCTCCCAGAGCTCTCTTTTTTGGAGTCCAAATCCTTGTTACAGGACTCAGCTTCTAGAAGCAGATGTAGCACTGGCAGATTCCCAGTTGTAAGAGACCTGGAGGAAAGTTTTGACTGTGTGTGTCCCCACATAAATGCTGGTGAGCTTGGTCCATGGCTGGGGCATCCCCAGGCCAGGGGACCTGCCAGCTGTCCCCTTGCCATGCCATCAGGCATTCAGGTGCAGTATGTGGGCACTCAGAATCAATGTGTGCAGGCAGACCCTTCTGGAAGTTGCTTTAAATACAGAGATTCACATGCCTCAAATATATATGTCCATAACTTATCTGGTTTTGGTTTTTTTTAAGAATTTTAAGAGTTGTTTCACAGGCATTTGTGAACTTAAATTGTAGCAGAAGTAAATTAGTGGAGGAAGTAGAGAAGAGATCTGCAAATTGTTATCCTTTCCTCTCATCAGAGTATTATATTTAAGTGTTTTCTTTTTTATTTTATTTAGTTACGCCACTTGGTAAATTAATTCCTGATTCTGCTGGGTGAGATGGGAGGAAGGAGCTTTAACTACACACAGACTTCAAAGGTGAAATCTCTGTGTAGATCAACTGGGTATCAGTCAAAAGCTGCATTTGTTTGGAAAAATCTTGAGAAGTTCTGGTCCTTTGGTGCCTCTGTGGCAGCTCAGGCTATGCCCACATTCCTCATTATTCCTGGGGTTCACTCCTGATCCCAGTGTGACACATCTGAAGCAGGGACCACCTCAGCTGCCTTTGCAGGTGCACAGAGCCTGGTCAGAGCAGGTGTGAGCAGCAAGAGCCCTTGGGGCTTTGCCAGGGCGGAAGGTTTCGTTGAGCTCTGCATTCACTGAGTCCTGCTTGGCTTTTGTAAGAAGTGACAGATGCAAACATCTGCTGGCACCCCAAAATGCTGCCTCCCAAGGGAGCATCTAGGTCTGAGCTTAGAAAGCAGGTTTGCAGAAGAGCTGAGCACCTCTGGCTGCTGGGAGCAGGGCTGGGGATGAAGAGGGGAAGTTGTTTCTTACACTGGTGTAAAAAATTCTATTTTTTGATTCATTTTCAGAAGGCTTTTCTGGCATGCCCACCTCAGAAATGCATCCTCATAGGCAAATGCTTTGCTGCTTCTGCTGCTGTATTGTGTCTTCCCAGAGGACAGCAGAGCTGCTTGCACTGGGAAATGCTACTGGCTGCTGTCACTCTTGGGATGGGAGAAGTGCTGTGAGAGCAGGACAAACATTTGTTTTCCAGTGAAAATAAGTACAATGTCAGTTTCTATTCTGCTCAGGTGAAATACCTGTTCCAAAGGGATCACAAGTAAGAGTGATCTGAGCCTGGTTCTTTCTGTAAAACTTTCCATCCCAACCAACATCCCCTTTCCATAAGTCTTCCAGCTTTGAATTAGAGTTCCTGTTATGGCCTCCTGTCTGTAAAGTCTTTCTTTAAAACTTCCAGCCTACAGGCTCAGAAATGGACCCAGTTACACTGGAAAAGTTTCAGCTCAATATTAACAGGTGTGATAACCACTCCTGTAAAAAAGGAGCATTATTGATGAAGTCAATGGCTGCTTGTGGCCATTGGAGACCTGGTGCTCACTCTGTTTTTGCTTTTTCCCGGCAGAACACACTGGGTCAGTCAGCAGAGCAGATTTCCCTTGCAGCCTGGGGCACTGGGACACCATGTTCACTAAAGCTCACACCAAGCCTCCACTGAGACCTGAGGCATCTCCACAGAGGCAGCAGTTGAGGCTTTGCATTTTTTCCTGTGTCTGAGGTTCACGGTGCTGTTGCCAGTTGGTGATTTGGGGCAAGCACTCTCAGAAGGTTGCAGTTAATTGCAGCCCCAAGACACGTGAAAAGTCTCTGTTTCAGCCTGCATGATCGACGAATGAGTCGGAGTTCTTCAGTTCTCGGTCTCAGAGTTGTTTATTGTATCTTATCTATAAAAATTTTTCTCCTGCCCTGCCGAGGTCTGTCCAGCAGAACAATTCAAGGCACACTGCCTGCCCCCAGGGCAGTGTTATCTCTTTAAACTATAAACTATGTATAACACATTTACAATTACTTTCCAATACCTATCACCTATGTTAGACAGTTAGTTTCTACTCTTAACCAATCTAAAAGTGCCAACATCACAGCAGAAGATGGAGGTAGAGAAGAAGGAGAAGGAGAAGGAGAAGAAGAAGAAGAAGAAGAAGAAGAAGAAGAAGAAGAAGAAGAAGAAGAAGAAGAAGAAGACCTGGACATGCCCAAGTCCCTCCATCTTGTCCCCAAAACCCCTATTCTAAAAACCCCAAAATCTACTTTTTCACCTAGTGATAATTTTATTATGATCTTCTATTATTATTTTATTATTTACTACTTAAACGTCTGTGGCTTTCAGATCTTCATACAAAGCTGGTAATTTGCTCCATGGGTCATAATCAAATCCACAAGTGTTCTGGGCTGTGTGCCAGGGTCTCTGAGCCCCCTGGCAAGGGTCCCGGCAACTCTGGACACCCAGAGGGATGTACTGAGTTCCCACAAAGCACCATCCACATCCAGCCAACAGGAGGGTCAAACCTGCAGTGGGGCTGCTTGTGTTGCATGGAGCCTCTCAAACTCCTCCTTGAGCTCCTCTGCTGGAGGTTTTGCTCAGTGTCCTGCAAGTCAGAAGGGTTTTGGGGACCTGCCCTTGCTGCTGCAGGCCAGCTCTGTTCATTCTGCACACCCTGAGCCAAGGTTCCTGGGCAGGCCCGTGCAGCAGCACCCTTCTTCCCAGGCGTGCTCGTCGTGGTGGTGATTCCACCTGGCTCCAGCTAGGAAGGCTTTGGCATGTATTGACAGTAATGCACACAGGGGGAAAAGCTCCCCATCTGTGGTCACGGAGCGCAGAGACGAGTGGCTGCCTTCCTCAACAGATGGCACAACAAACTACACGGAGCTCGCGGCCCCCTGGGACACGCAGCCTGACATCAGATCGCTTCAAGAACATATTGAAATAAGTCCTCCCTGAATCCCCTGACAAAGCCTTGGGTGATGGAGGCACAGCAGTTTTGAGGGGTCCCACCCTGCTGCCTGTGCCTGCAGCAGGATTTGGGGGGGCAGGCTGAGCACTGAGTGAGACAGCCCCCAGATGCCGGGGCTGGAGCAGCGGGGAGCTGAGACGTTAGCACTTCTCCGTAGGTAGTAAGTCTTTTCAAGCTGAATAAGCTCTTTGTTCTGAGAAATTCTAACTTTAAACATCTGTGGTAGGAGTTTTAGCGTTTTACTTCAGGGATAATAGACTTGGGCTTGTCTGAATGGAAGGGGAGCAGAAGCACTTTGAGGAAAAATCGTGTTCTGAGGTTGCCTCTGCTGTTGGAAAGTTCTGTGTGGTGGAAATCTGCCCTAAAGCTGGGCAGTGGTCATGTCATCTTGGCCCTAAGAATACTCTGGACATGTGAAGCAATGCTCAAATAAGAGCAAATTTGAAAATTTCGGAGCTCAAAAATCATAGTGGTCAGCAGCCCAGATAGAACCATCAGCACCAGAGATGCCTGGAGTGTCTGTAGGGGATGGGGCAGGACTCCCTTTCCATGTCTGTCCAGGGCTTGGGATGCTGTGCCAGTTCAGCTGTGTCCTCAGTGACAGTGGTGAGTGAGAAAGAGAAAGAAACAACCCACCCAGCATGCAAATAGCATCAGCATCAGATGGAGTTGGAGCTCATAAAGAAACAAACATTAAATTAATTTAGTTCACAACTCTCCTGTAGGGTATGGGATCTCCTTGTTTTCCCAGGAAGAAGTCTAGAGAGATTAATGTCAAAAAGATCCACTAATTTTGATGACCCAATTTGCATGCCTAATGACCTGATTTTTCTGAACACTTCACGTTCTTTAGCATTTTATGTGCTGGAAGGACAATGCCCTTGTTTTCTTTCACAGCAACGAGTGCTCAGCAGTTTTGTGAATCAGAACTTGGGGTATTAATTTATGCATTCAAAAAACAAAACCCCACACAATTACTGAGACACAGCTTTCAATGTATGGTTTGGATGACTTGGCAGTATCTCAGAAAAACTCTTCAGCAGAGACAGAGATAAGAGCTAGTGCCCCAGGACACCATTCAGCTGCCTTCACCATGTCTCCTTCCTCCTCACATTTCCTGCCTTGTTCACTGGGCACTTTCCAGTTTCAGCAACAAATGAGAGGGGAATTGAGTGGATATAGGGCTCTTTCCCAGCAGATGCTAAGGTAGTGTTTACAAACTTCTGACATCCTGACAACCTTAGTAAGTAGTAATCAGCAATTTGTGTTATTACTTCTGTAGAGCATAGCATCCTCTTTTTTTGCTCTTTTATTATTTATTTCATCCTATTCTGAAGAATTTACACTCCATTTTAACATGTGGCAGAATCAGAATTGTTTGGGTTGGAAGGGACCTCTGGAAGTCTTCCAAACCACCCTCCCTGCCAAGGCAGGGTCACCTGGAGCAGGTTACACAAGAATGTGTCCAGGTAGGCTTGGAATGTCTCCAAAGAGGGAAACTCCATGACCTCCCTGGGCAGCTGTTCCAGTGCTCTGAGACCCTCAATGTTAAGAAGTTCTTCATGCTGAGGTGGAACATCCTGTGTTTTAGTTTATGGCCATTGCTCCTTGTCCTGTTGCTGGGCACCACTGAAAAGAGTCCAGCACCATCATTTTGACACCCACCTTGAAGATATTTATGTGCATTGATGAGCTCTCCTCTCAGTCTTGTCTTCTGCAGACTAAACTGGCCCAGCTCCTTCATAATTTTTTTCCCCTTAGTGAATCGTTGCTGACTACTCCTGACCTTCTCTTCTACATGCCTGGTGCTGACCTCCAGAATGACCTGTTCCTTGCCTTTACTGGGATGGAGATGTGGCTGACTGGCCAGTAATTCCCTGGGTGTTCCGGCTTTAAAGTACTGGGTACTCCTTTTTTTCAAGTTATATTACTTTATTTTTTAAAGTAATATTGCCTTCCTCCAGTCATTGGGCACCTCTCCCGCTCTCCATGACTTCTCAAAGATGGTGGGGAGTGGCTTAGCAACATCTGCCAGCTCCCTCAGCATCTGTGTGCGCATCAGGGCCCGTGGATGGGAGCTGTGTGTATGTGGTCTCTAATCCACTCCTCTGTGACCAAGGGAAGCCTTCCTTTTTCCTGACTTCTCTTACCTCAAGGTCTGGGACTCCTGACATCAGCAGTAAAGGCTGAGGCAAAGAAGGCATTCAGTAATTCCACCTTTTCCATATTTTCCATTTCCAGGACAGCCAACTGGTTCATCAGCAGCCGCACATTTTCTCTAATCTTCCTTGTTCTGCTGGTGGAATATTTCTGTAGCTTTCTCCTTGGGTTCTGCAGTTTCATGTGTGGATTTGAACATGGGGATGTTCTCACAGTGGTCCTGCAAGGAGCACTGCCACCAAGAGCGACAGCTTTGTCCTTCCCCCTCCACCACTGTGCCACCATGGCAAGTATGTGACTGGGTCCAGACCAGAGCAGTGACCCTAGACAAGCCCTAAGTCTTTCACCCATGGAACTGAAATAGAAAACACATTGGATTTGGACAGGCTGATGAAACGGAACGATATTACTTCTCTTCAGCCTCCTGCTATTGGTCATATCTGTTGGATGTTGCTCTGGCCCCACTGTGGACCAGTACAGAGGGACAAGCTATTCAAAATATCTCCCTGGGTATTTGCAGGGGTTTGCTTTGCTGCTGATCCCAGCTTAACTCATTCTGTGGCACAAGGAAAGCTCATCCTGTGCCAGCAGGTTCACTTTTGCTGCATGCACGTGTGCCAAATGCAGACCATGCTACCTGCACAGGACAGAAATCCTCAGTGGGAAATGCTCAGGGGCTGATCTGTGTCGGGATCTGTACCTTGTCAGTGACCCTGAGAAAGGTGAGAAAGTCTCTTTTCCCAGCCCAGCGCTTGAAGAAGGAGTCAGAGCTCCTCATTTCTTGGTCTCAAGGTTGTTTATTGTGTCTTATCTATAAAATTATTTCTCCTGTCCTGCCGAGGTCAGCTCAGCAAGACAGTTCCAGGCACTCTGCCTGCCCCAGGGCAGTGTTATGTCTTTATACTAAAAACTACATGTACAATGTTTACAGTCACTTCCCAATACCTATCACCTGTGTTAGACAGTGATCTTCTACTCTAAACCAATCTAAAAGTGCCAACATCACCCAGAAGATGGAGGCCAAGAAGAAGAAGGAGGAGAAAGGCTGGACATGCCCAGGTCCCTCTATCTTGCCCCCTGAACCCCCATACCAAAACCCTTCAAATCTACTTTTTCACCTTGTGATAAATTCACTGTCATTCTACTTAATTTTTCGTGACTTGCTGATCTTCATCTAAGGTTGATAATTTGTTCCATGGGTCACAATCAAAACCAGAGGGGCATCTTGGGCTCTGTGCCAGGGTCCCTGAGCCCCCTGGCAGGGCCTTGGCTGCTCAGGACAGCCAGAGGGATGTGCTGGGTCCTGACAGATCTTACCTGGGCTGATCTGTGTCACCCACTGAGAACCTAAAATGCAGCAATGCTCAGGAGAAGTGAGGTGGCCTTTTGACTCTGACATGTTACACACAGGTTTAAGGCAGACGGTGAAGGAAAAATTCTGGCGGCTTGCTTGAAATCAAATGTCAAATAAAATCAACACGATTTAATTAAAAGCAAAAAAATCTTTCAAAAGAAATCTTTGAATTAGATTGAAGACTCTATCTCTTAAGAACATACTGCAAGCTTAATTTTTGATGTTACAGTTAAATAAAGACATACTTATCTGATTAGCTGTAATCCTCTCATGTTTATTCCTTGAGTCAGAGACCCTATAAAAATGTATCTGAGATTTAGAAGTGGGACCCAAGGACAGTCTGCACCTGGTCTCTTTGTCTGATTGCAAGAAGATATCTCTGCAATGTTACCAACAGAAAATTTCTCAGCTGTTTTGATAATCTCTATTGTGCTTAAAACTGAAACATAAAGCAAATATATTTGTCCATCTCCTTCCATGGTTACCAGTCCTCACCCAAGTTTTTTGGACTTTCTCTCCTTGTAAACAGAAGTGGAGCACAGACTTGACCAAAATCCCAAGACCCAAGACAATCTTTCAAGGGGGTTGAAAGTCTCCCCATCCATGAACAGGAACCTCCATCCCACGGCCCTGATCCCACAGTCTGGGCTCTCTAGAAGGGAGTCCTACATGGTGTGTTCATTTCAGCCATGGTTTTCCTCCCTGGCTGAGCACAAAGATGGTGTTTTCTGGGTGACATCACCCTGCAGTCACGCTGGGGCCATCTCCATCTTGTGTCTGTACCAGTTGCCCCAACTCCATGTGTAGTCAAGCTAGAAGTTAGCAGGAAAATCGAATTCATGAAATTCGATTAGGTCAGACCATCAATGGGAATCACACCCTGCATCTTGCTCCCTTGTATCTCTAGAAGTCTCCACTGCAGCTGCCTGATGGTGAGATAAAACCCATCCAAGGAGACTAATATTCAGATTATTTTCTGTCATGTTCATATTCTGACAACAGAAAAAATAATGAAAATCTAGTTGGTAACTGTACCTCTAGACATTTAAAACCAAACACCAAAAATGGACTGGAGAAGGGTTTGCAGAGGGTTTTTTTTCCGTTCTCTGTTGGGAGTGCCCGAGCTTTCCCTTGCTGCCATTAGTGGGAGCCATCGCACAGGGCAGGGCAGGACCCGGGGCTGCCTGGGGATCGCTCCCTTCGAGACTGGTTGGGATTGTCTGCTGCAAATATTGATCACTGGGAACCAAAGTCTCAGAGAATGTCTCAGGTGGGATTGTTTTGGAGTTTTTTCCCTGTCAATTATTGCATTTTTTTTGTGAAAAAAATGCATTTTCTAATGATCAGATCTCCAAAAATTGAGTGGTCCTGTGCTCACTTCACGGTAAATCTTTAACATATCCAAAATTAATTAGTTTGGATTTTCAGTTCAAAGTGATCTTTTGAGCCAGAAAGTTGTCAGTGTCTGCCATTGACTGTTATTTCCCATTACACTTGTGTACTCACAGCTCCCTTGCCTGTGAGCAAATGTTACCTATTACTACTGAAAAATTGTTAGGTTTATAAATCTCAACAAGTGGCAGGCTGAGCAGTCTTCATATCCATCTATCAGCTAGCCATTTTCTCAAGTTTTATATTTCTCTCATGGTAAGAGTCCCATAATATATTACATCAGACATCACAGTCTCACAGGATTGCATTGAGGCTGTGGCTGAAGCACTCATGGTAGGAGTGGGAAATTGAATTTATAAGGCACTGTAAAATATTTTTAAACCACAGAGCCAGAGGCCCTTCAGTTATCTTTCCCATTTGCAGTATAATGGCATACACCATGGAACTGCTCCTTTCCATGGAGAAATGGCTCTGGTTGTGCTTCCTGCCCCTGCAAGCTGCTGCTCTGTGATGCAGAGGTGCTGTTCCTCCTTGGGAAGACCCTCAGCCACAAACTCTTCCTCAATTCCATTTCCCAGGGGCTTGAGGAGCAGCCCAGCTTTCTCTGGAGCTGGGGACAGTGCTGTTGCTTTTGGAGGGGGAGCAGTCAAGTCGTCCATCAGAGCTTTATTGTGAAACCTCTGCCTGTTCTTGGTAAGCCACACAGGTAAACAATCATAAAAAGCCTTCCTGCCTGATTTGAGAGCACAGCTGTGACAGAGGTGTGATAAAAGGACCAGCTCCAAAACCCGTGTGGATCATGGTGGTCCTAGCGAGAGTTACAGCAACATTTCACATCTCTGTTTATTTTAGTTAAAGAAGAAAAGTTTCAGTTACTGTAGACTTAACAGATTTTTATCTCATATGAAATATGCCTGGCAGAGGACACACTTCAGCATGGTTTCATTGTTAGCAGACCTTCGGCAGTTCGTGTCAAATATCAGTGTAATGGACTTGCACACACTATTGATTTAATGACAGCTATCACTGCAAGGAATTGATCTAATGTTTTCATTAGACTTAAAAAATGTTTCAACAACAAGTTCATTCAGAACTGGATAATTGCAAAGCCCTACATGGCCAAAGATCACATTCCCTATTGAAGTGTAGTTTAGACGATCTTTTTAGAAGATAAGTAGATTAATAATAATAGAGGCACAGTTGAGGGAAATTAAAGCTAGTCTTCATGCCTTAAAAACATAAATAAATTGAATTATCACCCCTTATGTTGCTGGAGGGAATTTTCTGAACTTTTGAACAAATCTTAATGAATGTGCAGTGGTATTCTACTTGCTCTTGTGGCACAATGTAACTGGTTTTGTTGCCCTCTTCTATTTGTCCTTTTTGTGCCTTGCTCCATGGACATTAGCAGAGGTTGGTCTCTTCTTGGACATACAGTTTTATTAATTTCAGCAATAATGGCATCTTTTGCCCTTGAATGTGACCAGGCCAGGGAAGGGCATTTTGTGTGAGGTTTCAGGACCTGCTGTTCTCACAGACATGGTGTTGGACTGTCCTCCAAGGAAGGTTTTTGCATTCCTGGAGCAATGCTGGACTGATCACTGGCTCTGCATTGCCTAAATACCAGTGGAAAAGGAGGTTTCCTGCGCTGATTTGGAAGGTGCAGACACATTTCCAGGTGACAGTGGTTTTCTTGTCAAACCATCTTCAACTTCTGCTTTGCCTTGTACAAAGGTTCCTCCTTTCCAATGATCAATATTCCATTTTTTTGCTGACACTGGACCCATATGTCAGCGCTCACTGAGGTGGGTCATGGCTTGCACTTGGATCTTACTTGGCATTGTGGGTTTCTTGATAAAGGACTGCTCTTGATAAAGGACTTCTCTTGGTAAAGGACTGCAGCTTTCAAATACTTCTAGAGAGCCCAACCAGTGTCTCTGTGCACCTTGGCTCTGATTGCCTGCAGTCTGTTCTGCTCAGATCTTTAAACCAAATCTTGGATATCTTGCATTTTTGAAAATGAGAGATTACAACAACAGGGTTGCTTCAAATATGATGATCTGGGAGTAAAATCTGGGTCTTCCCTCCCACCTATGGAAAGAATTACTTGTCCCTAAATTACAGGAAAGTTTTCCTACTGCTTTGCTTCAGTCTACATTCTGGGGGATGTTATAGCTCAGGAGAGTCTAGAATAAAGAGTATGTCTGGTTATCTAGACTGGTTATCAAACAGAGCAATTCTGAACCAGCATGCCTATATCCCATCTCAGAAAAACCAGAAGCTCTTCTTTCAAGGAATTTCCTGACCTTTTGTATCAATCATGTAGCTTTACTGAACTTGGGGCTCTGTCTGACTGAATATGTTTCCAGTATAACCATTGGGATCTGACTGGGGCAAACATTGGACTTACATGGACTCCTACCACAGAACAAATCTGGGAAGTAAGGCAGACCCACCAAAAAACCCTACCAGAATATGTGATATATTACTAGCTGTTCTCTGGTAGAATTATGTTTGTTAGAAATGCAGTAATAGATTATTCTGATGGTCAGAAAGTGAATAAGAACGATGCAGTGAACACATCCAGCCTCTTGCAGCAAAAGTGCAACCTCCAGCTGCTCTGCTCCATTTCTGCCACCAAAAAGCTGCTTGCAGGCAGGTGAATTGCATGGGTAAACTGCTGAGGAGTTACCCCAGCTCAGCCACACAAATAAAACCTTCTGGCAGCAGAGTTGCAGCGTGCAGCACTGTGGGAGGAGGAGAAGTCCCTTCCCAAAGCCATGGTGATCTGCAGTGAGGCAGACAAACCAAACCTCAGGTGCTGTGGGGAGCAGTGAGACCAGAGGGACACACTGGGTGTCCATGGCATTGCCCTGGAACACGGCTTGGGCTTCTGAACAACACCACATTTGCCTTAAATAACTTCCACAGAAATTCAGCCACTCTGGCAGCTAAAAGCCTCCATGTGTCCTTTGGGGCAAGGGTTTTGTGTGCTTCAAGGTATAATGAAGATTAAAGGCAATATTCTTAAATGAGCAGGGAGATGCTTATGCCAAAATATACATGAGCAATCTAGAGCATGATACAAAAATGCAAATGCAAGAATAGAAGGAAATCAGGACACTGTAATGCATATTGCTTTAATTTGAGGAGCAAAGGGATTTGAGTGGATTTCTAGGGTATAATGCAATACAGAATAATACAGTGTTTATGTCAGATATAGCTGACGAAATCTCCCAACAGATCAATGCAGGAAAAGGCTATAAATCAGAAGTATTGGGAGGTGTCACTTGAGAGCAAACCTATTCTCAAGCTGAGGTAATATTTTCTGATACTCCCTGTAGTTGAATATAGCTAATGTGAAACAATGTGGGAGAGGAAAAAAACCCACAATCCAAATGGCACCTGAAGGGAAAATGAAAGTTTAAAATATCATCTTCAGGATCCATCTTCTGTGCAGATGAGTCTGGGTGAAAAAGAGCACCCATCATCATGGGGATGAAGTAGGAACAGTCAACTTTGCTGCTGGGACAGAGCTGAACTCTGCCCAGGGCAGGGGAGCAGCACCCTGCACTTGAGCACTGCCTCAAGGTGTGGCTCAGTGCTTGGCTCTGTGCACAAACCTCTCTTCTAACAGAGTCACACACACAGCCCAGCTGAAATGAAGGGGCTCCCCATTATTATGAAGTGCCACACATTTCTTTCACATTGCATTTTTTCATTCTTTTTGACTGTGTCAAATCACTAAGTTAATGTGCTGGATATGAATAATCAGGTTTCTGTTGAGCATAGATTTTATTGAAAAACAACAACAACTAAAAAAAATGAACTTAACTAAGAGAACTGCTTTGCTTTCTTCAATAGTTGCTTCTCCTTCATCATGTGTTGAGTTTTAATGTGTAAATGAATGGAGGAAACCTTCTGGCTTTGCAGTCTCTGTGAGAGAAAATTCTTCATGATAAATACCATTTTGGAGGAAAAGGGAATTTGCTTTAAGGCAGGCCCAAACTAGGACTCATTTATACTGGTTTTAAATCACTGGGCTCATTTGCTGTCATCGCTGATATGGAATCAGACCAAGAGAGCAGCAGCTGAGCACCTCAACTTCTGCCTGGGCTGGGCTCTTCCTGCCTGTTCTGCGCCTTCCTAACCCAGCTCCCCCTGGGCTGTTGTGTTATTCCTAAATTAAAGGCAAAGAGGAAGATGAGTAGGTCCTTAGGGGTGGAGGAAGAGCTGGCTGCAGTGGAGATGTGTGGAGATTTGTGCCATCCTGCCACCCCAGTCCCCTGGGGCACATTCTCCTCTCTCAGCTGAGTGGATCCCTTCACTCCAGGGGCCATGCAGTGAGGGCAGGGGCCATGGGCTGGGTAATTCCCACTTTCCCCCATTCAAAACTCAGTTTAGCAGTACTCTAGGGATGTCCTGTTCTGCCTTCAGAAATCATTTTACATGTGTCTGCCTGCTTTAGCTTCTGCTTGATTTCTTTATCTACCTAAAGCTTGGAGTTTAATAGATGGGTAGATAGTTTCAAGTTATCCTCTTGTGCATGAATGCCTGTTTTTTTTCAGATAAAATTTTCTGACATCTCAAACTTTTATCTTGAACATGTATTAGACAAGTTGCTATATATATATATATATATATATATATATATATATATATATATATATATTTGCAGTGTTCATGAAGTGATGGCTCTGTCAAAATTTCTGTTAGAAAATGCTTTTATTTCCTGCACAGGCTGGAGGTGAGGGGAGGGGATGGGTTTGTAAAACACCCTCAAACCTCACTCTGGAGGCTGTTTCACAGCACTGGGAGCTGGTGTCACCTCTTCCTTCCCAGCTGCCTCTCACAGATTTTCCCCGGGTTTCAGAGCTGCTGTTTTGCCTGGTTCCAGTGCGGCCTGCATGGAAGTTCTCCAGCATTCCTCATTTGGTGAGGAGCCAAATTTTGTGTCCAGCCACTCCAACTGCCCAAGTGCACTTGATGAGCGATGCAGGTTACCCCATTACTTGATGAGTGATGCAGGTTACCCCACATCCATGGTTGTCCTTTTGCTGTTCATCATAGAATCACACAATGTTTTGGGTTGGAAGGGACCTTAAAGATAATCTGGTTCCAACTCTCCTGCCATGGGCAGGGGTGCCACCCACTGGATGGGGCTGCTCAAGGCTCCATCCAATCACACACCAAATGTCTGTGCCTTCTGATGATCTGATTTTTTTTCTCCAGATGCAAAACATGAAAGACCAAGGACTTAGAACCAGTACTTTTTCAAAATTACCTTCAATTACTGGTAGTTTTCTTTTGTAGTTACCATTAAAAGCACGTTTTACAAATATTTTCCTTTCACATAGGATATCCCCAGTTAAATTTGGTTGAATTCAGTACCAAACCTGTCACGTACTATGGAGAAAAATGCAAGCCTCTCACATGTTAGAGTGTAATACCAACTCAACAACCTTCATGAATTCACACTGCATTGCATTTAGGATAGTATTTTTTATATCTATTATGAGTTGAATTCTAAACCAGCACACCATCCTTCCCATGGGAAGCAATCCCAGCCTGGGATTTGGCCAGGTCACTCCACTTCTGAAAATCACTATTGTGCTGACACTTGTCCAGCCCCCTGCAACTTCCAGGGCTTACTGAATATTCATATTAATATTCCAATGTTAAGGCTTTTGAGAAGGTTCTCTTACATTTCTGTAGATAAAAGTTTAACAGAGACTGGCTCTGGGGTGGGAAGGCAGCAAAGCATGAGCAGGGTGTTTGGTAGGAATTGCTGACCAAGAGCCTTGTTGTGGTTTTGAGAAGGCCACAAACACTCTTGTTCAGGGTAAGAGAGCTGCTAAAACTAGAAGGAGGATTAATTTAAGAACTGTGATCCTCCGTCTCTTCCAGGAGTGCAAACTGGGAAGAGATATTCTGAAGGAAAGGCAGAAGGAAGGCTCTGGGAAGGAGTGGGGATCAGAGGGGAGCTGGGGACACAGCTGTGTGTGCCTGGGCAGCTCAGGAAGCCATGCGCCAGCTCCAGCCCTCAGACAGGGGCTGCACCCCCTGTTCCTCTCCTGGAGGGTTGGGGCACACATGCACAAGCCCCCAGGGAATTTTGAGATTAAATGTCACTCTCAGGAATGCAGGAACTTCACTTTTTAAATACGTTTTCAGCCCTTTGCCAGTGATTAAGGTTCAAGGTCGAGCTGCATCTTTCCTTGTGGACGTTTGCTTTGATTCCTGATGTGCTTTGCTGAGAAATCTCAGCCGTACAGGGAAGGAGGTGACAGCATGTCAGAGAAGTACATATTTAGTTCTAGCAGTGAGTCAATCAGACATCTAGGCAATTACCCTCTGCTCAGGGTGACAACTGAGAGATGTGTTTATTCTGTCTACAGGAATCTCTGTTATTTTAGGATCCTTTCCAGAGTGCAACCAGTGCTAACTTGTCAGTACGTGGAGACTCTTGTTTATGCTCTGATTTCCTATCTGGGTGGGATTATTCAGTTATTGACTTGCTGGCCCCCACTCAACCTTTTAAATTCGTTTCTACCTTCCACACAATTTTTTGGCAGGAGCTACAGGCTGTCTGAGCCCGAGCCCTCATATCTTCATCTGTGCTGATGAATCTTTTATCTGCTTTTCAAAGGGTATTAGCTCTTCCATGAGCTGTGAGGTAGCACCTCACTATCACTGCTGAGACTCCTGCATTGGGCTGTGCTTTATCTCCCAGAGTTTGCTGGTCCTTCCAGGGCTTCCCACCCAGAGACAGGGCTGGCTCTGCTGCTGTGGTGGGATCCCCGTGTAAAACCCTGCTCTCCTTTCCATCCCTGACCTCAGAGGCATCACTGTGGGTCAGCCTGGGGCCCTGGAGAGCCTGCTAGTGCCTGTCCTCTCCAGAGCTACTGCAGGCACACTGCAGGCAGCCACACTCACACCTCCTGCCTGGGTCTGATTAGTGAGCTAAATACTTTCTGCTCCATGGGAGCACCCGGTGCCATATAAGCTGGAGGCTTCCCTCAGGCAATGAACAGATGAGTTTAGCTGGAACAGACTTTGTTATCTTTTGACACTTTGCTGGGGAATCAGTTACTTCTGTGAGGAAAAAGGTGTTTCTGATGCTGTTTGCTTTTCTGAGTGGTGCAAAGCCTCTGGCAAGCTACAGAAGTGAGTCCCAGAGCTCAGCTGAAGGGCCAGCCTCCATTACCCCCAGATGGGGCAGGAAGTATAAGCAGCTTACATGTACAGAACAGAAGCTCCCCCCTTTTCATTTGAAGAAGATTCAACGTGACCTGTACTGCCCTGACAAGGCAGGGCTCAGAGCACACAGCTCCCCTGAGTCCCTCCAGTGTCACCTGGAGCTGAGTGCTGCACGCTCTGGGGCGGGGTGGCACCTGAACCATGCACAAGACAACCCTGTCCCACCCCACTCAGACCTCTCCCACCCCACTCAGACCTCTCCCACCCCACTCAGACCTCTCCCACCATGTTGGGGAAGATGAGACAGGAAAGCCTTACAAATATGATTGCCTGGCAAAAGATTTTGAGAATATAGAAACTATAAGCGACATTGAAATGAAAGCAAGCTTTGAGATACCTGAGTTACTGAACAATGTGAAAACAATGGTGTGGCCAGCTGAAGGTAATCCCCTTTTGATGGAACAATACCCTCTGCTTGCAGACAGGTCCAAGGATCTGAGCAGACCCTGCCACCTTGGCAGAAGGGGCCCAAAGAGGAGTTTTTAGGGTTTAAAATGTAACAAAATATGGTAATGTAGTGATTCTTATAGGCTGTATGGAAATGTTATAGGATTTGTATATTGTACTAGATTGGTTAGTGAGAATCAGAATATTCAACACAGAAGAAGATTTATTGTATTGTAACGGGAACTTCGCTCTCTTACTTTTCTATGCTCTTAGCTCTTGCCTTTTATTCTCTTACCCCCTTGTACTCTCTTATGCTTTTACTCTCTTACCCTCTCATCCTCTCTCCCCCTCTCTTCTCTCAGGCCTGCTCTGAGCTGTGTCTGGCAGCTCCCAGCAGGGCCCTGCACCCAGGCCCTCTGCAATAAACCCCAAATCCCAGCAGGGCCCTGCCCCAGACCCTTTGCAATAAACCCCAAATCCCAGCAGGGCCCTGCCCCAGACCCTTTGCAATAAACCCCGAGTTCCAAGACCTGGCTGCAGAGATCTCTCATCTCCGTCTGTCCCGACTGTCCTACCCCAGTCAATCCTACACCACCCCACTCAGACCTCTCCCACTCACCCCCCTCCCATCCCACTCAATCCTCTCCCACTCAAACTCTCCCCTCCCACACCCCCTTTCTCCCACTGTGAGGATGGAGGACAAAGAAGGTTTTTGCAGGTTCAGGAGGCCTTTCTTTCTTTCTTTCTTTCTTTCTCTCTCTCTCTCCCTGGAAGCCTGGTTATTACAGCAGTAGCCTCTAGCTACATCAGTGAAGAGGAGCACCTCCACCAGGCACCTCCTGCAATAATGACTTCTTTTTTCTTGGAACTTGTGCTGTGACATTAGGAAGGTGAATCCGAAGAGGACCATGGATGTAGGGTCATTCCAAGTAAACCCTGACGGGACACAAGAGAGGAGTAAGGTAGCAGAAAAATGATATGACAGCACATAATTGCTGATATGTGCAATTACCAACCACTTATCCAAACAGCAGTTGGTCTTAATCTTACAACCTTTTTTCTTGCTAAGGGTATCAGCCACTAAATTGCTTCTGCTTCCTCTGGGACCCAAAGTAATCTTTAGGCTTGAAATTGAGGTATTTTCCTTCCTTTTCAGTACCTACATTTCTTTGCCTTTTTAATATTTGAAGTGGTATTGTTCCATTGTTAATCTTGATAAAAAATAAATCAGAGCTACATGCATTATTAAGACAGAGAAAGAAAAAGGAAGAATGAAAGAGAGAATACATGCTCTACCTAGAGACAGGCTGTTATCTAATCAGACATTGAACTGAGGTCCAAATAGTGCCCATTGCCATCCATGGGCTTCCTGTGGCAGCTGGATCCCTTCAGCTTCCACCGCCCATGGTGGGAACTGAGGGGCATCAGCCTTTTCCTAGACCCAGCCATCACACTGCCAACCTCCAGGAGCAAGGCTTACTCTCTGTGTTTTGCAGCATGGAAATTACATATTGTCCTCCATGCACGTAGATAGAAAAACCCCTGGAAATGTTTGGTGAGCTAGGTAATTTAGCAGATATTCCAGAGGATTGTTGTGGACACAGATAATCAACCTTTCCATCACCCCCAAGTGTAAACTCAAAGGCTTAAGAGAGTATACAAGGCATAAGAAGATGGAAGCTGCTTCTTTATAAATGGCAGAGCCTTCTCATGATTCTCAGGTCTGTCTGTAGCAATTATGTCAATTCTCAAGCTGTTACTGAGGAGGGCTGAGGATCAATCTGTCCAAGGACGTGTCTGCATTGAGGCAGCAGCTTCCCAAGGCAGCTGGAAGTGAGAGGATCAGAAGCTGCCCAAGGCATCTGAGTCTTCTGAAGTCCAGCTCCAAGGATTTTATCCTTCCTGTCAGTGAGAGCTCCATGCTCAGGGTACCAGTGTGGCCAACAGCAAGGGACCAGTTCACAGTGAGATTAACAACTTACAAGAGAATATGAGAGGAGAGCACAGCTTGGCTGGCATTGTATGGTTGGTCTGTAGCAGAAAAGCTTCTGGAGTGGTCCCAGGTCAGTGTCCCAGCCCATGGACCTGGCTGGCTCAAACAGCACAGGTCAGTACTGGGCTGACGTGGGGCTCTTCCTCACTCTGAGCAAAGGCCACTCCAGCACACAAATCACAGAGTGATCTGGCTCATGTGGCTCTTCCTCATTCTGAGCAAAAACCACCCCAGCACACAAATCACAGAGTGCTTTGGGTTTGAAGGGACCTTAAACACCATCCAGTCCCAGCTCCACCATGTCTCCATGTGGGCAAGAGTGTGGCTGGCTGCCCACAGCTGCCTGTGGACACACAGGACCTGACTGCAGCAGATCTTGGTGTGATAAATAAAGCAATGCAGATAACCAAGCAGATATTAACAGAGCCTGACTCTACTGCACAGTGCCACTCTTGTTTATCCATATGTTGACCCCAGTATTAGCAGTACACATTTCTTAAACAAAATCCATGTCCTGCACTGCTAATTGTTAACATAACAGAGGGTTCGTGAACCCGTCTTTCATCACATCACTTAAACATTATTTAAACAGGATTTTATTACATTTATTTCTTCAGAGGCAAAACCATTTCCTTGCTGTGCCTGTCAACTGATTTGAAAACTAAATATCTAAATTGCTGTAGTTTATTTTTCACAATTTCTATATTGTTTCATTATTAGCCTTGGAGAATAAAACAAAAAATGTAGCCCTCTGTTGTCTTAATTTTAGGATAACAGAAGACTGCTTTCCCAGGAAAGAAATATTGGCTAGCTTGTTAACAGAATGAATTTTAAACCTTGGTTTGGATCTTCAAAAGTGAGCAAGGGAGTTAGAAGCCCAAATCCAGTGACTTTCAAAGAGAATTGGTTACTTAAAATTCAGAGGCCTCCTTCAAAAGCTCATTCCTAATCTCTTCAGAACCATTTATTCTTCATTGTAATTAACTGTGGATTTAGACTTCAGTATAAATTCACCTTGACTAAAATTTACAAAAGCATCCCGAAGTCCTGTTTTCAGGATGGCTCAGGCCCCAGAAAGCCCAAGCTCTGCTGAGAGTCCCTGAAGTTACCAAGGCTGTACCTAAAGCGTGGCTCTGAAGATCCTTCCTGAGCTCCTGACTCCAGATGTTTGCATCTGGCACATCCAATTCCCACCCCACAGCAAGGTCTCTGCTCCCACTGCCCTCCCTCCCACCACAGGAGCAGAACAATTGCTCCTGCTCATTCTGGGCCTGGCAAAAGTGGCCAGGAGGGTGAGATGGGCACCTAAACACTCCTGGCCACGATCTGGTTTGGTTGGTGGGCCAGACAATTAAAATAATGAATTTTATTGAGATATTGGTCTTCCAGAAGAAGGCAAAGATTTGGTTTGGTGTGTGTGGGTAGGGGTTTATATTGTACATTGAAGTGAACATAAGGAATGGATAAATATGGAAATAGGTTTTCTTTTCTCAGCTGAGCTGTTACATGTGCAGTAGGTTTTAAAAGAGTGGAATAATCACCTCCTGCCTGTTCATTGCTCTTCCATCTCTGCAAAGCAGAATGGGCAGTGAAACCCAATATTGAAAGTAATGTCAGAAAAGCAAAGAAAAAAAACATTCTCTGGGAGCATTAAGATTGCCACTTCCCATGGTGTGATTGCAGGAGTCTCAATTCTAGGCTCTGTTCTGCAGAACTCTGCCTGTCTTTATGCACATGAGCCATGCTGTAAACCTCTGTACTCCTCTGATCCCAGCCTGTTCCTCTGTGTCCTGAAAATCAGGGATCCAGGGGCTGCTGGCTCTCAATTGCTGCTGGGTGGACAAAAGGCAGCTGAGAAAAACCTGTGTTTTCCACTGGCCAGCAGTGGTAGCTCCTACTATTTAAGAAGCCCCAAAATAGGATTTCTCATCTACTGATTCACACAAGAGTTTTGGTTGCTTTAGGTAGGTTGAGTTTTTTTCTTTGTTTTAATGCAGAAAGTGCTGATTTTCTGATGACAGTTTTTTGGAAGAATCACATGAAGCAGCTCTGATGACAATTTCATAAGGGCAAAATTTTTAGTTCCAGGAGAACAATTCTGTTCAAGGTTGGATTGCATCTAAACAGAGCACATTTTGGGGAGAGGAGCTTTATGGGCAGGGCTGTCCTGGTACCCAACAAGGAATGGACCAGATCCCTGCCCTGGAAACAAAGGGTTGGGTCTGGATTAATACTAAACATCCTTCACCCTAAACTGCTCACTGCATCCTGCACTGTCCCCATAAAATATTATTAAATGGTGATATTTGAGATGAGGTCAATGATTTGGATGGCACAAGAGCAGTGCCTGAGCCCATGTGTGACAGCCAGAGCCCTGCCTGACTCCAGCTCTCCCTTCTGGGTACCACAGGCAGCAGCATCTCTGTGCCTCCACTACTTGTTATTATTCCTGGATATTATTTGGCACCCCAATTTCTGATTTTCCCCAGAAAAGTATTGATTATGCTGGGATCCATCTTCTGTCTTGCTTTGTTTTGTATTTTTTTAACAGAAAATTCATCCTAAAGCCAAGAACCTGTTTTTTTTTCATGTTTTTTTGTGAGGCTTGTTACATTCAGTAATCAGGTTTGGTTTCAGTAAATCAGGCTCTGTGTGAATGTGTGGACAGAATAAAATACACCTCAGAGCAACCTCCCTTATAAACAGCTCACAATATTGCCCTACATTTCTGCCTCTGATTTTGCACTGCTTGTCTAATTATGTTGGCTGCTGTGTAATTATTTTCATGGAACAATAATTTTAACAGCGTGCAGTTTATCAGAGGTGCAAATTATACATAATAACATACAGCAATTTTCCGTTAAAACTTGCATAACATTCAAAAATCCTTGCATTTTTCAAGAAACTGAGGGAGAAAAAGTATTCTTCATTTTGTATCTATTCTTTTTCTCAGAGAAAACAACCTAGTGATTTTCCTGGAGTCAATTAAACCCATTTGAAATAAAGCACTTTTATTTTGGAACAAGACTGTCCACATGGGGAGTTAATCAAGAATAATTATTCCTCTCTAAATTCACATCCTCAAACAATTTGAATTAAATCCCCAGTATAGAACCAGCCCTAAATGTCAGAGGAGGTTAAAAAAAGAGTGAGCCAGAGGAGGTCTATGATATCAGGAAGCACTGAGAATGAAAACCTTGCTGGGCACCCAGGGCTGGTGAGGAAAGCCCTGTCCAGGCTGGCTCTGTCTCACTCCCATCCCTTGCTCAGAGATGTGAGGCCAGCCCCGCACACATTCCAGAGCAGCATCTGTGCATGCACAGCTGGTGATGGCAGCATCAGGAAGGGAGATGCTCTGCTCAGGTGAGAGCAAGGATGAAGATATTTCAGGGAAAGAGTTTTGCTCAGGGATGCCTTTTTCCCATGCTCTTTCAGCAGGCTGGAGGTGACATGACTTTGGTACCTTTCAGAGTCAGGGAGTTATAGGGAATTTAGGCACACCTGTAGTTCCATCTCAGAGCTGCTAAACTCTGGTTTTATCTAAACCCAGGTGTTTCTTTCCCATTGCTGCCAGCTGAGCAGGGCAGTCTGTAGCCATTATTTCTCTAAAAAGACAGGAACACTGCAGTGCCTTTGCTGTGCCAAGAGCCAGTGGCTGCAGCAGCCCCCAGAGAGTCTGGAGGCAGGAGCAGGTGCCCCTGTCCTCTGCAGCATCCCTACAGTAACACAAAAACACTTCCACTCTGTTTACCTGCATGATCCCCAGGCAAACCACTGCCAAAGGTTGGAGGCAAATCTTGTAGCCATCCTACAAACCCTGCAGAGGTGGGAGAGAGGTGGCTTGGCCAGGATTTCCATCCACAAAATTTCAATGTGGCACAAATGTCTGAAGTCAGGGTTTTACCAAACACATGCGCCTTTCATTTTGAGCAGCACTTTCATTGTGAGGTGATCTCTGTTCACAGAGCTTTGCTTACCAAAGTGTGCACTGAGGCTGGCTCCTCTGCAGGGTTCACAGGGAAATGGGGCTGCCAGGCAGACATGAAAGGAAGCATCATAGATAGGTGGGGAATAGATAGGGAGGTGGAATTAGGTGATCTTTAAGGTCCCTTATAAGCCAAACCATTCTATGATTTTGTTTTTCAATGATTCCATATATCTTGATGCTCCCCTTAGGGGAGGTCAGCCAGGCTGGCCCACTGGGCTGGGTCCCATAGCACAGCATGGGCTGGGCTGCTTGGGTTTGCTTTTTCTAGGTGGGAAAAAAAAAGAAAGCAAAAAATTGCTCATGAGTCAAATCCCACCATCCCATCCCAGACTCCTTGTCCCCTCCTCTCCATTCCCTGCATGCCCTAACTCTCAGGGATGCTCCAGATCCTCTCTTGAGGAGGGCCCATAAGAGTTGGAGGGGAAGAACAAGCTCAGAGTCTGGGAGATGAAGGACACAAGAAGCCACTAGAACCATTTTGGGAAGAATTTCTTCCTCCTGATGAAGACTAATGGAGACAAATCTCAAGGGTGACATCCATCCAGAAGGAAAAAAAATGCTATTGGTACACAAAGGTGACAGCAAAAGGAAGACGAGACTGCTGGCCATCATGGGCACCTCAGGCCAGGCACTGGTGCCAATACATGGAGGGAATTCTCTCAGAGGCAGAAAGTCATAGAGCAAAGCCCCAGGTTATTCAGAAATCAGAAAAAAAGTCAAGTTATAACATTGGCAGGAGTTCAAGCCATATGGAAATGTCTGGAGCCCTTGAGCAGCAAGAGGATAAAGCAGCACCTGACTGTTGGTGAGCCAAGGGCAGGGGTGGTGTAAGATGCAGGCCTTGGTAGCAGCACCTCAACTCTGCCCAGGACTGGGACAAGGACTTTTTCCCAGTTCAGAGGGAAATGGCTACTTGTAATTTATTTCAGAAGAATACCATTGGATGTTGTCCAGAAAGTTTACCCTGGGATTATGTAACACCACTTTGTCATTCCTGTGCTCAAAGGTTGCATTTTTTAGCCAGGGCATGGAAATACCAGGGTGTGAATGAAATCCCTTTTCATCTGCTTTGGGTCATAGCAGTACAATCCTTCATGTGTCCAATTTCCAGCTGTGTGGATAGGAAGCAGCAGAGCAGGCTCTGTGTCTGACTCAGCTCCCAAAGGTGGCTGCTTTCCACATTCCTCTGACATGGTCCTTCCATGCTGCATCTGGAGGGTGACTTTCCCCCTTCCCCATGTCTGGTCACTGCTGTTTGATCTGACAAATTCTTCTCTTTCTGGGTCATGGTAGTGTTAATTCTGGTTTTAAGGAAGGTAAATTTATCAGACAGTCATTGTGGGTATTAGTCAAGGTTTTTGACTGGAGGGAGTGCTGGAGCAAACACCAAGAAACTTGTTTCTAGAGGATCCTAAACTCACTGTGCATGCAGGCAGATGTAGCCAAGGAAGAGGAGACAAACAGGATGGCATGAGAATTGTCACCTCAGCAGGAAGGTGACAGAAAATTGCCATGACCATACAGGAAAAAAGTGGCCATGCTGAAAAAGAATCCACTTTTCACAGAAATTTGTGGTGGATTCTGCTCTGTTCCTATGAGGGCAGAGCAGTAATTCCTGTCCATCTCTTCTTCTTCTTCTCCATGCCCTCTGCCAGCTCTCATGTCCCTCTCTGGGAGGGGTTCCCTTGTCTCTGCTGTGAGTGGATCTCACACAGGTGCTGTGGGAGTGATGCCAGCTTGGTTATCATTTCAAGTGCCAGCTCAAAATCCAGCATTCATCTCCAGAATGATGAGAAGACTTCATGAGTCCTTGAATAATGGCTTCAGTAGCCAGAGTAGCGATTTGTGAACATTCTGACTCGTGTCTGGGGGCTCTCATGGGCTGTTGGTTTCAGCAGGTCTGATGGGACAGGCATGAGCAAACTGAAAGGAAAAAGATCAGCTCAGTGCAGCTCAGACAGATCAGCTTCTCAGTTCCAGCTAGAGAGATACTTCTCATTTCAGCTGGAGAGACATTTCCATTTCAGATGCTCCACCTGTAATGGTGTGCACTTCTGCCAAGGGTGGATATCACTGAGGCTTCCATTAAAACAAATTAAATTAGGGAGCTGTCCTATTTCATGTAAGTCACTCTGGTGGGCTGGATGAGACTTCCTCTGGATCTATCAAGATGTAACATAAATGACAATACATAAGCTCAAATAATTTCTCAAATTGCCACTTTTCTACTGCTCTCCAAAACTGTACATGAGTTTTAGAAAGACTGAAAACCTCTGCTACTGTCCTCCCCTTTCTGTCACATGGGTTTTCTGATGGTTTCTCTCAAGTCTTTACTCTAAATCTTTGACTTCTTGGTTTGTTTTTTTTCACAGCAAAAGTTTTCTGTTGCAAAAACTCATTGAGGAAAGTGTCTGTCAGACCAAAGTATAGAGATGGATGGACTTCTTAATACTGCCTTGGACACTCAGAGAAGTCACTGAGCAGGATTTAATCTAGTGTGTGACATGAAAGGTTGCTCTTCAGCTAATACTCTGGCCAGGTTAAATGTAGCTGTAGGGTCAGATCTTGCAGCAGGAGCAAAATATTTAAGTAAAATGTCAATTCTTCAGAACGTCAATTCTGCTAGCCATGATGTTACCAAGCTTGTTTGGGAAAAGCTCCAAGTAATAAAACTGCTGTGACATAAATGCTTCTTGTAATTCCCCCCTTTAAGTTCCACACCACGACTTTGCTGTGGTGTTCTCCACCTTCCATTACTGTGCCAGCTGATGTCTGCTTCTGTTAATCAGGTAGAGGTAGAGTCTGAATCTCCAGACACACAAATTTCATGTCAGGGTATTTGTCTGAATTGAATTCTTTGACAAGTTCCATTACATTTTTTTAGGCCAGATAGAGAATCCTGACAGGTCTCAAAACAAAACAAAAACAAACAAAAACCCCAAACAAAAAACCGTTAACAACAACAACAAACAACACAACCAATCACCCACCTCCCAAAAAAATCCCAAAAAATACCCCAGCCAAACAAACCAACCTTAGAAGATCAATTTTTTTTTTTTTCCTTTAACTAATTTTCAATTTCCAACTTTTAGCAATAAGGCAGAAGTGCTTCCTAGCCAAGGCAGACTACAGAGGTGAAGTCTGGCATGGGTCTGTAGGCTGTTTTGCTGAAATGAAGTGCTTCAGGAAAGCACAAACATATTCTTCTGGCTGCCTGAAATGTCAGCCTGAAATCCCATTTCTTCCTGTAACACTGAGTGCATGAGGCATTTCATGGGTAGCAGTGTCTGTGGATAGCTGAGCTTTTTGTGGCCACTCTGGCTCCTGCTACAGCTACAAGGGAAGAAGTCCTGCTCTCATCTCCTATCTTTGCTACATATGTTGGACAGACAACTCAGGAAAATCCACTCTGCACCTCATTTCAGCACATCTGAACATCTTTATTGGATACCTTTTCAGACAGGCACTTTTCTACTGAGTGGATTAAATTCTCTCAATACACAACAATATTTCTGGCTCTGAGCATGAGCAGGGATTTACCTTTTCTCCTTTACAGTTCTTTTCCTTTCCCATTAAAAAACAGCACATCAGCACCAGGAGAGACCAGCCCCACCAGCTTTTGCAGAGACCCAGGCAGCTGTGCCAGTGCTGGTATTTCCTAGCACCCATCCCTGCAGCCACAAATCCCCCTGGCAGGGGGAGCATCCCAAGGGGTGCAGAGGGAATAATGTGCCTGTGAACCATTTGTCTCCTTTGTGCTGAGATTACACCATTGCCTGCAGCTGCCTTTGTGGTTTATGTCCTTGTCCCTCAAAGACAAGAGGCATTTTTAAAAGTGGGGGGATAAGAATGCTCAGTGTGTGTGGATGCTGCTCAGTGAAGCAGCCACCAAACTGCCTTTTGAATAACATCCCTGGATTTACTAATCTCTCTGCATAAAAGCAAAATATTTACACTCCTGAGTCAAAGGCTGAGATCTTCAGTTTGCTCAGTGCTGCCTCAAGTCTGTTCCTCCTGGATACAATGGCAGATTTATCATCAGCTTCTCTGGGAGTCATAGTCAGGCCAAAAACAAGGGCTTATGGAAATTCCATCCATAGTTCTTAATCCTTTCCTGGAAAACTTTCCAGAGAAGCTGTACTGGCAAGCATCTCCTTCTCCTTCCACAAAAAGTTATATTTGCATTTTATGTAGTGTTCCCATTTGTTAGATCCTTTAGTGAAAAATTTGAAGCAAGCAGAGATATTTAATGTCCATGCAACCAGCAGTGTATATGCACTCAACAATGGAAAGATTTTGCTTTCAATCTAGACAGACCCATCTCTTCATGGCAAGGATATCTACTTGATGATGTTATGAGCAAGACTGTATTCCTAGCCTTACAGGTTTCAGAATTTCCTTTGCACAATACCAATTTATTTGCTCCAAAGCCAAGGGAAACTGGGTAGGCAGCACAAAATTAATTCCCTAATCCATAGATATAGAGCAAGTCTTCCTTGCACTTCTCCATTTGTTGTTCCAGAGCATGGCTTTTAATTCCTGTGCAATGCCCAGCTCTTTGTAAGGACTGCTACAGCAAGAGCTTCATGGCCCCATTTCTGCATGCACTGCAGGCAAGACAAAGAATACAGAGAGAACATTTTGCCATAGTAGAATTATTCATCCAGAATATCCCTGACTAGTCAGTGGAGAGACCTGTAACAGAGAAGAGGGAGGAATTAATCTTTCTGTCCCCACATCACTGGGAAAAGGGGATACCCTGCACAGAAGCAGGAGTTTGTTTTGGATGTCATGACTTTAATATTTCCTGAAATGCCTCCAAAAGCTTGTGGAGACACCAGCAGAGCTTAGCCAGAGTTATCACTTGCAGCAATTTGTCATTTGGGGCACTGAAATGCAACTCTCTTTTCAGGATATGGGGACAGAGGAGATTTGGCTGCACTTGGGCATCCTGACCAGGGTCAGGACCATGGAGGTGTTAAGAAGAGATCAAACAAAGGCCAGGATGTGCCACAGCTTTGTGCATTTCAGAGCTGCCTTCAGCCAAGAGCTGCCTTGGCACAGGTTGGGGTCTCCTGCACTGCTGCTTGGGCACTCCTGGGGATGCCCAAACCCTGCTTTGGTGATGCTGTTGTGGAATCAGCTGGACCAGGCACAGTGCAGGGGCACACAGAGAGAGATACCTGAAGGTCTGCTGTAATTTGTATGTTTGGATTGCTCTTGCAGTTCCTTTATAGATATGGCTTCCGCCTTTCTATCATTTCCTATCAGGATATCCAAGATTTATCTCTAGATTTGAGAATGAAGAGGGTGTGGCCTGCCTGAGTCTCAGTGCTCACTGAACATATTTGCTGTTTTGTGCTCTAAGCTCTCTGATATGCCTGCTCTGTTTCTCCTGGCTACCTTTCCCTCCCTAGCTTTCCATATTTCCCAGCCTGAGCTGCCCTGAAGGGCTGAATCAAAGTGTTGAAGAAAGTGGACAGACATCACCTCCTGTGTCACCAGTACAGAGCTGTTTGCTCACTGGAGTTGCAAAATGCTCTCACAGCCTTGGCATGGAGAGACACAAAGCTTGTACTTTGTGTCTTCCACAGCACAGATCTGCAGGCTCACTTCTGAGCTGGAGTGTTTGGGGTTTTTTTAATGGCACACAACTAATGGGTATTAATGCTTTTGAGGGGTTTCAGTTTGCATTCAACAAATGAACCAATTCTGCTTTAATCTGTCAGAAGTCCCACGCACTTTAGAGCCTTTAAAGGGAAATGATCCAGGAGGCTTGGCAGGAATTAAGGACCTCTCATTTACTTGCTGATCAGTTTTGTTGCTTACAGTCTTCCACAAACAGATCTTAACTGGGCTGAGGTAGCAGAAATGGAATTTTGCTCTTGACATTTCCTTGAACACCCTTCAGCAGTCCTATAACCAGGCAGTGAGCACATCCCACTCTTGTGTTTTTCTTTAATGAGTCTCACTTCCACTTATTTTCCTTCTTATGCTGCACCTTTACCTTTTTTCAGCAGCAAATACTATTCAGCTTCTTGAACAGGCATGTTGTCCAGGAATATTGGGATGCTTTTATCACACAGTCCATATCCAGACTGCTTTTCTTTGTTACCTGTCCCTGAAGTGCCCTGTCAGGGATGCTTCTCTGCTTTGTTTCTTTGAGCTTTTTTTGTCTAACCTCAGGGCATTGAAACTTAGACCCTTTGATATTCTGTGAGGTCTCCACAGTGAAATAGTCATCAAGTAACTGCTCTGACATATATGTTGGTCTCATTTGAGTTTAGTTTGAAGAATTCAGCAGCTGACCCATCTCATGTCTTACTCAGCCTGAACTGGCCACAGGATTGACTCCACTGTGATGGGGATGACTCAGGATAAATCTGCATGGCTCAGGATGGAAAAGACCACCAGGGAAACCAGCAGGCATCCAGGTACCTCTCTCTGTGTGCCTCTGCACTGTGCTTGGTCCAGCTGGTTCCAGCTTTGTTCAGCTTGGCTCTGCAGAGCCAGGCTCTCCATGCCAAGGCTGTGAGAGCATTTTGCAACTCCAGTGAGCAAACAGCTCTGTACTGGTGACACAGAAGTGTCACCAGCTGATATCTGCTAGGTTTCTTCAACACTTTGATTCAGCCCTTCAGGGCAGCTCAGGCTGGGAAATATGGAAAGTTAGGGAGGGAAAGGTAGCCAGGAGAAACAGAGCAGGTAGAGCAGAGAGCTTAGAGCACAAAACAGCAAATGTGTTCACTGAGCACTGAGACTCAGGCAGGCCACACCCTCTTCATTCTCAGATCTAGAGAGAAATCTTGGATATCCTGATAGCAAATGATAGAAAGAAGGTAAGCCATATCTATAAAGGAACTGAAAGATCCAAATGCTGTCTTATATATCATGAGTTCTATTATCATTATGGTGCAAGGATTCCATATCACCAGAGCTTCATACCACCTCAATGTTTCCCACAAGCAGCTCCTCTAAGCACTGACTGTTTCTGGTCCTTGCAATAGCCATCATCTCCAGATCCCACCAATCCACTCTTTTATACCACTGTTCTTATTGGCTACAGCTGTGGCCTGTTAAGATCAGGCCTGTTCCTAATCTTTAGTAATCTTTAGTTCAGCTGCAACTCTTTAGGGGATGAGATTACATTCTATACCACCTTCATTTACTGTATCCCCCTACATCCAAACATATTACAGCAGACATTCGGGTATCTCTCTCTGTGTGCCCCTGCACTGTGTTTGCTCCAGCTACTTCCACAACAGGATCCCAAAATCAGGGTTTGGGCATCCCCAGGAGTGCCCCAGCAGCAGTGCAGGAGACACCAACCTGTGCCAAGGCAGCTCTTGGCTGAAGGCAGCTCTGAAATGCACAAAGCTGTGGCACATCCTGGCCTTTGATCTCTTCTTAACACCTCCATGGTCCTGACCCTGGTCAGGATGCCCAAGTGTGTTGTTTTGTTTTTTTAAGTTTTTCTAAGTTTTCTGATGTTTACATTCTTGTAGCAAACTTTCTTATGCACTTTATGTAAATAACTTATTGTTTTGCATTCTTTTATGGAAAAAGAGAAATTTGATGGACTGTTGGTTTGTCCAGTGTCATTGGAGAGGTGGCACTTTCACCCTCCAATCCACTGTCACTTTTGGAAATCTATAAATGTTGGAGTCAGAAATTAAACACCCTCTTTTTTACCTTGGATTGTTGCATGCCCGTGTCATTTTATTTTGTGTCCTATAGCAACACAAGTGCAGCCAAATCTCCTCTGTCCCCATATCCTGAAAGGAGACTGGCATTTCAGTGCCTCAAATGACAAATTGCTAGAAGTGATAGTGGCTAAGCTATGCTGGTGTCTCCACAGGCTTTTTGGAGGCATTTCAGGAAATACTAAAGTCATGACATCCAAAATAAACCTCTGCTGCTGTGCAGAGCATCTCCTTTTCCCAGTGATGTGGGGAAAGAAAGATGAATTCCTCCCTCTTCTCTGTCATCTTCTTGCTCCCAAAACTAGACAAATATGGGGACACTCCTGTGCACAGAGCTCCCATCAGCTGCATGTTCTCAAATGACTTTAATCAGCAAGGGAATGACATGGAGCTGCTGGAACATGCCCAAAGGAGGGTGATGAAGATGATCAGAGGGATGGAACTCCTCTCCACCAGGCTGAGAGAGTCTGGGTTTTTCACTCACAGAAGAGAGGGCTCTGGGCAGACCTTATTGCAGACTTTTGGTATCTAAAGGAGCCTTGCAAGAAAGATGAGGACAGACTTTTTAATTGAGCACATAGAGATGGGACAAGAATTAAAGTTTATAAGCTAAAAGACTAGGTGCAAGGAAGATATTTTATAAATAGCTTGACCTGTAACCTGTCTGCCTTTGAGGGATGTACACCACTGCACACCACCCATCTGCTGGCAAATAAACCACCCACTGTCCCCCCTGTTGCTGCCAGGATTTGGATCCTGGCAATCTTCACCTCTGTCTCCTTGTGGTGCTGCTAAGCCTCCTAAATCACTGGAGACTGGCATTGGCTGTAACCTGGAGATTTTGATACAGAAATATCAAAATGTTAAACTACTTTCCATATCTTTGGAATCTCCTTGGGATTTTCATTTCCTGTGCCTAAAAGGGAGATGATTTCAGGTGTCATCTCTCTGGCATCAAGTCCTTATTTCCCCTATGTTGCATCTACCTGATTTGATTGCGTTGGTCTCTCAGCCACAAAAATATCTGTCAGGGCAGCTCTCACTCCTGCAATCAAATAAAGGCTTTTCTCTTTTATGAAATAATGGAAAAATGACTTGTGCAGCCATCAAAGCATCTCATAAGAGCAGCAGCACACACCCAAGGTGGCACCTGGTGAGCACAGGAGACAACAAGGGGTGAGAGAGCAGCACCTCGTGCTGGGATCCATGGAGGTTTTCCCTGTGCCAGTGTCAGCCCTGGAGCTGCCCTGGCAGTGAAACCACTGAGGATGTGCTTTGGAGGTGCTCAAGGAAAGCATCTCAGGGTTCAGTACAGTGCTGTTCAGTGATCTGTGATACCTGGCCTCTGAAAATTACAAAGGGAAGGAATTTTTCTTCCAGGTGCAGCATGGAACTGTAAAATAAACAGCACATGTTCCTAACACCCAAACAACAAAATAAAGCGGGTGGGACAGGAAAGAAAACATATTTAATGATTTCACACATTGGAACTTAAACTCTTGAGTGCACAGTCCCATTCTCTCCTGGTTTATGAAAGGTGACTGAGGAGAGCAGACCCTGCTCTGTGTGTGTGAGGGTTCTGCCTTTGTGCAGAGAAATGCAAAGAATCAAAGTCACAAAGGGCTCCCTGAGCACCCCGAGGTCGGAGCGGGGCTGGACCTGCACTTCTGCCTTCACCCTCTGGGCTGCAGGGCAGGCACTCTTTCAGCAGTGCTTTCCCAAAAGGATGCCCCAAAGATGACCTGAAAAGGAAAAAGCAGAGATTTAATTTTTTTTTTTTTAATCTGGCATAACGTCTTTCCTAAACTAACAGAATTTTTCTTTTTTTTTCCCACAAAAACAAAAACAAAAATCAAAAACAAAACTGAAACAAAAAAACAAAAACAAAAGCAAAAAACAAAAACAAAAGCGAAAACAAACCAAAGAAAGAGACAAACACAAACAAACAAAAACCTCACCAAAAACAAAAACCCAAAACAACAAACAAACAAAATTTTAAAAAAACCCAAAAAACAAAAATCCCCAAAAAACCCAAAAACCCAAAAAAACCAAAAAACAGCATCAACCAAAAAAACAAAAAAAATCCAGAAAAATAACCAAAACAAAACAAACAAACAAAAAACCCCTGAAAACAAAACAAAACAAAAACCTGAAACAAAACAAAACAAAACAAAACAAAAAAACCCAAACCAAACCAAACCAAAAAAAAAAAAAAAAAACAAACCAAAAAAAAAAAAAAACCAAAAAGAAATCAAGGAAAAATTTGCACTTGGTTTAGGTAAATTGTGGATTTCAGGTTTAAGGAAGAGCTGTTTTGCCATTTATTTCCTTAACTTAGAAAAACTACTGAGGCTTTTGGAGCATTACTTGTCCATTTTTCAGATCTTGCAAAAAAATGATAAAGGGGAAATGCTCTTATAAGCATCACCAAAATTATATAATCCTGTAAATATTTATTTTTCACTCAAAAATAAGCTTATAAAAGACTGACTCTTATTTTCTGGCTCTAATTTTCTTCAGAAATTTCCTGCAATTCAGATTTAATGCTCTCAAACCAGACCCTTTCTGAGCATTTTGAGCAGCTCTGTTTGCCTAGAGTTTTCAGAGTAGTTAGGAGTTTTCTTTAAGTCACCAGTATTAAACTTTCTGTGAATCACTGGTAATATTATAGGCCAAAGATGTAACTATAGCTTTTCAATTCCTGAGATTCCTCTGAGTCTTCTGGGGTCTGTAGGATTTATTGACAAGCAAGATCAGATGGGCTCTGGTTGCCTTTAATCCAGACTGTAACACACATGGCTCCACACATATGGATTACAAACAGTAGCTGATACTTACTGCAACTGTTGTGCTAGAAGATTTACAGCAGAGCATCAGGAAAAGGAGAATTATTTCTTTAATCTTCTCCCTTTAGATAATCAGGATAATATTTCCTTTTTTTTTTTTTAATATTCTTGAGCAAAATATTGCACTAAAAGCACTTTTCTTCAGAACTTTTCCTGGGAAGAAGGAAACTCTTGGCCAGGGCTGGATGCTGGTGTTGCCATCCACATCACCAAGGGACGTGGCAGTGCCTGAGCTCTGCTGACACTACAAGACCTTCATGTTGGCAGGGAGAATTTTGCCTGTTTGGTGCTTCCAAGGGCAGGAAATTGCAAGGCTGGGGCAGCCCTGGTCCCTCAGTCCAGTCTGGGAAGTTGGGTTCATCAAGCAAAGATAAACTGCTTATTCCACACTCAGTGGGGTCAGTTACAGATGGAAGATTTACAGTAATTTTCTAGGCTTGGCACCCCTCAGGCCCTCACCAGTGTGTTATTTTAAACAGCATTGTTAATATTAATTTATTTCTCAGTGTCCTGTATCCACACACACCTTTTGTGATGGAAGTGGGGGCTGTGGGTGCTTTCAGCAGTGTTTGCAGCAGCCCTGAGGACAGCCCCGGAGGCACTGCTGCATCCCAGGAGATGGTGCTGACATCCTGGGACACGCTGGAACCACAGGAACACTGAGAGGTGAAAATTAACCCAGACTCTAAACTGACACTGAACGTTGGGGAAAGGCAGTGACTGGGTGTGTCTGCTGAAAAAAAAAAAACACCAAAAAAAAAGGAATCTGGTCAAACCTCAACACCTGGTACAGGTCACTTATAAAATGCTGCTCTTTACCTTCCTGTTGGCCTTGTTCCACTCAATAGAGACAGCAATATCCTTTGCTGGTGTGTGCACACAGCACCCAGCTCAGCTCCCATGCACTCCCAGATGGAGAACTGCTGGTGCATGTACACACACACACAGATACACACACACACACACACACACACACACACACATATATATATATGTATATTTAATGGGTAGCCCATATTTGAAATCTCACCTATGTCCACACCAAGCCAATTTATGGGTAGATGATGGAAGGTCATAATTAGAATTAATTAATCCAGTGGGAAATCCACTCCCAAGCAGCTCTCGGCAAAAGGCAGATTGGCAATGTGAGGAGGATAAGCTGTACTTCTAAAGCTCTCCTTAGATATTCTTGTCACTTCCAATATCCCCTGGGGTGTGAATGGCTTTAATCTCCCACCCTGGGAGCCACCCATTTTACTGGTGTGAGCTCCTTGTGGGGAGCTGAAGCTGAGGACAAAGTCTGACACCTCAAAGATGCTGGTGAAATACACAGCCAGATCATCCTTGCAGTCTGCTTCCCCAAATCCCCTCAAACAATCCAAATGTCTTGGGTTTCTGTGGTTGAGATGACTTTTGAGGTGTTAGAAAGTTTTTTTTTCCCAGCTCCGCAACTGGAGAAGAAGTTGAGATTCGTCAGTTGTGCTTTTCAAGCCTGTTTATTTTCTCTGATCTATTCCATTCTTTCTCTGACCTGCTGAGGTCTGTCCAGCAGGTCAGGTTGTGGCAAAATGTCTGCTCTTGGGGTGGTGTTAACTTTTTGTACTAAGAACTACATGTGCTTTATTTACAATAATTTTCCAATACCATCACTTATGTTAGACAGTCTGTCTCTACTCTAAACCAATCCAGAAGTGTCACCATCACAGCAGAAGATAGAGGGCAAGAAGAAGGAGAAGAAAGTCAGGATATGCCCAGATTGCTCCATCTTGCCTCTTGAACCTTCATTCTAAAACCCCAAAATTCTACTTTTCCACCCTGTGACAAATTCACTATCATTCTACTCAAACCCTTGTGGCTTGTAACTCTTCACACAAACTTGGTAATTGTTTCCATGGACTAAAATTGAAGGCACAGGTGTTTTTGACTCCCTGCCAAGGTCTCTGAGCCCCCTGCCAGGGTCTCAAATCACCCAGGGCAGCCAGAGGAATGTCCTGGGTCCTGACACAAATGGAAATAAAAATCTCTATCCAAGCCAAGCTCAGCCCCTGACATGAACATTGAAGCAGAGTTGCTGTTTCTGAAGAGTTTGATGAGGAAACAGAGCCATAAGTGACTCTGTGATTCACCTCACCTGGCAAGGGTCTGGAGCCTGGTGCCACCACTCACTGGAACATGTCACCTCCTCCATGGAGAGCTGCTGTGCAGGATTTTGGAGAAAGAAACAGATCCTTATCTGTCCCAGACCTTTCCAAGGTTTTGTTGTATGGAAGCTAAACAGAAACTTTCACAGGAAATGGTTTTTTTTATTTTGTTACAAAGCAAATAGATTTTTTTCTTCAATAATCCCATATTTTGGTGTTTACAGCACCTCTCCTGAAGGGATGAGATGCAAAAAGAAGGGTGCATTAAGGAGGTGCTGCTGCTCAGTGCTGGCACCTCAGTGCTGCCAACAGCCTGAGTCATGGAACAACCAATTCCACATGGCCCAGCACAAAAACATTACAGAAATCAGCTTTTGAACAAAGGTGTTTCTCATCAAAACAATGTCAATAATAAAAATAGGAATATTTTAAATAGAGGAAATCAGAGTTTGCACAGAAAATTTGGACACCAGAGGATAAAAGGAAAGCCCATTCCATCAGAGAAGATAAAATTAGCTGTGGTCTAAATTTCATCGCGGTATCTCAGGAGCCTTTGGTGTTCTTCAAATGTCCCACACGTATATTAGCTTTGTACCCACTTGAGAATGAAGTCATTTTCACATAGGATTTTTAATGCTTAATTATTCTTTTTTGTTCTTCTCTCTGTCACTATTGGAGTTTTAAGTTGTTTAGTTGCTCAGTGATTTGAGTTTTTCTGAAGAGAGAGGTTTCCCCAAGAGGGAGCTCAAAGGTGTGGAAGAAAACGGTTCCACCAGCACAAATGGGGATTTGCATCAGAGGGCATCAGGGCCAGCTGGACAGGCACAGCTTTCCAGGGAAAAAATCAGTGCTCAGTAAATCCCAAATTCAAGCTCACAGGTACTAAAACCTGTGTTTTTTCTCTTCTAGTAGCATTTTTATTGGCAGCATCCTCATGCCTGTGCTCACCCTGGGACAGTAACATCCTTTTGTATCAGCCAGCCAACACACAACCTTCCCTCTGAAATGCAAGGTCATCAATAAGAAAGCCCAGACTGGCTGTATTTATCTCCATCAAGTTTCTCTAGAAAAAAAATATGTGATTTGTCCTCATTTGTCTCAAGCTGGTAAAAATTTTAGGTCTCATAAAGTCCTTGGGAAATCCCACAAATCCATGAACACTCCAGCAATGCATGCCTACCAAAAATCATGTATTTCCTCATCTCACTCCCTTATTCACTCCCTTTTCTCACTCCCTTTCTCCCTTTTAAATTTTATGTTTTTAAATGAGAGAAAATCCCACAGACAGCATCTGTGTAAAATGAAGATCAGAATGTATTTATAGAACTTAAGGGCATTTTCCTAGCAGGTTGTAATTATCCTTAAAAAGATCATAAACCCCCCAGGAAGCCCAGATATAAATATGCACTACTGGAGAATTAAAAGCATGTTAAGGTAATAAACACAGAAGTATCCAGTGACCTGATCTGGCTTCCATCAGAATAAATGAAGAATTCTATTGCTGTCAATGGGACACAGATCCTGATTTAGCATAGGCTGGGAGGGGTGCAGGGACAGTTGTTGATATCATTGATCATGAGAAATTGATCACAGTTCACCTCAGGTAACAAAAGTTGATATAATTTCCTTGTGTCCTGCACTGTCTTTCCATACAATTTTAGGTATCTGGTTGTTTTACACAGATTTATAATGGCACATCTTTTTTCTTTTCTTGAAGTATTTAATGTATTTGTTAATGTTAACACGTTGACAGAGTTTTTATCAGAATAAATATCAGTTTAAATCAGTTTAAATATCAGTTTCAATCAGAATAAATGAAGAATAATACTATTGCTGTCAATGGGACACAGATCCTGATCTAGCCATAGGCTGGGAGGGGTGGAGGGACAGGTGTTGATGTCATTGATCACGGGAAATTGATCACAGTTCACCTCAGGTGATAAAAGGTGATGTCATTTCCTTGTGTCCTGAACTATCTTTCCATACAATTTTGGGTATCTGTTTGTTTTACACAGCTTTATAATGGCACATCTTTTGTTTTTCTTGAAATATTTAATGTATTTGTTGAGGTTAACATGTCAAGAGAGTTTTTAAGGAAATTTTCACCTGGCCAAAGTTTTCTTAAAGAGCAATTGCAGTTGCATTCCCCAACAATTGTTTCTTCACTGAAAAAAGTCAATCTTTGAAAACCACAGACCATCCAGTATCTCCCATCAAAATGCATTTGAAAATGGCATCACCAGTTTAGGACACAAGCCCAGGAACCCAGCAAAGAAATGCAAGATTTTACTCTGGAAGTGACTCATGGGGCACCATGGCCAAGGGTGCTGGGCAACCCCTTCTTCCCAAATGGGTGTTGAAGGAGGGCAGGAGCTGGCCTGGCTCTCAGCTAGGAGACATCAAAATCCTTCAGGAACCTTCTGCTTGTCAAGCTGAGCTGAAAAGGGGCATCTCTCAAAAGGTCTAGGTTAGTAGAAATGGGATGGAAAAGGTGATTTCCAAGAAAAAGCTCTCAGACATTGCTGAAACGTCCTGAAGACTTAAATCATGATCAGACCTTCTGGTAAATAGCTTGGGCATTTTGCCTGTGAGCCACAAAACCAGGAATGGCATTTTTTTCCCAATTCTTCCTTTTTTTTTTTTTTTTCCCTTAACTGCATGTTAAAAATTAAGTGTAGCTGAGACCCATGTTCTCATAGATGTGTCTGGGGAAGCATCACCTCCTGGGTTGTAGGAGCACCTGCCACTCCTGCTGCAATGGCTTTGGTGAAAGGAGGTGATTTGGAAAGGAAAGGCTCCAGAGAAATTAAGCCCTTTTATACAGGTAATCAACTGAAGTGAGTGAAAGGGCTTTTCCTCCCGAGGGCTCCTCGCCCTAGTGGAAGTGATTCTATAGATGCTATTTTGAAAGCATGTCATACCCATTGTGTTTTGAAACATTTAATTATTTGTGACTCCCTTCAGCGGGGGAGCCTTTCCTCAGCAGTGCCAGGTGGGGTAATGGGCTCATCACAATCTCCTGAACATCACGTGGAGCCTGGCACTGCAGGATGGGAATTGGGGGTGTGGGAGGGTGTTTGGGGGTGCCTGGGCTCCAACACTGTGCTCATGGAATTTAGCTCATGGCATGCAGGTATGCCTGCTTCTGTGCAAGGTTTTCCGATGTGCAGCCATCCCCCTTCATTTGCATTTGCTTTGAAAACAGATGAGTTTGGTATTTAGAGATTTCTGTTCACTTTTACTGGAGAAAAAGCACTTGTAAATGTGTAGGGTGATCTGGAAAAGCTACATAGCTGTATATAAGGCACTATCAAACATATCCTTGGAGCAGATGGCCCATAAAAATATGCATGTGCTTGGAATATTTGGATACACCATCCCTAGAAACATTCTAGAAACCAAGCTAGAAATTAGAAAGGCTTAACTTAGAAAATTAGAATTATTTCAAGAAAGCAACTGCTCTCCCTATTTTAAATGTAACAACATCCAATTTTAACAAATACCTTTGTGCATTGAACAGAAAAACAGGCAGACTTGGGTTTTGCCCCACCAGCTGCACACAAGGGATGCTTTAGGGACAGTCATCCCCTTAAGATAAAACCACAAACTGGTTCTTACTGTTAATTTCCCTACGTGTATAAACATTTCCCAGTGTTTAAGTAAAGTCAGCTCTCAGTTTTCTGCAGAATGGGGGTTAGCTCCCTGGAGAAAGGCAGGGAGACCCAGCAAGTGTCTGGAAGGAGCTGACCTTTGGTACCTGTGAGAGCAGCAGGGAGGCAGCCACTCCTGCCAGCTGGGGTGATAATCCCCCGTGCCTCTGGTAAGTGATAGCTGATAAGTCTGCACAGAATTACTCAGTGATGTTTATTTATCAACTGGGGCTCCCTTTGCCACTGAGTTACTCAGAGTCGATTTTTTGGGGGGTAGGGAAGCTCAGTTTGGATTGCTCATAGGTGAGGTTATGAATTTCTGCTGGCTTCCTCTGGGCAGGTATGAGGGCAGATGTGTTGGAGAGCAGCCCTAAATGCTTGCAGTCGATGTTTTTTGGAGAAAGACAAGGTAAAAATCCACGAAAACTTCAGCATTCCTAGAATACCTTTCACAGATGCTAAATGCCCTTGGTTTTGTTCAGACTGAAGGAAGGAGGCAGTGTCTGCTTTTCTCATGGCTGCTGGGATGCTGGTGATGCTCTCTGGGGCAGTGGAGAGGAGATCCATGACTTCTGTGCTCCCTGTCCATGTCCCAGGGAGGAGATCCATGACTTCTGTGCTCCCTGTCCATGTCCCAGGGAGGAGATCCATGACTTCTGTGCTCCCTGTCCATGTCCCAGGCATCCCAGCTCTGTGAGTCACAGCTGTCTCCAGCAGAAGGCAGGAGCAGGGCCCCACAGCTGGGACACTCTGCTCTCCCCAGTTTTGAGCAGGATTTATGCAACAAGACATAGGCTGGGAGTCTGCATTGCCATAGAAAAACTGGCATAAAATACATAAATCTCCAGGGCAGCCAATTGTTCTTCTGTGTGCAGAGCTTACCTGGATCCCCTCTGCTCTTGGTCCATCATTCAGGCAGACTTAAGCTGTGCTTGGATGCCTTTCTCAGGACAGACACACCCAGAGATTTATTTTGTGCTGCAGAATTGGAGTGAGGCTCTTCTGGACATTTTGGATCCAGTGTGCTGGGATACCCTCCATAAGCTCAATACAAATATTTAATATATAATTAAGATTATAGACATACACTCATGTCCTGCTGGAGTCAAAGGATCAGTGTTTTGTACACTGACTGTAGGTGGAAAATAGCATGATTCTGTGCAATGGTTTCAAACACACCTCAAATTTGTAGTACTTTGTGACCCAGAAACATCCTTCAAGTAAATCTGCTCACTTCTTGTTTCCTGGACATGCAGAAGCCAGTGCAGCATGCAATGGAAAGCCCTATAAAGAAATTTAAAAGAAATAATAAATGATGAGATGTGATAAGAAGGCATGGCAGCCCAGCCAGGGCTTTGTTTCTTTAGCAAAGTCTTTTTTCTGTCTGCGAATTTATGGCTCTCTCCTCAAAATCTTGTGTTGCTGGGCTGAGGTGGCCTAACAGAGTTGAGAAGAGCTTCCTCAGGGAGAGAAAGGATGTGTTACCTTCTGTCCTGAGATAGGAAAGGGAAAAAAAATCCCTTTCTGTTGACTGAGGACAGGCAATGTCCCCCAAAGCTGCTGCCCACGAGAATGTATTCCATCATTTAGACATTGGAATGGACTGTGCAGGGAGGTGGTGGAGGCCCATCCCTGGAGATGTTTATGGATAAAGACAGGACATGGCACTCAGTGCCATGGTCAGTTGGCATGGTGGTGCTCAGTCACAGGTTGCACTCAATGATCTCTGAGGTCTTTTCCAGCCCAACTGATCCTGTGATTCTGTGATCATTTCTGGTAGAAGAGGGGATGTGGGATGTGCTCATGGGACCTTGAGGGCAGAAAAGGCCCTGTTATAGAGGAGGGCTGGCTAAATGGGGTGTGAGAAGTGTCCAGGGGTCAGGGGTGTGTGGGTAGCTTCAGGCACAGTGGAGTGAGTGAGGATGGAGTGGGCAGGGCAGACACAAAACCACAAAACCCATCCCCTGAGGCAATATAGAGAGCTCTAGCTTGAGTAGCAGCATCCATGCTGCTAATGTCATGTTAGAGGTAGATTTGAGTGGAAATCTGCTCTGAGTTCCCAGGCAGAGAGAAAAGCCAAGATAAAAGGATCATTTTCATGGAGACCTGTTGTTTCAGAGCCTTGCACTCATGGAAGGATGAGTGTGGGTATTGAAAGACAGGCAGTGTGCAGTCACTGCACAGTTGGCACAGCTCTGGGACAGGATTCATCAATCCACAACCCTCCTGGTGCTGGGGACACATGTACCAGCTTAAACCCATCCCAGCCTCCATCACTGCTGTGACAGTGCAGGCAAAGCCCAGGGATTCCAGCTGAAACCTAAGCAGGAGCCTAGGTTAGCTGTTACTCGAAGTCATGGCCAGATGGTTACCATCCAGCAGAGGAATAATGAAGGTATTAAGGTTAATTTAACAGGCTTAAGTCCATAGGTGGTCTTGGAGGGCTGCAGCCAAGTAGCTGAAACCCACCACCCCTTCCTGGGGCTGGGAGCATGCAAGGAGCAGCGGTGGATGGAGGCTCCTGGTGCAGGTTCAGCATGTGGAGGGTGTGGAGGATTTCCCAAGGGAGCCTGGGGGAGGCTCAAGAGCTGCCTTCCTGAGCAGAGACTGCTGGCAGAGCAGGGCAGAGGAGTTTGAGACATTCTGAGGCTTTAGCATGGAAATCTGTCAAGCATAGAAATTGTCCACGGATTAGAAAATTTTATCTACTGTCATGTATAAGACTGGTTAAAAATTTCCAGTGGGGTTTCCCTTTATCAGTGCTATTTCCTGTGCTCCAGTCACAGCCTGTCCCCTGACAGGCATGTTGCTGCTTTAAAATTACAACTTAAATAGAGCACTGAGAAGAACTGGCTGGTTTATTCTGAGCACCAGGGAGTAGCAGCCCTTTTGGCTCACCTGCTCCCAGGCTTGGAGAAAGAGGTTCAGAAGTCCAGGCTGTCACCCCAAAGGAAGAGGTGGCCTGGCTGGGGTCAGTGGGGAGTGCCATCCCTTATCTGGGAGCTCCAGGGATGAAGTTACTCTGCTTCAGAGCTGTATCCCATGGGAATCTCAGCATGCCAGCACTTCATCTGAGCTCTTTTTCCCTTAGGGAAACGCCACAGTGGAGTCTCCAGCACTGAGGCCTGCTGACAGGGGTGAGGCCCAAGACAGGGTGTTCATCTCCTCAGCCCTTCAGCCCCCAGCCCTGCCCAGCTGTCCCTCCAAGGAGCTGCCCCAAGCCCAAGAGCACAGGCAGCTGCTTTTCGGAGCTGGCAATGGTGCCTGTTGAGTCTTTGCCCAGATGTGGCCACTGGGTCTGAACACTTAAACCTTCTCCAGCACAACAGACTATCAAACTCAATATTGTTTCATATTTTCTTCCCTTTGCTGACTCCTCTGTCACCCATGAGCTCCTCCCAGGTTCTCTGCCCAGCCAGGCTTTCCCAGCAGCATCCAGCATCCCTTGCAGGCAGCCCTTCATTAGGAGAGCTGCTGTGCCTGAGAGGAAGAGGTGGGAAAGGATGATCAAAGCACATGGGCTCCTCCTCAGACCTTTCTGCTTCCCGAGTTTATCCAGTCAACATTTAAATGCATTTGAGTCCATCCTGCAGAGCAAGGGAGGGAAAGGGCCCTTTGTTTGCTTGTTGCTAAAGCACCTTACTTCTAATTAACAGAGTGATTTAATTAACATTAGGCAGAATCAGCCTGGTTTTGCTCCCTTAGGGGATAAGGGGAGGATAGCAGGCAAGGCAAACAGGTAACATCCTCATCTGACACTAATTCTCCAGGGCACAGTCCTGATTTCTGAAGGCTGCTCCAGGCTATCTTCTCCAGACGCTTTGAATCTAAGGAAGAAATAAAAACAGAGTGTGAATAAAGTTCACATTTGGGCAGGAAGGTTGGTTTTGACTGACTATTTGTTTCCTCAAACGGTGTCAGGGAGTTGGGGGGATTTTCTGAGAGATCATGGACAACTTTGGGAAAGCTTAAAGCAGAACCTGGAAAAACAAACTCAATGATTTTTTTTTTTTTTCAGCTGAAAATTATGTGTACAGTATTATCCTTTTCTTTCATGCTGAGATTCTCATTATTCAGAGGAACAAGCACTTGCTGCTGCAGATTTCATGTGCATGGATCAGAAAAGTGTTAATGGACAGCTACTGGTACCATCCAGGCCTCCAGCCAGACCTAGGCACAACAGTTTTGTAATATGCTGTGCAAAGCATGGTAAGTTTATAATATATCCACATCAATATATTCATTGCCTTTACTAAATGTGGGTTTGTCAGGTTTTTGGCATTGCAGAGAGCATCTCTGTGAAGGACAGAGAGTATTTGGGTGAGGCACAGAGAAATGAAACATTTGCTGGGTAGCCCCAGCCTGGCTGCATGGTCACCTTGCCTGGCTGCAGTTTGTGCTGTCTTCTGCCTCTCCTCCCCAGCAGGCTGGCAGGCCACTTACTGGGACCGTGCTTCCTCTAGGTTTCTTTAAATCTACTGCTTAAATCAGCACTCCTGATTTTTTTTTTTTTTTGTAATCTGTTGCTGCTGATTGCTGTTGACAGGGAGAGAAAAAATGCCCTCCTCTGAATGCTGCACCAGTGCAAAGTATCCTGTCTTTATTATTTTCAGTTAATATTGAGACTGAATAGTGCAGCCTTGGCACAGTCTAAATTGAGAACAAGGCGAGTTAGACGAGAGATTACGCATTTTTGGCATTCTGGCATTAACTAAAATAATTTAAGCTTTGTCTTTGGTGGTGGTCTTAAAGCGAGTGGAATGTGAAGGTGGAATTCAGGACTGGCTCCGGAATACCCTGGTGTGAATTTCTTTCTTTAGAAGAGAGTGTTTAATTCCACATATTAACATGTTGGGCTATTTTACTAAAAGTGAAGTTACGCTGATTAGTTACACTACAGAAGCTAAAGTATGTACATCTGCTTGAAGCAGGCATTTAATGGCAGGAAAAATGGCTAACTTTGCTCATGTAACATTTCACTTTAAGGATCTTTAAGAGATACACATAACTGACACTACAGCTGGGAGAAGTTTTGGGGTTTTTTTTAATTGTTATTATTTATTTTTATTTTCTTTTAAATAAGCAGAATTCAAGCTGTTTATTTTTTAAGTTACTTCTCCTCCCTCAGATTACAAGAATTTCACCTCCTTACTTATGGCAAGAATTTAATCTCCTTCCTTGCCAAAATGAACTCTCTTTCCCCTGAAATAAAATGGTGATGAATGGAACTAGAAAGGTAAATTCTTAAATTTCTTTAAAATGTGCCATTACACAACAAACTTCCTGGTATTGATTAAGCCCAGGTGGTCTGCTCACCCAGCAAACAGATATTTTACAAAGCTTTATTACGCCTCATTAGAATTCAGTCCTTTAGAAGATTTCTAATTATATTGTCTAATAAAACTAAACCTTCGAAGCTATTTGCATATTATATGAAGAAATCTCATACAACAAACTCACAGTGGATTCAATTAACATAATAGCTAATTATATATCCCATCAGCCTTTAGAGTAGCTCAGCATTCATGTTGCTCCTGTTTTAGCCTAGAGCAAAGGAGGTTTGAATTTTCACTTCTAAATATTGACTTTTAACTAATATCAAAAATGATTTGAACACTTTTGTGGATGAAAAGATAATGATTAAACTACATGAAACATTTTAAAAGACTTACTTCCAAGTCATTGAAACAATTCCTATTTAAACCTAAACCTTCCCATATTATCTATTCCAAGTCTGTCCACATTTTATTAAAAAAATGACCAGATATGTCTAATTATTTTGACAAATGTTGGATTGACAGTTCGATTATTTTGAAACTGCCTCCTTCCTGCAGTTACACTTTGTATATTTTTCATTGCACTTTGTAATGCAATTGTATTCTTGGCCAGTTGTGGTATCTATCAAGCAAGAAATTTAGGACTAGATTAACAGAGACATAGTAATGAACAGGCATTTGAGCACCCTATAATTGACTGTTATTAAGGTGTTGTCACAGTAGTCTGTAATGAATTCTCTTGTTTTCTTTTGAAATTGGATGAGATATTCCGTGAAAAAAAGAAGGGGAAAAAACCCCACAAAAACAAACCCAAAAGTTTCCTCCAACATTCAAAAAAATGCCCCAAAGAAACAAAGTCTTTTTTTTTTCTTTTTAAAGATTTCAAATTATTTGAAGGTGCTTCCAATTTTGAAACACTCAGTAGAAAAATCAGGGAGGGAAGGAGCAAATTTTGTGACTTAAGTGAAAACTTAAAAAAAATAATTTTGTGTTCATCAATCTCCTCGCCAAACGCAATGAAAAATCATATTTATATTTTTTGCACAAGATAGAAGATAAAGTTTGTTGCTGAGTACATGGTTTTCTCCCATTACAATGATGGCTGCCTTTTCATTCATATTTTAATGAGGTTAGTATCTCTGAGACAGCTTTTTCGGGGTGGAGGCCCATGTCTCCGGTACAATTACAATAGGAGTTGCTTTATTGACAAGTACTATTCAAAATCTTCACAGTATAGAAAGAAAGGCTTTAGTTTTCCACCACTTGTCCAAATACTTATTCCTCTCTTACTATTAAAACACTTGCAGAAAGAGCACTCTCAACTGCCTGGAGCCCTGTACACCGGGCAGAGCACAGCTCAGCAAAAAAATATTTCCCTTAAATTCAAGTTGCATTTATGTCTGCAAAATTTCCCTCGGTAAAACCCAACAAATAGACAGCAGAAACTAATAGATAGTCTTGGCAGCTTCTGCATCCATGGGTTTACAAGAAACAAGCTCAGATAAATGGTGTTCCTACCCAAACTGTGAATCTGACTCCAAACATATGAGGGAAGGCAAAGTTATACAGAGATTACACATCCAATATATAATTTATTAGACAGAAACAAAAAAAAAAACAAAAAAACAAAAAAACAAAAAAAAAAAAAAAAAAAAAAAAAACATAAATCCAGCTCTTGGCAGGCTAATCTCTTGTGCTTTTTTTTCATCTTCTCTGTCTATGCTATCTCTCAAATATTTTTCATTACTGTAGCAAGGGAATACAGCCCAAATCTAAATATGATACTAAATAAAAGCCTGAACCACATCACAGAGGTGCTAGTACATGTACAAAAACTTACTTTTGGTGTATCCAAAAGAACATTCACACAGCAAAACACTCTCTGTAAATTTGTGGGTGCCATCACATGAATTTTGAGGGTTCATTATTTCTTTCTGCATCCAAATGTATTGGATACATTTTCTTGCAGATCAGTCCTTGGCTGTGGTGCACATGATAACATTCAGGAGAAGGGAGAGCCCTGTGTTTGGGCAGGGTACCCCGTGGCATCCATGGGCTTTGGCTCAGCCACACTCACACATTCCTGCCCAGCCAGGAAACCACAGGAAAGTGCTGCAGGAGATGTGACTACACACCTGAATATTGGTTGGAGTACATTCATAGGAAAACCATTTTTTTTCAAAATTTGCAGAGTAAAACCCTTCTGCTGCAGATACTGAATCTCTCTATGTGAAAAGAAACAAAGCCACAAAAAGTGCTTTTCCCTGTCAACTTAAGTTACTGTCCTGGATGTAAACTTAGAAAGGGGATGAAATTTAGTGCAATTTATTGCTAGAGCAGTCAGATTGCAAAAAAATCCCCAATCCCTCCCTGAGCAACACTGACCTCAGTTAAAGGGATGCCAGGGCTGAAATTAGACTGTAGGTCGAGTCCCGCCTTCTCTCATAATGGCTATAAAACCTTCCTTCCACATTCACAGGTGGTTTTATTTTTTTACCTTCAGAAACTGCCACATATTTCTTGGAATTTTGGGGGGAAAAAAACCCTTGCTCTGTGCCTGAGCTGCCGGAGGCTCTGCAGTCCCTGTCCCGGCGAGAGGAAGAAGCGGCAGAGTTTGGAGCACAAGTTTCAAACTCCACTTCTGCCACCACCTTCTGCCTCCACCAGCATATTTTTTTTCAGTTTGCAAAACATTATGTTTTCCTGATTAAAAAAATATTTGCATCCCAGTGGATGTGATGGAATTTTAATAGCAAAACGTGGTTTTGTGAGAGACTATCTTTACTGTAAAATAAGATATGCTGCCCTACAAACAGAGTTGGGATTAAAAGGCTGCTGTCTTTTTTTTTTTTTTTGTGCTTTTATTTTCTACTAGGCACTTTTTTGCTTTTCCCAGACATTTTTTTTTTTGTGTCTTTTTTTTTAGACACTTTTTTGCTCTTCCCAGTTTTCATAAAAAGTAGACTCCCCATCCGTATGTGACAGGGGGAGGGAGGGATTTCATAATGGGCCTGGTGCAAGAAGAAGACGAAGAGGGAGAGAGAGGGTAAAAAAAACCCTCTAAGCTTTAATTTTAATTCTCCTGCCTTTATTTATCTGATTTGTGGCCAGATGGTGGTGAAGCAAGGCAACCCCTTTGTGCAAATGAAGCCCACATGTGAAAGTCCTTCTGTAATGTAATCATTGAGACCGGAAGGGTTCATACTGTGTCTGAAAAGAGACAATGGAGCCGGGATATATCAACATCGCCGAAATCGAGTTCATTTGCGATGCAGGCCCTTTGACTATGGTTGTCATGAAAACTTCCTACTTTGATCAGCAGAGGGTGGAGAGAAAAAGAAGAAGAAGGGGAAAAAAAAAAAAAAAAAAAAAAGAAGTAGTCTTCTAAAGGGGCAGGGATGCGGCGCGGGTGTTTGCTGTGCACTTGGCTCCGGTTCACGCCCCTTTCCGGAAGACGCAACAGGGAGAGGAGCATCTTGCACCTTGACCTGTCTAGACGGGGCGCAAAGTTTGGGGGGTTTTTTTGTCCCCGTTTCCAAGGGTTGCTCTTTGACCCCCACCACCAGCGGTGGTGGCTCTCAGGGCCTAAGGTAGCGGCCAGAGGTTTCCTGCCGAATTCTCGCCGCCGTGGCCGGGAGGGAAGGGGATGGACAAAGACACGGACCAGCTGTTCGGAAATAAAGCTGAAATAGTAGAACCTGGGAGAAGCTAGGTTTTGTAAGCTATTATTTTCTGCACAAAACCCCTGGGAGGTATTAAACAGCTGCATCTGAGCTGGCGAGCAGCGGCTAAAAGACAGAGCAACAACTGAGAGCCCAGGACTTTGGCAAACTCCGCTTCAACCAGAGAAACAAGTGGCTGGAGCGCCAAGGGCTTTCATGGCCCGAACGTCCGTCTCCCTTCGCCGCGGTGTCTTCGGGCTGCCGGGAGGTTTCCTTTGGGAGGCTGGATTTGGAGGAGGGCAAGGGGCATGGGGGGATGTGGGGGTGTGAGCTGAAGGGCCCAAGCAGGTTCTCCAGGGCCACCTTTTCTGGAGCTGACGTTTTTAATGGTGTGTCTAATGTAATGTGTCAACGGTTCTACATAGCGAGAGGGATGCTCTTTTTTGCTCTTTCTGCCATCTAACTAACATCTAACTTCTATCTGTGTGAAGTGTGGGGTTTTGGGGGTGTAATAAGCAAGCAACATCAGCTTTTTCCTCCATGAGGTTTCTTTAGCAGCTGAAGGGAGTTGTTGGGACAGAAAAGGAGATGGGACGGATTTACTCCTAGGCCAGGGGAGAAAAATCTCTGCAGCCTATAGAAAAAAAAATCAGTATTTAATCTGATGCTTACCAACCTTTGAAATTTGGGCTAGGCCAACAGAACAAACAAGTAACCTTTTATTTTCCAGCCACAGCTGTGTCAGTGTGCCCACTCTTTCTCATCACTAGGAAATTCATGCAGATTGTGCCTTGTTTTAATATTCTTGCCATATTTTAACATGGTCCATACAGGTTCCTCACAGAAACTGGCTGAGTATTTTATGATAACACTGCATTTTGTCAGATGCTTTATAACGTTATTTAGAAACATATTTGAATCTATTTAGGGCTTCATAAATATGAATAAAGCATTTACAAAAGGCAGAAGTAACCCACGGATTAGACCAGATGCTTTATACGTTACAAATTTCCTAAACTTCACTAAACTACATTTTACTTGTGGTTTTTTTTCTACGTGATTGACTACAAATTAGCATTTTCCAGAAAAAAAAAAAATCTCTGCAGATTTATGTGCAGGAAATAAGGGAATTGTACGAGTGGCTAAAATCCAGATTGCTAACTGGAGTTTCATATATTTATAGACAAATTAGGGAAGGAGGGGAGGGATGTCATCTTTTTTTTTTCCTGAGGCCTTGTGGTGTAGAGATGGGTTTTTCTCAGCTAATTCTGCTAAAAACACTGAGGTGTTTTGCCTGGCTTCGTGCCAGTGCCTTCTTCAAAACTATCTTTTATATTTTTTCATTAATGCTTTTGGGACCTTTTTTTTTTAACTGTTGTGGAAAGTGAACAAAAACAAACCAAAAAAAAAGAAAAGCCAGAGGGTTGTGCTGGCCATGGCCTTCTGAGCAGTTGAAAGAAGCAGGCGAGTGAGGAGTGAGGACCACAGGCACAGCTCTGCCTCTGTCACTGCCAGCTCACAGTGATTGCGTGTCCTGGCAGGTATTGCTTTGATTTTTTTGCAGCCAAGCACAGCAAAGGGCCTTTTTTTGAGTGTGTATGTGTTTATGTGTGTGTGTGTGTACAACCTCCAGCAGGCAGATTTACTTTCACTGTGGTTTCACTCTGCCCACGTTAAACGGCTTCCCCCTTGTTTATGGGTTGAAGGCTTTATTTTGGAGACAGGAATTCCCTCTTAACCTGAACCCCGACTTCCTACAAGGTGCCAAACACCAGGCTGGGTGGTGCCCCCCCTTGGACCTGCACCCACCCACCCATCCAGGGGGGTGGAGATGCAATTTGGGGCGCAGAGGTGAATTGCCAGCAGCTGCCAAAATGCTGGGCTGAGGGGGAGCTCAGCAGCTCTGTGTGCCCTGAAATCAGAGCTGCATCTGCAGGGCCTGCGAGCTGCATTTATGGCACATCGTCACCACTAATATCAGACTACAGAATGGGCTCGTTTTATTTAAATTTCCAGTGCCTCCTCCATGAGCCCGCGTTGAAAGGGGCAGGGGGGGAGGAGGGGGGGAAGGTGGTGTCCCTAACCGAGTGAAATGCCTTTTGGAGGGGCGTCCCCCCCCACCCCCAATTCATGAATGTGGTTTGGAAACAACAGTGAGGCTGGGCATGAAGTTTAAGTAATATTTGGTAGCATGAATTCTCAGGCAGCCCCCATTCATCCCCACGCTGAGCGGGGCAGGCAGAGCGGAGCGAGCCGAGGGCTCCTCGCAGCCGCCCTGCCTGTGTCTGGCTAAAAAAAAAAAAGAAAAAAAAAGAAAAAAAAGAAAAAAAAAAGCACAGTACGAGTATTCTCCTCCTTTTTTTTTTTTTTTTTTTTGTTTCCATCCTTACAGTGGGAAAGTATCGTAGAGGAGTATGAAGATGAAATATTCTCACTTATCGCCCAAGAGGCAGACTATCTAGCTGACAAGCTGTGCAGTGAAAAATCAGGTACTGTGTCTGATGTAACATGTGCTCTCTCTACAGCCGTGTGGGGTTGGGTGTTTTTTTCAAACCCAGCGTACTGCTTTGCAGGAGAAGTGGGCTGCTGTTGAATAAGCAATGACACTACATGGTTTTAAAAAAAAAACCAAAACAACCCAAAACAACCAAACATCCCCTTTCTTAAAGGCTTTTAATTCTTTTAATTCTTTTGTGCATATTAATGCAGCATGATTTGAGCATCCCAGCTAACGTGGTGTGTTTTCCTCCTGGTGTTACATGACTTTTTGCTCCTTGTGTGTCTGCACTGTCATTTCCAGGTCAGAAATGAAACTAACCCTCTTGCAACAAAATACAGGCATTTGTTTCTCCTGTTTAATTGCTCATTGCAGCCACTAAGCTGAAATGGGAGCCATGAGAGGGCAGGTTTAGAAATGTGCTGTTCATTTTTAGGTGAACTCTTCGTTGCCATCAGACAGGAGCTGTCCGTAGAAGGGCTACCCAGCCCACCACCATCACCTCCTGGGAAAAATGTATTTTATATTCATTTAATGTTTTCTTTCTCTGTAAAATATATAATTCCATATTAGTAAGGCCTCTTTTCCATACTGACAAAGCAAGAAAATGCTTTCAAAAATTAATTATAGTTTATTTAAAATCTTCCTCCATTCGTTTGTTTCCTTCCCTCATTTTCAGTGTTTTGGGGTATTTTTTCAAGCTTTATTTTCATTTCTGAATGTAAAAATCACATAACTTGAGGCACTAAGTATTATAAGATTATAAATGAAGTTGGTTTATCCCTCCTCAGCATGCTGCCTTCAGTGCTAGAATATGCATGAAAATATCAATCTCCGAATCAACGCTTGAAAATATTGGTTTGTGGGTTAGAGATTTAAAGGCTGTAAGCATTATTTGGGATGTAAGAAACAGGGCCCATGAAAAGTACTAGAGGCTGGAAAAGAAGTTCAAAGAAATAAGTTTGTAAACTTTAAAACACCAGGGTATTTGTAATACTTATTGAAAACACATAGTCAGGAGCACAGGAGAACTCCATATGTAAAGACACAAAGTTCTCTCTATAATCTTCTTGGGCAAATAAACTACAAAAAAAAAAATTCCAGAACAAATTTGATTTATTACAAATATTTCCTGTTTGTCATCTCTGCCATCATCAGAAGCTACTCTTGGTTGTGCCAGAACAGACACAGTGAGTAGCAAATTATTTTGAAAACAGCATACTTCCTCCAAAATGGACGGCAGGATTTCTGGTCGTGGGTTTTGCACAGAAAAACTTTCTGAGTGTTTCAGAAACAAAACTCAGAAGACTCTGTGGGATAGTGTAGAAAAATCATCACCTTCCAGAGTGCTTTTCTCAGAGAAGAGGAGACTGGGATAAATCCCCTTTCCTTCTTGGCTCCTGTTATAGCAGCCTCTAAACCTTTTGGGGAACAAATTGCAGTTTTGTGCATCTTCAGTGACACTGTAAAAATATTTTCCAAAGGCACAGGCAAAATGCTGATATGAAAGTAACAAAGCCCACGCTGTTAAAAATCTGGTTTGTTTTTTTGTTTTTCACGGATATGCTCAAAAGATTTCTCCCCCTCCTTGAAACACATTTTGGGTTTAAAACCCACACTGTGTTCTCACCCAGCCTTCTTACATGGGGAAGATAATTTCCTCCCTCCTGGCAGACGAGATTGCTGTAACTGCACGTTAACCTCCTTCACACAAATACCCCCCTGCATTTGTGCAGGGCTGCTCTTCCTGACTATAAATAGTGGTCCACAGAGGGGAAAGTAGTTTGGTTTTCTTCCTGGCAATTAGCACACATAAACAAGCTGCCATTTAATAAACAAGAGTGCAAGTCCTCATTGTTGCAAATATAGGATGCTTGCAAAAGCAGCAGGAACACAACAGAGTGATGCTGAGCTACGCTGATATAAAATAAGGGCAAGAAATTAATCTGCCATTCCCCGTATCGCCCCGTTGCCCATTTTAAAAATGTCAGTACATTAAAGACTAAAAAAAGCCACAGGGACTTTTTAAAAATCTAGTTCACCCAGTGTTTAAAATGGGGTGAAAATAAATGTATTAAATGGCATTACAATAACGAAAATATGTTTTCATTAACTCTGCAGCAGGCAGGAGATGGCAGAGGAGCACAGTAGTACCTGACAGAGCAGGGAAGTGCCTGCTTGGGTTTTTCCAGGGAAAATAAATTCAGGCACTGGTGGCACTGGAAAGGGTGAATCTTCGAATTTGTGTCAGGCTTCATGCCAGCCACACAGCACGAACATATATCTTACCAAAGCCTCCAACTCACTGAACACAATGAGACTTATATTATTAGGTCTTATCTGTCTTATAATGGCAATTTTCATTAATATGTTATATTAAAGCAATATTACACTTTTATCATCCTACTGTAAATTATTGGCTCCTTTTATTCAGAGCTCCGTGTGTTCATTCTGAATGGCATTTTTAACTTCTTTTTTTTGTGGGGGGGGTGGTGCAAATTATCATACTAAGTGACAAAAATAGTATAGAAAACCTCTCCACAGGCCAGTTGTAGATTTTGATACTATGAATTTCACCATAAAGCAGGAGAGAAAGAAAACAACAAACCAAGTCAGTGATGTATTCATTTCATTATTATGCTTTTAATTTTCTTTTAAAAGGCTGTGTACATGAACATGGCTTATTTCTTGTGGGCCATTGCAGACTTAATATTGGTGTAATCAAATCCTTTTTCTACTGTTCTGCGGCAAAATAATAAGGGTTGAAGTTTTCTGTCAGCCTACAAACATGACATTAATGGAAGTCCCACATTATGGCAAGCAAACCCCTTCTCCACAAGTCCCATTTAGTACTTTTCTTTAATTCTAATATCATAGCAGACTTTTTTTCTTTTTTTTATGGCTACTGGAGGTGGATGTTTCTTGTTTGATTAAAAAGTGCGAAACTTCAATAAAGTCTTTTAGCGTGATCAAACCGTTTGATATTTACAAGCATAGATCCGTTCGCTGTCATGTATTCTTTGATCACACAAAAAGTCTCAGTGCTAGACAGGCAGGCAAAACCTGCTGAGACGCACCTTCAGATCCTCTACTATTTTTACAAGCTTAAAAAAACCCCTAAAAGTTAATTTTCCAGGAGATTACCTTTTTTTTTATCCCCCCCACCTCCAAACAGAAGGCGCGGTTGCCAGTCGGCCCAATGGAATAACACAGATTTTTTTTTTTAATTGCCCTCTAATTTTCTTTGCTGATTGCAATCACTTTTCTGTGTGCTCTTTCTGGGGTTATATATATATTTTTAGTTGTGATTGTTGGGGCTCAGTGCCATGCCAGCAGCATTTCATCCCGGGTTAAATGGAGTTATGTGAAGGCCAGTAAGGAGCCAGAAACCAGTTAAAGCTTGTGCTAATGTACAGAGCAGAACCAGCTGATTTATAAGGGGAAAATAATTTAACACCATGTATTTTATGAGTGCTGAAAGCTACTGTTTAAGTAACATACTTAAACAGTATCTCCTACATAATTTTCTTTTTATGTGCTCACAGCCATAAAAATGTTCTATTTGGTTAAAATCTTAGAGTCCCCATTTTATCTTTAAAGTGGCTTACCCCATGTATTTCTTTATGTAGCTGTTTGGAAAGTTTGACTATAATTTAGGCACCCGATGTTGAATAGTACAAAAGTGAAACAAAATGCTCTTATTCAACTGCAAAGAAATCCAGAAGTCTTTTTCTGCACAATTATCGCTCAAACTATTGTGTTTTTGCAAACTGATACTTTCTAGGAGGCTCATTCCCAGTGAGAACTACTCTCCTGGAGAGTTTAACAAAGCTAGCAGCTACATCAATTAAAAGCAACTAAAATGTCTGTTATGGGTATGTGCAGAATATTAAGCTGCCATTAAGTCATTTACCGCTCACCTTAACACTCTCTGCAAGATTGTGGTTTAAAAAGGCAATGTATGGGGTGAGAAGCTGTAGTTTATGCTGTCACAGCACTCTGGAATGACATATTTTCTCACATTTTTCTCCCTGTGCAACTAGGAAAAAGAACAGGAGAGAGAGAGATTAGCCTTTGCGTCCCTGCCTTGAAATAGGATCTGTGAGCCCACATTTCTGCAAATGCTACAAGGGGCTGGAGGATCCATATCAGCGGGGTTTATTAAAAAACAGGGCTCTAACACTCCTTGTTTTAAAATACAAAGTTTGATCTAAAAATACCATCAGATTTTAGCAATGTAGAAATGAGGTTATACTGGGAAGACAGGGAAAATGAATTTGAAGAGTAATGTGGGCCCCTCCAGAGAGAAAAATAAGATATTTTCTGTATTTATTGGTGTCATATTATGAAATATGCCAGGGTCTGTTCTCCAGGGTTGATCCATGGCCAAACCCACCCACAGGAGCACCAGCAAGAGCCCAAAACCAGATGTGAAACCCACCTGGGCAGCGACAGGTGACAGGTTCACCACCAGAGCTTGGGCGCTTCCTCCGTGGTTTTCCAGCAACTGTTAAAAAAACTCCATAAACTGTGTTTATGTGATATGACAATCATTAGAGAGCCAGATAATTTTTCAATTCAAATGAGCCAGAGTTTTCAGGGCTTTGCAAAGATGCCCTCTCACATGGGGATGCATGAGTCGTGTCCCTGTCCAGTACAGGGAGAGTCAGACACTGAATTATTTAACACATTTGAGGTCAGGAATTGAGAATAAATAGATTGCTTTAATTTTTTTTGGTTTTTTAATACCTTCTTTATCTGATTCAATAGAAAATATCTCAAAGAGTCTGACTCACTGTCAGCGTGTCATGGTTATGCCTCGTGCTGTCCCTCATTCCTGATTTATTGCCCAAAGTTGTTTAACGTGCTTTAATTTTCACCTTCACACCTTCGCTGGTGGAAGTGCTTTGAGAAGAATACCTGTGTTTTTCTAGTTTGAAAAATATGTATTTTTGGTTGAAGAAACAGGTACTTTCAGCAAAGCACTACTCTTCAGGACATCAGTAAATCACATGGAACTTTTCCTACCTTAGGTGCCTGAGCACAGGCTGCTGCTCACAAAGGTTGAAGAGATCAGCTCCTCATTGCAGACTGAAGTAAGATCAGACCCCCAGTTTTTTCCTTGCCTGGTCAATTTTTGCTATTGTAATATTTCTGCTGGTTTCTACTTCTAATCTTTGAATGTGCCCACATTCCACAGGGGAGTTTTAATTATTATTATTAGAACTAGTAGTATTTTAACTGTTTTTCTGTTTCTGATGTTTTGATACGAAATGTGCAGATGAGAACGTCCACTTTTGATGAGTTTAATGGGCAACTGGTTTTTCAACCAGTTGTTATTTCTATGTTCAGGTTTTTATTTACCCCAAGGGTTTTCATTTCACTTGTGCTGATTTTCATAAAATCAACATCTGATTGTCACAGAGTTGGGGTCTGTAGAAACTGAGCCTCCTGCTGCAGCAGAAAAAGACAACTCAGAGAACTCCAAAATCCTATTATTTTTTTCATGCATTTAACAGATGATTTTTTCATCTGTATTTCCACACCAGAAAGAGTTTAGAGTTTATAGCTAAAAGCTGCAGTTTCTAACCCTGTTATTGAGATGATGATGGCAAATTTTGGAAATAATTTGTCCTTTTAAAGGTGAAATAACTTAGTAAAGAGTGTGCAGTCCTTAAAACAAGCCTTTCCTTTAAAATTTCCATATCAAAGTCCTACTGATCCTGATATAAAGGTTCACTCAACGTGAGCACCACTATTGTAATAACTTTTTTTAATTAAAGCTTTCTTGCTGAATAAATGGCAAAAAACATCAAAATATTCCTGGCAGAGGTTATGCCTTTCATGGTTGGGGTGGTTTTTTTATGTTCAAAATATTTGCTAATCAGTATAAAACATTTGGTCATGAATCTCACCCCGAGATGGGACTCGCTTCAGGTTGTTGCTGTGTTTCCAGAAGTCAAAGTGGGAGAATATCTGCTTCAGGCTCCAATATCCTATAAAAGCACTGTTTAAAAGGATGTTAGCTACTTAGCCATGGTTTTAAGGTAACAAGACTAGTTCATTCAAAGTAGTAGAATATTTATGGTAAAAGTAAGCTTTATAACAAAGAAAAAGTTCTGAAAATACATAGGGCATCTTTATTGTAGATTGGGTAAATAACCAAGAATATAAAATGGTAAATTGTATCATGAAAAACAAAAACCCTCTCTGATTAAAAATCTGTTATTAAGTTTCACATAATTTTAAAGTTTATTTATAGATTTTTACAATATTTCTAAAGTTAAACATTTCAACAATAACACAATCCATCCCTCAGTGCATATAAACTGCTGCAGCTCCACAGAAGCAATTAGAGCAATGCTGATTTACAGCAGTTTAATGTCTTGTCCCCAAAATCTGTAACACAAAGATTTGCTGTCTGATTGAATGTTTTTTAAAAGACTGAAGTTTTTGCTTCAGGTGGAACATTCTCTGCTATATCCTACTGACAGACCAGCTTTGCAGAACGCTTTATCAAAGTTATAATTTGAGTTTCGTGGAGCACCTATACTCTATAAAATGGAAATAATGCCTTCAGTATTTAAGGAAGACTTTCTTCACACTTAATCCAATCCAACACCTTCTTTGATGTGCGTGTAAACAGCAATTTTTAAAGAAACTTTGAAATATTTGAACTCCCTTTGTACTCCGTTCTGCTTCTGAACAGCCAGTCTAGGCTGAGGTGGGTCCTTTAGTGTGGATACTGAGCTCACCTCACACACAAAACTCACAATCAGCTAGCTCTGTTTAAAGTCTGAGAGTAAGAAAATGTTTATTACTGTGCATAAAACTAAGATATAAATATATCAAACTAATGGGAAAGGTTTGGATTCCTCTCCTGTTTCCATTCTGTTAAATCTGTGGATTTTTGAGTGGGTAGATTTGGCTCAAAGTATGTTTAAAAAAACATGTTACCAGGTCACGTAAAAGGAAGACAGCTACTGGGATTCTGTGCAGCTATTTCAAAGTCTGGCTAATTCTCACCTTATTTTAATCCTATATTTCACCCCCAAAATTTAAAAATATTTTACCTTTCTCCAGCATCCGCTTTTTACCATTAAACATAAAAAAACATAAAAGTAACAAAGAAAATTTATTATCTAGGAGAACAGCATAGTGCAAGTGGCTGACCATTATAAAAAGATCAAAATAAATTAAGTAAGGTGGCAAAAGGGAGTAACTTTCGGGGTTTTTCCCCTTTGTATTTTATAATAGAGGAAACTTTTTCGTTTTCTGTAACAGCGGCTGCTAAATTATTTCGGGCAGATATGTTAGAATGTCTCTTTAAAAATTTAAGTGCTGTCTTGTGCTTTGATATGCTCTCAAAATTGATCACAGTGGTGCTGTAAAAGAGTTCTTGAGTAACCTGGCTTGGGTTTTTTGCTGAGCATCAAGTCAGTGCTGGGCTCAGAGCAGGCGTTCAGCCACTGTGGTTAGTGTGGATTGAGCTGAGAAATCGCTACGAGAGGGTGGCAGTGAGATATCCCTCCCTCGTAAGGAAAGCCTTTCTTTAAACTGTGATTTGTGCATTTACACTTTTGCAATCTGACTTTGAATTTCACACTGCAGAGCTGCCAGAGGATTTTGGTGTCTGTTGCTTTTTGCATCCGTGTTAAGATATGGGGCAAATTCACCCCAGTATCACCCCAGTCTTGTCCTGATGTAACCTGGTGCAGCTGGGGCAATGCTGCAGTGGCCCACATCTGATACATACTCTCCCCAGCCCTGGGGTATTTATTTCTGGGATAAATACTCAGATTGTTTCACTATCACTTCATTGAAGCAGATACTGTGGTGCAAACTTAAAATTTGTGAGGATCTTCATGAAGCCAAACTCATCTCGGGTTCAGTAAGAAGTGTTTAAAAAAAAAGAGATTCATGCTTTTTATCATGTGTGAATCAGCAGATTAGGTAAAATGATATCATATATATGATGTGACATGACATGAAGTGCTTGGAGTCCCATCTATCCAGATAGTTATGTAGCTGTCCTCAGCCAGTCCCCTTGGTTCCCTCCAAGAAATGAGCATCTCAAAACCTATATAGAAAAGCAAGGAAATGCATCCTGACTTCAGACCTTGTCTTTTCTCCCTCATTTATCTCACCCTATTTTGATGAGGTCAGAGATGTATCCAAAGGCATGATCTTGCCTTTTGTCAGTGCAGCAGAAGTGTAAAGGTCATTTCTAAGGAAGGAGGACCAGATCTTTGCCCAGAGCAAGTAGCTTTAGTCTGGTGACTTGGGATAGAGCTGTCATATTTGACCTGGGGAGACTTGGGTTCCCCAGTTCATGAGGACTGTTAATATTTTTTTTTGAAACAGTAATTTCATTTTCATGCCAAATATACCAGGGAAAAAGCACAGATTTTATTTCAAATGTGACTTACATTGAATGAGTGGAAATCACTAAGTTCATTTTACTGAGGAAAAAAATAGATCAGGAAAGATCCTAAATGGTCAAGATCAATGCTTTATTTATTAAGATAAGCCCTAAAACAAGGTTATCCACTAACTAGTCATATTTTTATTCATATTTGTCTTTGTGGTCTAAAATTTATGATAGCTTCATCAAAATACAGCTTTTAGAAAATGCATATTGCTTGTCATTATTTCACTGACATAAAGAACAAGCATGTTAGAATTTTGTGAGCAAAATATTAACTGGTATGGTGTCCCTAATACATAGGAAGTTTACCAGAAATGAGGAGAGCCAGATTCATATTAAATGAAATACTATTAGTGGGTCTTACAGCAGGAGCAGTGACGAATACCTTGTAATTATGGTGTACACATCCGAGTGCAGCATACTTTGTTCTGGGGCTTAAGTAGGTAATTAGCATTTTGGTTATGGAGTTGTGAGTGATCTTAAATTGTGTTGGTCTCTGAAAATCGTCCTTGCTTTTACTGCTGGGTTGGATACAGCTACTTCTGGAGCAAGTCTGTTGGAATTCCCCACTGGGCAGGAGCACCTCTGCCACTGGCAGGGTGGAGGTGGCAGTGGGAGACCAGCCAGGGGTGGGGAAGGGGCGAGGAAAGAAAAGCTCTTGGGATGCTGCTGGGGGCACAGGCTGGATGTAAACCCAGCACTGTCACCTTCTACTGTCTGAGCACGGGGATTTCTGAGACTGGATGGGAGCAAGGAAAGCCTTTAGTGAGGGAAGAGTGGGAAAGGTTAGGAAATAACTGCACAGTGGAGTTGCTGCACTCAGCGAGTTTCCCCCAGCCGTGGCTGTGCCGGAGCAGAGCTGCAGCGATCCCTGCACAAGCCTTGATTAACAGCAGAACTGTGCTTAATGCAGCACAGGTTAATGCAGAGCCTTTCTTCAGGAGTGCCTCAACAGCAGAACTGTGCTTAATGCAGCACAGGTTAATGCAGAGCCTTTCTTCAGGAGTGCCTCAACCAGGCTGCGTGCGAAAGAGTGGGAGAAAATGAGAGACCAATTCACAAAGCTCATTTAAACTGAGCGAGAAGCTTTGGAAAACAAGAGTGTCTTCGTGCCTTTAACCATATTTACAGACCTGGCTGGTTTAATGGCATTCAGCAATAAATTCCATCGCCTTCGGGAGCAATTGATAAAGGTTCTGGTAACCGCCTGCTCCAATCTACTTTGGGGAATGTTAATAAACCAGTACCCAAGGACTCCTAGGTGTATGCCGTGGAATAGAGGGAGCTAAATGTCAGCTAATTAAGCAGAGCTGAGACCATGAAAGATCTTGTGAGTTAAAAGTTAAATATTAATATCGGTTTCAAACTTTATGAAAAGCTGGCTTAGTGGCAGGGAAGCAGAAGGGATATATATCCAGCATGTTCGTGACATTTTCTATTTCTAGTTAACCTCGCAGCCACGTTGAAAACTAGCTGAAGTTTTCTTAAAGCAAATTCTGGAAGAGCAGCCAATAAGGAATTACAACAACCCTTGAGGTGACACAGACATTAATGAAGGAAGAAAGAAAAAGATTTCAATATGGTAGTGTTTCTTAAATGGTAGGGGGAAAAATAAAAAAGAAGAAAAAATCTTCCTTGTCATATTAAATGTGACATGAGCAAAAGGTGAGGGTTCAGAAAGCCTTGGTGCTTGGCAGGGTTGTATTTATCTGGCTGCATATGTTGATCAATTCTGAAAATTCCTGAGGCTGGGGCCAAGCTCCAGCCAGCACCAGCCTTGCAGAAGCACAGGAGCAGTGCCTGGCTGCCAGGGTTATCAGGGCCAAACACACCAAATACAAGGTCAGCAGCAGCCATTTGCTGTTGGTGGGGACTGAGGGCTGGGATGTCATTTTCAGCATGACAGTGGTGCTTGTACAAGAGGGAAAGTGAAGGCTGAGCACTGTGCAAAATACGTCACACAGCTCACCCTGCCCACCTTGAGCTGATCTGTTTTGAGTTTGAGTTTCATCATGCCTGTTGTTCATTAGGAGCTCTCTTGGAGGGGTGTCTCTCAGCCGTGCTCAGGATTGGGATCCCCTGTGCTCAGCCTTGCACAAGCAGCAGAGTTAATTCACCCAGTGCTCATCACACCCCAGCCCATGCAGGATCACTGCCCCTTCATTATCACAGCCATTAAACACCTTTGCCTTGGCACAGCCAAGTCTTAACCACATGGCCATCTCTTCTGGCCTTCACAGGGATGGTCAATTACCAGAAAGTATTCTTTGAGGCCAAAAAAAGATTGATTAAAAGCCTGTTTACTGATACCAAAGGAGATGGAGCCTTGTCTAATCTTCTTCCACATGTAACCTATATCATGATGACTAAATATTCCCATTTTCACTGCATTTAGCTGAGTTAGGGGTTTTCTGAGCTATGTTCAGCCAGAAGTAGGACAGTGCTGCTCTGCCCATCGCAGCACACAAAGTGAACTGCAAAATATGGTCCATTTCATCCAGCTAGGTACTTCTGACTCTTCCAAAAGAAGATTCAGTGTCCTTCCCAATCTTTGAAATTGATGATTGATGGAGAGCATCAATCAAATTGAAAGACAGCACCCCAGCCCCTTGCATGAGCCTGTGGGTGCCTTGGGCCTACATGGCTAAAGGCAAGGAGGAGTTGGAGATGTTCTTGTGTGGCTTTGCTCTTCAATATCCTTCATGCGTGTCCTTCCCTCCAAATTCCCCCATTGCCAGTGAATTTCAGAATATAAAACTGAACTAGCTAGGTTTGAAAGGTTTTATGGTTTCAGATTCCTTCCTTCCTTCCTTCCTTCCTTCCTTCCTTCCTTCCTTCCTTCCTTCCTTCCTTCCTTCCTTCCTTCCTTCCTTCCTTCCTTCCTTCCTTCCTTCCTTCCTTCCTTCCTTCCTTCCTTCCTTCCTTCCTTCCTTCCTTCCTTCCTTCTCCCCCCTCCCTGTGATGCTGCTTTTCCTAAAGAACCTTCCCATGCATAATTAAACTCCAACACTCACCTGGTGTTCACCTGGTGATGGCACAGCCTGGGAGGATGATCATGATGCCTGAATGTGGGAATATGTGGGGTTGGTTTTTTCAGGGTAATTTTGCTTTGACTTTCAAAGACTTAACTTTACATGAACAAGTGAGATGATAAAAGGAATTTCACTGGTGTTTTCTGATGCTGAGTCATGTTTCATGTGGCCTTTTACTGTGCTCCTCCTCAGGCAGCCTGAACACACCAAAGCACTTTACCAGGGGGAGCAGATGTCTTTCAGTCTTGAAACTAGGCCGGTGCTGAGCACAGCCAGGACACTTCAAGGCAGCACAGGGAAGGATGACAGCCAAGGTCATTCTGGGCTGAGCCACACTTGTGTTGGGGGCACTTGAGGGCAGTGAGAATGTTTGGAAAGACATGAGCTAGGGCATGTTGTGGTTGTGAGGCTTTCTAGTGTGATAGCACAGGGAATTTCCTGTTTTCAGGTGGCCTCATCTTCCCAAAATGTGTGACCCTCACATTTCCACCATGTTTATTCTTCTCCTGTACAGTCAATCCTTAAGCTCTCAGGAAAGCCTCCTGTCTGCTGTGTCCCAGATTCAAAAGAGGGATGAATGTCTGTCTGTCTATCTGCCTGCAGCCCTTTCCCACACAGAACCTCTAAGGAATAGGGGAGTGTGATGTCTAGAAAAGAATAGATATCTTCTCACCATTATAAAAATAATCATTTTAGGTTAAGACTACTTCTTCTCAGTGGGGATTTTGTCACCCTTGTTCATTCTGACCAGAACTGCTGCATTGTGGAGAGTTTAAAAGTTATTGGAGGAGAGCTTTGGAGAACCCACACATGAAATAAGAGAGAGCTGCTCTGTCCTTGGTGGACACCAGATGGGATGCAGTGTAGGCACAAGCGGTCACTCACCTCTGACTGACTTTGCAAATTCATTATTGTGGGAGATGTTCCTCCATCCTCCTGTCCAATCTGGTTATTTGATTCCGCCTATTTTCATTCTCCAAATAGTAAGGATGGAGTTCATGTTTCTTATTAATTATTGGTACAAAACTTAATGTCATGGGCTGTCTAATTTCAGGGGGCTGCTGAAACAATACAGTGATGGAAATAACAAAGATTATCACAACCTCTGGCTGTTTCTCTTTGGGAAGGGTCTTCCATCTCTCCTGAAAAGGCTGTAAACAACCCTGGATATGTCTAGGAAAGTCCTGCCCTCCTGAAACTGAATGAGCAGCTCCTTGATTCATTTGAAGATGATGATAAAAAGACAAAACACAAATAGCTGAGGTCAGCCATCTGATCTTTCACCTTTCTGTGCAGATGAAAACACAGATTCTTAACCTTTGAGCCCTTCAAACAATTTCCTGATGTGCTTCAGCAATGGCAACAAGACTTAAGCTGCCACAGTTCAAGGGAAGATTGCTTGAAAGCCTCTTTTATACTTCACAGCTTTGGGTTTTAGTTCTATGTGGCAACAGTTTTTAATAAAATATTAGTTTACCTTGACTGGTAGCTGATTTGTCATGGCTGCATTCATGAGGGCAGGGAGGTTCTATTTCCTTGTCAGGGGTCTCAGCAGGAAGTTGGTGTCTGCATGGAAAACACTGCACCTGCCCTTGTCCTGATTGTGCAAGGAATTAGGAAGGGTGACTTCTAAGCACATGAAACACACAGGGAGAATTATCACAGAATTAGAGAATGGATTGGGTTGGAAGAGACCTTAAAGATCCATCCAGTTCCCACCCTCTGCCATGGGAAGGGACTCCTTCCTCTGGACCAGGTTGCCCCATCCAAGCTGGTTCAGACACTTCCAGTTGCCACAAGCTGTAAGGAAGGAGAGATTGTATGACCTGTCCTGGTCATTTATTCACAGGGTGACTCAAGGAAGCAAAGCATGTGGCTGAACTTGTGGCACCTTGGATGTAGCCAGAGCTTTGCATACAGAATGTGGGCTGGAGCCACCAGGAGTGTTCTGAGATTCTTTTCAAATCCCCACCATGAGTTGCCACTTACAGCAATTTTTTCAGGTTTTTAGGCTGTGTATAAGCCACAGGTTTGTATGGGAGGTCCTGTTTGGATAATGTTTGTGGGAGCATCTCCAGAAGGTATCCAGAATACCTTCCAGTAGTTTGTACTCTCTTCCAGTTCCACAACACTGGGAGGAGTTTGGGCATTCATTGTGACATAGCACTTGCCTAAAAGTTTTAAGTGCTTCATTCTCTTCTTGATGAGACTTACTTAATACCAGGAAAATTACAGGGATTTGACTGAACTTACTCTTGATATTCCCAAAGGAGAAATGAACCCAATATCTTGATGTGATTATAGGGAAGAGGTTTTCTCATTGACTAATTGTCCAAATAATATTTCTGACTACAACAGTTTCTTCCACAAGACTGATACTCTTTGCCATGCTTTAAATTTTGCTTCCAGAAATCTGGATAGCAGAAATGAATGAACCTCAGTGGGACACAGAGAGTTAATTTAAAACACATCTCAAAAAAATAAATCTAAACTTTTCTATTTCAAAAGACTTTTTCTTTGTTCTCTACTACCTGAAGGCAGTTCTAAGAGGTGCTTCAGACAGAATATAAGAGTTGTCTTAGACTTTTTAGAATGGGTGATTTTTGGAAAAGTTGGGTTTTATAGAAACACATGAAGAGTTGAGATTTCCATATAAAAATTCATTAACAAATCAAGGCAACTCATTGATTTGCCTTGTAATATTTTGAGGTTTTCTTGCACAAGTTAAGAAGAAATCAACAGATTATTTTCACTGCATGGACATTATCCATATCAACAGGAACATCTTTCTATTTGTCTGCAAGTTTCCAGACCTAGAACAGTCTTTTCATCACCAGGTACCATCTCCAGCTATTGTTCAGGATCACATATTGGATCATGAATTATACCTATTAAAACAGATTATGTTTTCTCTTTTTCTTGTATTTTCTGTCTTCTTCATCCTATAGAGGGGAAAGATCTGAAAAAGCCCCCTAGTTTTGTGAAAAAAAACACAAAGCTTTGCTGCAGGATAGCACGGCTCCAAGCTGTCATGATGGACACAATCTCTCAGAAATCAATAAGAGTGGGATTTTTTAACTTTAGTTCTGCTTTTTTTGTGCCTCTGAGACCTGGAATCACAACACACATCTCAACAGCCAGCTTTTCTGCTTCTTCTTTAGCAAACCCAGGACCACTCAGACCAGAAGCAGCTTGTCCACAGAGACATTTGTAGCTCCAGAAGACATGGATCCTTGGATCACCAAGTAAAGCTGTAGATTGAATGGGGTCAGACAGGTGTGTCTGACAGTGGAAGTACCAACCTTTTGCCATTACACAGCCCATTTGTTACTCCAAGGTTCACACATGTCCAAAGGGCCCAAGTTTGGTCCCTGCCTTCTCTACAAATGAAGTCTCTGTGCCACTGTCCCTTCTGGATTGGTTGTGTCCTTCTGAGTGCTTATGTCTTCTCCAGGACAAAAAATCCTAGGGAAAAGCAAAAGGGGAAACCTGGGGAGGAGCCAGGCTGTGGAAAAGAAGAGAAAAGCTGAGATGAAGTCAGGAAAGCTGAATAAAACCTATGGAGAGAGGAAACAGGAGAATAAAGAGAGAGAAAAGGTCTAGTGTGGATCAGGAGTTAGAGTAGGAGTGCACAAGGGAACTGGAAGGAGGAAAGAGCAGAGAGATTTGCATATACCAGGCAAAATGAAGTACTGTTGTTAATGGTTTTTTTAAAGAATTATCTTTTAGAATAATTTTTAATAAAAACAACTGAACAAACTAGCAAAGTTGTTCAATACTAAGAAGGTGTTGAGAGTCCTTTCCCCAAATAACCATAACAGTAGTGCAAGTGGTACTGTAATCACTGCTGTGGGATGCAGCAAACACTTTGGGCTGCACTTCCTTTCCCCTCAAAGGTGAGAAAAGTTGTTTAGAAAACCAAACAGAAACCAATATTCCTGAAGGAAATTAAATAAAAGCTAAATTTAAACCAACTTACAGGGAGAGAAGATGAAAAACTCATATTGACAAAGGTAAGGCCAAAATACAAACTCAAACAAGGGTACCAGAGGTCTGTTTTACAACAGCCTGTGATGGAGCTGGTGGTGAATGTGCAGGCCTGAGTGATGCCTTGGCAGTGTTTTGTGCTGTGTCAATAAGCTGCATGATTCAGACCTTGCCCTAAAGGTGACATGCTCCAAAATGGAGAAACATCTAGAGAGACTCCAGCTGGCCCCAAAAAAGCCTGGCTGAAGAAATAGATGAATTTTTGGGAAGCCTGATTTTGGTTCTTTCCCTCTGTGGGAGAAAGCTGAGCACACAGGTGTGTGTAAAGCCTTCTTGCTGCCCATGCCCAACCATCCCCACACTGTTTTATATATTGGAAATACATTTAGGAGGCATCTCAAGTATGGTCCAGAAAAGGATGGCTTTTATGGTGACCTCCCAAGAGCCCCAAGGGGCAGCTCCAGGCATCCCCAGCATGGCATCCTACACAATGGGAGGATTTTAGCCCTGGGATTGGAGCTCCTTCCTTTCTCAAGGCTTGAAGCAATGTTCCTGAGGAGATAAGGAAGCCCTGAGTGGGAGTGGGACAGGAAGAGCAGGTGGAAGGTGGGAGACGGGAGGAGAGCCAGCTCTGGAGGGAGCCAGGAGCTTTGTGGGGACACAGGTGACAATTCCCTTCTCCCTTGGGGTCCATCTGGTTTGTTACATGCAGCCCACCCTCCACGTTTGAGGCTGGGGAGAGGAAGGCCTCTACCCTCCTCCCCACTCAAAGACCACCGTGCTAGAGTTGATGGTGCCGCCTGAAGAACAGCAAATTCTCCTGTAAAATTTTCCCAATTTTCTGAGTACCATGGGTTGTTTTACATCCCCCACCTGTCCTGCTGTGTCCCCCCCTCTGGAGGAGCCTCCCAGTGACGCCCAGCACAGCATTTCCCAGAGTCTTTGATGTGATGGCTGCAAGAAACCCCCTGTCAGTCACACTCTGCATGTGTGCACTGCAGCTCCAGAGCTCTCGTACTTATTCATTCTTGCCACAGCTCCAAGTCCTCATTTTCTTGCCCCGGGAAATGCACTTAATTATTTATTTGTATTGGGCCCAGGCCTGTAATACCTGGGTGCACACTACAAAGAGGCGTGCAGAGAGCTATTGCTGGCTGCCAGGGCCCATCAGGCCCCGCTCACCCCAGGCCCCTGACAGGATAACCATCCCCATCGACTGCACTTTAAACACACATTAAGAAAAAAGAAAGGTGAGGTCCTCCGTGCTTGTAGCACTGTTGAAAGTAATGGAGCTGACATGCCTGGAAAAGTTAGCGCCTTCAGCAGGGATATCCCCTGGGGCCTGGCTGGGGCTGGGGCAGGAGAATGAGGCTGGCTTTGCTGTGGGCTCTGCTGTGCCACCACCATCAGCTGATGAGCACCACAGTGTCCTGGTGCTGGGGGTAGGAGATGCTACTGGGCACTCGGACAGGATAAAAGTTAGCTAAAACTGGTGCTGTAGGAATGTCATTTAATGTTCTTGTACTTTTAGCTGTAGGAGTTCACCTTGGCAAGCCTGAAACTTCAGTGTCCCTTCTCTAGGCCAGCACTCTGGCTGGTGTCTGCCTCTAACAATATCTGCAAAAATGTCCCCTCCTCTCACTGCGGGGCACCTGAGAGTTTGTCAAATAACTTCTCTCATGGCATGCTCCTGGCGGCATCACCATGAAGTCAGGTTCTGTCAGGAGCAGGTCAGATCTGCTCTCCAGCTGGTTGGGACTCACAGAGCAGGGTGGGAAGCATCAGCAATGATCAGGGACTGAGTCACAGCTAAGAGGAGCCTGTATTTGAGCTGTGATTTGAAGTGAGACAAAAAGCACAGGTTGCCCCAGGTGCACCACATGTTTGGGTAGGTGTCCCTCACTCTGAAGCTGCTCTCTGTTGGTTTGTCTAAGAAGATGGATGGAATTGCATGTCTGTGTGAAAAGCCCTCGGTACTGGCAGAGAATCACACCCACAAACATTGAAATATTCATGCAAAAACCTTGTGTCAGGGGAGGTGGCACAAGGGCTCTCTCCCCACACAGTCTGGCCAGGACTGGATTGCCATTGCCATGATCCAAGTGTTGGGAACACCCAACTGGCCCCTCACACATTCACCCACCCAAAGGAGACCCCAACCCTGCTCTGCCCCATGCCACACTCATCACTGGGCTCCCCCCAAGCAGGCCCCCATGCTCACCCTCCCCCTGATGCTCCTGCAGAACTGGAGCTGAATCAGAACCACAGGAATCACAGGAGGAATCTCAGGAGATGTCTACTTTTTATCTTAACTTTGATAGTGATATTTTTTGTATTCTTAAAACATAGGAAAACCTGTTCCTTTCCTCTGTCCCCCTGTAGCTCCCTTGCCAGGGCACGTGTGTTTTGCAGCTCTCTGCTCAAGTAGCAATGCAGGATATCAGCAGCAGTGCAGGATATCAGCAGTGCTGGACCACAGTGAGGTTTGCTCTGCCATGAAGTGGAGCTGGGTTCAAGCAGCAGGATTTGTTAATTCTTTGCTGGGGATCTAACAACCAGTTGGATGGCGCTGGAATTATGGCATGGGTCTGGGAGTCCAGGAAGCTCTTTGCACTGCCTGGCTCTGACACTAACTTCTTACATGGCCTCAGGCATGTCACTTTGCTGATTCCTACCTTGATCTGCCCATCTGGCAAGTGGAGATAATTCTGCCCTGCCCCACACAGGCTGTTGGGAAGATAAGTTCGTCGTCATTTTCCGAGGTACTGCGATGCTACGGGAGATGGATAATGAGACAGACAGAAAGATAGCTAGATAAATCAATCTCTTCTCATTCAAGTGAAAGCAGGCACTGCAGGTGCAGCGTTGGAGATTAATCATCAGAAAAATTAGTTCCCTCAGTATCTTTTCAGGAGGAAGAAACAGCCGTAGGGCGCAGTCCTGAGGAGAGTTATGCACATGAGTAACCTTAACTTGAATTCAAAGGCCCTGCACAAGTAAAGCTACTCGTGTGAGCAAGTGCGTGCTCCACTTGCAATTTCTGAAAATGCCTAAATAAATGATGTGTCCCAACTGACACATGTCCCTAAGTCACTGGCATGCTTTTAAATATTTCCCTCAGACATTTATTTCTGCCCTTTATTAGCCAGCTTCTTTATTATCAGCTGGCTTCCTGAGAAGCAGCGGGTTACAGCTTTCTCTGCAAATACAGTGAAACAAAAATAGCCACAAATATGTTGCTCATGGGCCCTGCACATGTTGTGATTTTATATATGCTATTAACTGTGTTATTAATTCAAATGAACCTGTTATTCTTTTGATAGCATATATCTTTATCCTATTTGAAACTCTGTAAAATATATCTATGTTTGTTTTTTTTGGAAAAGAAAAGAAGAAAAGGAGAACTCTAAAGTGTTATCTGAACTTCTCTACCACTATGTGCTGTAGGAATCACTTTTTTTTTCTCCAGACCAGAACATGAAGCCCTTTAACAGACAAGTCTGGAGTCAGAAACTGAATAGGGTTGTATATTCAGTTGCCATCGCTGCCATATGGTGCCAACACTGAATGAAATAAAATAAGAGTCCGGGAGGACTGGGAATCAATATTGGGGCAGCCTGCACAACAACGCTTACTCTGTGAAAAAAGAAAACATACAAAAAACAACCCCGACAGAAGATGGCAAAAAACCCCCAACTCCAAATAGCCAAAAATCTGCTGCAGAGGCAGAGACGAAGTGGGAGAGCCAAGCGAGGCCGTGCGGGCAGCGGAGAGGGAAAAACCCATCGGAGAGTGAAAAATCCATGGGAGAGTGAAGTGAGAACAGTCACAGAACGATTGCCAGGACAAGAGGAACCGCGCCCAGCCCGGTTCAGTTTGTTTGTCCCGACCGGACAAACAACCCCGCAGGGTCCGCTGGCATCAAAGGCAGCTCGGAGCGAACCGGGGCAGAGTGCTCAGCACGGAGAAAGAGAGAGGAACTAAACCTTAAACTAAAAGGGGATGGAAATAAACAGGACAGGACTGTAAGGAACCGAATGTGGGCTCAGGGGTGGAGGAAGATGCTGCAAACCTTCTGGGTATCCGTGCCGGCTGTGAAAAGGGTGGCTGGGAATGTGCGTTTTATAGATGTGAGAACAAAAGATTTTGCGTGGTAATAGTAGATGATGGGGCGGAAAGGGGGAAGAGGAAAAAAAAAGAGGGGGGAAAAAAGAAAGTAATGAAAAATAAGAGAAAAAAAGGGAGAGAAAAAGGATAGAAAAATAAAGGAGAGAAAAAAGTCACCCACCTCTAACTCTCTAAGCACCCCTAACTCCGTCTAAAATTTCTTATAGTTCAGCATTCACAAGGAGTTACAAGATGCTCGCTAGGCTGAGCACATTTCAGAGCATCCTCATATCAATATTTCTTCCACTTTTAGTTAACAGAGCCCTCCCATTCTAATTAAAATAGCTTCATGAGGACTGAGAGTTGATTCCAGAAACTCAAGCTATCAACATCAGCAGGTTTATATATAGAGAAAAAAAAATTAAGCTACCAGGAAAGCAGCACCCAGGAGTGCCAATATTATCAGGAAAATTAGAAGAGCTTTGAAATCACTCCCAAGTGTCTTGAGGAACTTTGAGCTGCATCTGCTGCTTGCAGAAAGCAGGTCTGAGGGAATAAAGGCTGCAGAGATTTGCCCCTGCACAGAATCTGGCCCTTGTTCCAGCTGTATTCAGGTGAAATGTATGAAATGTACCAAAACATTGGCACATGGACCAGTTGTGACCTTGAAGCTGCAACTGCTGGAAAATGATTTTTAAAAAATGGACGTTGAAGCTGACAAAAGGAGCAGCATCATCTGGTCCTTCTGGAAGTGGATTTAATTCTAGAAAGAAGGCAGAGGACAGGAAAAAAATCCTGCCTGGATGTAAATCTTTAGGCAGGTGTTTTTATATACCAATGAGGGAGGAATCTGGCGGATCTAAAAGGTTGGTATGCACTGTGCATACTGTATTTAACAAAAGTCTGCAGAGGAGAAGGAGGAGGAAAAGAGGAGGAGGAGGAGGAATACTGCACAGCCACCAGTGTGAGGGGAAACAGGGGGACTCCTGCAAGAAACCATAATTAAGCTGCAAGAGACTCCTGCTCCTCTCAAAATGAAGAACAGAGAGAACAAGAAGCGGCCGATGTGGCTTCATGAGGGACTGTGCAAAGATCTGAGGCTTTAATTTTTTTAATTAAAAAAAAGCAGGGGAAAAAAAAAAGAAAAAAAAAGCTGTAGTCAAAATTAGAAAGCAAGAGGGGGCAGGGGAAGGAATCAAACAAGCACACTCAAATTCAGTTAGGGATTATAGGGGAAATAATAAGGATAAGGGGGGGGAAAGAATTTAAAGCTAACCAAAGAACTTTAAAAGGGTGTTAAAATATATATCAAATGGAAAAGACATTCTAGAGAGACAGCAGACCCATTTATTAATTAGAAGGGGATTAAATTTAGGGTGAATCAAAAAATGGCTGGACTGATGAACTTTAAAAAAATATATTATTCTTAATAAAAATAAAATTAATTGACACAATTTTTGTAGGAAGGCCAGAAAACTTAGTAAAATAAATAAGCAGGCAAAGGTAAAAACAGTGGGAAAACATATAGCAAATTACCTGCTCAATTTTTTCCTGCCTTTTGGTCAAGGACTGTCTAGAAGGGTATTACAGCTTTCTGATACATCAGTTATTAAATGGCCTTGCATGGTGTTTTTTGAAAATTATTTGTGAGGTGCATGTTGAGGCCAAGTTGTTCACTGAGAACATTTGCTCCTCCAACCTGAGGCCAAGTGGGTTCATCTGAGTGGATGGAGAGGTCAGAGTCTGTTTGTCCTCCCTGAGCCATGAGGTGGAAGCCTCCCCATCAGGAACCAGCTTCCATCAGCCAGCCTTCTCCAGCATCACATCATCACTTTTTTTCCCCCTCAAATATTCTTAAATATTGCTTAAAACTGGCTTTTCCAAAGTAATCCTACAACAAACCCATTTACCCAAATATCTACAGGATCTGAAATGGAATTTCTTAGGGACAAATAGAATGAAAAAGGCAATTCAGTCTGGTTCTGCAAAATGTGGCCATATGTATAAACTGCCTAACCTGGATTTCCTCACCACTAAGGGAATTAACGAATTTCCTAAAGCACTGCACTTTATTTGCTTTTCTAAATGAAAAGCTGAAGAGCTGTAGGAAAATTAGGAGGAAAATGTTATGATGCCAGAAGAAAGATGGTTTCGTTTTTCTAGAAAAGATAACTGCACTAGTTCAAGTAAAGGAACAAATATTATAAAACAAACATCAGTTTGAGCTTGTCTATGGAGGGAATTTGGCCAAAATAAGCCACTCTGTCACGACCCACCACCCTGCATCCCTGAAAAAAAGAAAAAAAAGAGTCAGACTAAGAAATAGCTCATCTGGAGCACCTCGCTGTGTGATCAACATCATCAAATAAAGAGGCTTTGTTTCCAAATAATCAACATATTTTCTGAGTGGAGTTTTCCAGAAAAAAAATGCTTTTTTACTTTAGATTAGATTATCCAAATAATGTATTTTGGATGTTGGGAATTATTTTATTTCACTGTAGATATTCCAGATATTTTTCTCCAGGTGGATAAATCCTTACAGCCAGATCTGAAGGTGCTGGGAGCAAAAGTGAATTTTTCCATTGACTTTGGTGGGATGGGGAACTTAGAGGTTAACAGAGAAAAGAAAGAGCACAGATTTACATAGAGCAAATTTTGACCACCAAACACTGAGTTCCTTTTCATAGAAATTGAAAATTGTGAATTCAGCTCTCATGCTCAAGATATGCGGGATTATTCATGTGAGCACAGTTCAGGAGTGCTCAGTTGGGTCCTTGGATTTTAATAAAACAGTCACTGCTGTCACCCAGCGTCTCACTCCCAACATTAATTCAGATTGACGTGGCTTCGAACGTCTCTCAGCAGAAAGAGCAGGGCAATGGCCACGAGCTGATCTGGGGCAGCCTCTGGTGGCATCTCAACAGGGCAGAACCCTAACACAGGCCCTGAGCACGCAGGTGAGGATGTGAGGATGCACTTGGCAGCCTGTGATGGGTTTGCTTCACCAGTGACATTCTCTGCATCCTTTGCCCCACATCCTGTCCCTCCCTCTGCAGAAAACCTCTGCACATCAAATATGAAGGGTGCTCTCCCTGTTACCAAACTAATGTGTTCCAACAGATGCTTCTTCCCACACCTGAGCCCTGTTGGCTCCTAAAGGTTATAAACACGTGCTGAAAAGATTCTCTGGATGGAGAGCTTATTACCAACTCTTTCACTGATCTGAAAAAAGGAATGAATGTTTTGTGGGTGTAATATGCAAACTGAACTAAGCAGGGTGGATTGGAAAATCCCAAATATGAAAGCAAAAGTAATGTAAAGGAATCTGAAAAGGCAGGAAAAATGAGTGGAGAATAAAATGAGATTCAACATAGAAAATAGAAGTTACGACATTTGTGGAAAAATAATCTAAACCCCAGATATTCAATCAGCGATAAAAACCCGAGGAGCAGTAATGCTGTGAGAGATCTAGAGATGATAGTGTGCAGTAAATTAGACATGAGTTTGCCTTGAGATATGGCAGCAAAAAAAGGCCAATTTGATTTGGGGCTGAAGACATCAGAGCACAAGGAGGTAATAGCCCGTCTGCATATGGCTCTGGTGCGGTAGCGCCTGCAGTATTTAATTATGGGCACCATATTACCTGAAAGATAGTGACAGATTGAAAATTATTCAGAGGAGAGCAATAAAAATAGTTCAGAGGCTGGCAGGATTGAGTTATGAAATGGCAGAGTAATACAGACGCAGAGCTCACGCCAGAAGGTGCTTATCCCCACAAGCTGCAGTGTGTGATGGCAAAGCTGGGTCTGCCTTTCACCATTTCTGCCTTGTTTCAGGAACTGGGTGTGTTCATGGCCATCAGCATCTGGTGAAGGAGTGGGCATGCAGCAAAGCGGCTGCAGCAATTGAGGTGTGCATGGAGAGACAGGAACAGAAGAGAGAAGAAAGAAGAAAAAATCAAATATTTGAGCTGGGGTTCTGTCCCTTTCTCCTCTGAAGCCCTGTTTTTGGGGTGCTAAATCAGGTGTCAATAAATCCCCCAGGAAAGGGAGGTTTAAACCCAGGTCATGGCACACCCCTTGAGTGCAGCACCTGCTCCACCTCCAGCCCAGGGAAGGAGGGAGGCAGAGGAGACACAGGCTGGGCACAGCCAAACCTTTCCCTGTGTGTCTGATCAGCTGCCATGGAGAGATGGGTGCAAGCCCCCAGGTAACAGCAAGTCAAAGAAAAAGATGGAAATGAGAATGGGAATGGGAGAGGCACTATGCAAACAGCAGAACAGAGGGATGCTCAGGGGAGGAAGGGCTGAGGATAGAGGGATGGAAAAAGAAAACCTTTGCAGTTCTAGTACCAACACAACTGAAAAGCTGGAAAGCTGGAAATTGGTGTTCTTGTTCCTGTTTGTATTTTCCTGATTATTTTATTTTTCTTTATTTTTCTTCCAGCAGTATATGCGAGTGTATTTGTCAAGGTGGGAGAAAGGCTGATTCCCAGAAGTTGGAGAACAGGAAGAGCCAGGCCAGGGAGCCCAGGTAAATGGAAGAGTCTTTGGGACTTGATACAAATGTTTGCAGAGAGTAAGAGGAGTCTATTTAAGTATCTTTCTATTGAATAAAGAATTTGTTGGGGAGAAATACTAAGTAAGAAGGGGTCATGATAAGAGCTCTTTTTTATAGTGAGACAACATCTATTGCAGCAATTTTGCAAATATTGGCAACACTGGGGACCAATAAGACAGAGTGATGGGGTGCAGTTCTGAACAGGGATTTTCTGCTGCTGGGGCAAACAGGGATGTTCCTTTCTAAAACCTTTCTGATATCCTAAACCATCCTTTGATGAACCTCGTCAGCAGAAATGTTGGAACATACAATTTAAAGGTAAGAGCAGTGGGCAAATATCCTGTAAACAGACACAAGCTCCCCTGTGGTGGTGAGGGACCTGACAATGTTGGGTGCCTTGGGGTGACCTGGCTGTGAGCTGGTAACACCTCATTTAAACACAGCTCCCTCACTCCCAGCAGCACCTGTGGGTGTTTGTTTCAGTTCTTGCAGGTCTATGTTCTTTTTTACTGTGCAAGAGAAGTGTTTGGTTTCATACCCAGGATACAGCCAGGGTCTGTTTGGCACACAGAGCCTGGCAAAGCAGCTTTTCCACCACATACAGTTTATTCCATGTCTGGAAGTATCATGACATCAGTGCTTGAGCACAGATTCATGCAGTGTCTTTAAGGTTTCCCTGGATTTGGGGCATGTAGATGTTGCTTTAAAAGCACTGCCATTCCCCATGTTTGAAAGTGACTCTTTTTCTGAATAGTATTTCACTGGGGATTGTCTTTGAGTAGAGAACACAGCTGGATGAAAGGAGTACAGATTTACACACCACTTCTCAAGTTGAGCTACTGTGCAAATGCGCTCCATTCACATCACCCTCCTTTTTTTTCATCTCATAAATTTAAAACATATTTAAAATGTGGACAGGTTTCCAGCAGCCCTGATAAAGACACAGACATTTGTCCCTGTAACAGGAAAACTGGTGACAGTACAGGTGAGAGGCTGAGCCTGCACTGATGCATCTGCAACCAGCAGCTGCATCCCCCAGAAGGAGCCCCACCAGACCTGGTCCCTGGCTAAGGAGGTTTCTTCTTGACTTTCTGTATCTTACCCAGTTTGATAGGAAATACAGATTTAGTGGAAGCACCAGCATCCTTTGTCCCAGGGATCTCCTGTCCCAAGCCATTGGCTGTGATCTCATGAGGATCCCTCTCCCTGAGGCCTTGCACTCCTGCACCAGACATCCACAAACTATGGTGCTCATTGCAGCTACCCATAGAAAAATAGAATCATGGGTTGATTTAGCTTGGAGGAAACTTATGAGATCATTGAGTCCAACCATTACCCCAGTACCACCAAGCCCACCACTAAACCATGTCCCCAAGTGCCACATCTGAGTGTCTTATAAATACCTCCACAGATGGTGTCCACTGCCCTGGACACCCTGTGCTGATGCTTGACAACCCTTGCAATGAAGAATTTTTTTCCTAATCTCCAGTCTAAACCTTCCCTGCCCTAACTTGAGACTGCTTCTCCTTGTCCTATCACTTCTTATGTGGGAGTAGAAACTGACTGCTACCTGACTATACCCTCAGGTGCTTGAAGAGAGGGATGAGGTCGCTCCTAAACCTCCTTTTCTCCAGGCTAAACAACCCCAGCTCCCTCAGCCACTGCTCATCAGACTGGTGCTGCAGACCTTCACCAGCTGCATTGCCCACAAGCAGGGAGGGTGGGAGAGTGTGTGCCAGGACACAGCACTCCATGCAAACCCAGGTGTGGGATGAGCAGGATCACAGGAAAGAGGGAGGAAAGAGCATGGCAGCAGCTGTCTGCAGGGTCAGGCTAAATGTGCAAGTCTCATTATAGATTTCTTACAGTCTCTTATTGATATCTGTGCTTAATGCCTCGTGGTGTACTTAATGAATGCTTCAGTTGTCCCTGAGTGATTTACATTTGTTTATAAATTGTCAAAAAGAAAAACCTTTCCTCTCCCTTTCCCTTTCCCTTCCTCTCCCTTTCTTTCCCCTTTCCTTTTCCTTTCTTTCCCCTTTCCTTTTCCTTTCCTTCCCTTTTCCTTTCCTTTCCTTTCCTTTCCTTTCCTTTCCTTTCCTTTCCTTTCCTTTCCTTTCCTTTCCTTTCCTTTCCTTTCCTTTCCTTTCCTTTCCTTTCCTTTCCTTTCCTTTCCTTTCCTTTCCTTTCCTTTCCTTTCCTTTCCTTTCCTTTCCTTTCCTTTCCTTTCCTTTCCTTTCCTTTCCTTCCTTTCCTTTCCTTTCCTTTCCTTTCCTTCAGAAAAAACAAGATTTCATTCCTTTTTGCTGCAAAACTCCAGATGTAGTGGAGTTTTCAGTGCTCTGGATTTTGTAAAGGGACTCATACTCATGGCACTGTTTCAGATGGGTGTCTGAGAAAGTTCCCTTTTGAACAAATTAATATTACCATAATAACAAAAAGTTGCATTTTGCCTGCAGGAGAAAAGCAGCATTGACCAATATCCAATATCTCCTCACGAAGTGACCTTTGGGATACAGTAGACTTCAGTGCTGAGGACCAAGAGATTTATGAGCCATCCCACAGGGAAAGGCAAGTTTGATTTGGCTGCTGGGCTCTGAGGAATGTCTGTTGGAGATGAGAGTGGCAAATGTTGTAGGGAGGGAAAAAAAAAAAAAAGCCTTCTGCTTTTGCAGGAGGTAATAATTCAGTTTTCCTATTTAAAAGCTAGATTTCTATATGTATATACATAAATGTATATATTAAAGTAGCGACTGACCTGAGAGCTCAATGGATTGAGGGGAGAATGCCAAAACAAAAGTGTTTTCCCTGATGTTTAAAACAGAAAAATGTGCTGTTTCAAACAAAATGACAACATGCCCTTGGTCTGAAAACCCCAACCTGACCAGACATTTCTGCAATGAAGTTAAATTATTGTATTTCTGTGGTAGCAAACATGCAGTGCTGCAGTGCTGGGAGCGCCCTGAGGGACCTGGACCTGTTGTGTCCCATGCCCAAGGCAGGTCCTGCATTGGAGCATCCCCCACTGCTCCTCTGACCCAGCCTCAAAATCCTCCAGTGCCAGATTTTTCACAGTACTCCCAGGTAACCTCTCCCAGTGCTTAACTCTCTTTATAGTTTGACATTTTAGCTAATATCTAACCTACATTTTTTTTTTCTGCAAATTAAGCTGATTATTTCTCGTTCTACCCCCAGTGGATCTGGAGAACAACTGATGGTGTTTTTCTCTGCAACAACCTTTTAAATCCTGGAAAACCATTACCCGTCCTCTCTTTCCTAAATTAAACAAACCCAGTTTCATCAGTCTTTTCTCACAGGTCAAGTTTTCTAAACTTTTTTCATTATTCTTGCTCTTTGTTCAACTTTTTCAATCCTTTTAAAAGACTGGCACCCAAAATCAGACACAGCCCTTGAAATCCAGCTGCTGCTCAGTCTGATATTAACATTAACACATTGCAGGAGGGACTTTTTGTATTTTTCCAGGTTTTTTTTCCCATTGTTACCTATTCAGTTTGTGGTTCAGCACAAGCCCCGGGTCCTTTTCTAGAATATCCCATTTCAGTAATGAAACTCTGAGGGATTTTAAATGCATTTCTCGGTTGTGATACCACTGAGGTTTGTGAAACCAAGTTGAAATGAAGGTGGAAAAGCTCTACCTGGTGCAGCACAAAGGAACCTATGTAATCTTTTTCATTTCAGTAAACTCGCTTTTAAAACGTCTAGGTTTTAGCATCAAAGACCTAATCCTCTTCAGAAATATATATTACAACATAATAAGTATTCTTTAGGGCTTTGGAAATCATCCCTTAATAAAGTCATAGCACAACTTGTAATGTTACAGCCGATGTCAGATGTTAAGAACTCTGCAGTATAAATTAACATACAAAATCTCAGCTTTCGGATCAGGTTTTCCAGGTACGTGGAAGGGCTTGCTATGGTTAATTTGAAATACAGCTGATGCTCTTCATGCATTCACACCCTCCTGGCTTGTTAAAACTGGGCAATTTAAATTTTTTTTAAGAGTATATCTAATACTTCACACTTTGCACTTCACTGCTTGTGAACAATTTCTCTCCAAACTTCCTGCATATACATTTTTCTAATAAATGTAGCAGTATACAAGTACATTTTCCTCTTACACTGTGTGTTCAAATCAATTCAGAACAATCCTTTAAGGCATTTCAGATTTGTTCAAGGCTCTTACTTATGTTGACTGATTTTAATTTTGAAAATACTTATACTCCAAGCTTCTTTAGTATTAAAATAAAGTTAACATGGTCTTTTTAATGAATCCAGCAATTGTAATAAGGACCAAAATCATGTTCAGGTCAGATATTTAATATTGCCTCAATGTAATGATAAATGCAGCCAGAAAATTAAAGCAAATCATATCTCTTTTATTACTGTGTTTTCTTTTTCATTTTTTAGTATAATCGTTTTCCAGGTTTCCCTTAAAGAATTTTGCCTACTTATAACTTTACATTATTAGATGTATCCAACTAGAACAAAATATTTGAGGGGGAAAAAATACATAAAATGATGATTTATATAGACTGAATAAATAATTGTAAGGGCTCTGCTTTTGGTTAAACTGTACAGGATTTTCCTATAAAGAAAAAAATAAAAGTTGCTATTTTTCAAGTTGTTGGATGCCAAAAATAAAACAAACCTGTTAGATGAGAGCAAGAGAGAGGAGTGATTTTCTTGCCACCACGGGGTCCAGAGGGGTTGTGTGGAACTTGGGGCAGCACCACCTGCAGCACCCAGCCCTGGGTGGCTTTGGCCCTCTCACACAAAATCTCCTTTCTCCCAAACCCTTCTTGTATATATGCAGAAATGCAACTGTGATTGAGATCTTACACAAGAAACCATCAGTGTATCTTCTTAAAAATGTTTCCATCCAATTTGGAATTATTGCCCTTTTTTTTTTTCAAGGAATCTCAGTCTCTACATTATCCAGATGGTGAATATCACATATTGGCACAATCTGAGATACATTTTCTCTTTTTCCCTCACAAAGAATATATATCAAAAAGTGGTCTATCTCCTTCAAATGTATTTCTTCTTGCCCTTTACAATGATATTTTTTAAATTCATGGAGGCAATAAACAAACACCAAAGAGACAGTACAACTTCAGTAGCTCTGTAGACACAATGATATTTTCACAAAGCATTTTATAATTACTGTAACAGAGGCATGTCTATCATGATTGGAGTGTATCAGCTCTTGTGAATACTACAAATGTGGCTGGTAAGATGCAAGTAAGAGCTTTCCAAGTAATGGAGGTAATTTATGCACTCTTATTATGGAAACATTTTCGAGCCATTGTTTGATTTGGGTGTAGTTTGCTTATTTAAGCATAGAATGTCACTCTGTCATTTCACACTTCCCCACCATTCTCTCTGTTGATTACACTTTGTCTGAGACACATGAAACAATTAGTTATTGATAGAGTTTAAGGTTTATGCATAAGGAAAAAACAGGAAAATTTACACATTAGGGAGCATTGCTGTCTCAGCCAAAAGAAGAAGGCTGCAATATCATACAAGAATATTCATCCTGGAAATATTAATCCTGGGAACCCAGCGAGCATTTAGAGCAAATTCAAGGAGAAGGACTCTGCTAGCAGTGCAAATAGAGGGGTGCTCACTCTGTGCTAGAGACAGGGGAATTTCTGGAAAAGTGGCCATGCAGTGGGGTTGTGTTTGATGGGATAAGTGCTCATCCTGGAGGAAAAAAGGGACAGGCAGAAACCCACCCAGCTGAGTCCGTCATGTTGAGATTTTCTCATATTTAGGGTGCACATAAGGTGCAAATAGATTTAGGGTGCACATAAGGTGCAAAGAGATTGCCAAGCTGCAGGCTGGGTACAAAGGGCATCACCTCAGTTGGCCAGGCAAGAGGTGGCCCAGGCTGATGCTGATGTGGAAGCTGGCTCTTGGCAGGATGATCCCTGAGGATGGAGGACACAAACCCCTCTGCCTCCCCAGCCCTGTGGCCTCTCTCCATCCCCCTGTCGTGTGCTGCCCTTTCTGTCCCTTGCACTGCCATGGGTAGCTGGTCCCCACCCTGGGGAGCTGGCACACAAGGGACACCACGCCAGCAGTGAGGACAGTGTCAGCACTTGTCTTCCCATCTGCTGGCCCTGCAAACCTCCCAGGGACAGCAGACACAAGCTCAAGCCTACCCTGCCTCTGTTACCTGCCTGCCTTTTTAGGCTGCTCTAATTTGCCAGCATCATTCTAAGTGGGTATCACACAGCTCCCAGAGTTAGGGAGGCCCAGGTGAGTGCACAGCATCCCTTCCCAGGTCTGACTAGCCAAAGGTAATTCCTGCAGAGGTCCAGGGGAGTCTGGAGCATTGTCTGGGAGATGGAGAGGAGGATGCAGCCCCTCTGTGTTTGCAGTATCACCTTCCTTTTCCCCCCGGCGACGTGATCAGATAGAACTATAATTATAGGTGTGTTGTCATCTGAGCTGTTTGTCAAGAGAGTTATGTATTAACTATGAGCTGCCTGGACTGCAGCAATTTCAGGCAAGCCTGGATCCTGCTTGCAGTTATCGCTCTTACATGGGAGCAGTACTTTTAGCATTTATGATTACAAAAATCTCATGTTTGAGCAAGATCTGAGATAAGATTTTACGACCTTATTTGTCTAATAGTCTCACTGGGATGTATTACTGCCTGCAAAACTGTGTGGGATGAGGTTATAAAAAGTGGTCTCCCCAGTCAGGAGATGCTCTGGTTTCTGAGTGCAGAGCTGTGAACCAGGCACAGCTACAGCCAGGCAGACAATCACTGATGTCACTATTTAATAAAGTGACAGTTGTCCTTCACATGGGACAAATCCTGCACCTACTGACGTGAGGAATGAAACTCCCTCAGCTGGAGAGCTGCAAGGAGAGACCCCTGGGGAGCAGCTAACATCTGTGGGGACCTGAGTGTCCCCTCCAAATCCCAAACTAGAGGGGACCCAGTGTGGGAAAGGTCCTCCCGGGTGTACCTACTAGTAGGTCAAGTGCTTTGCTGGTTTATTCCCCTATGGGATGAGAGAGAATAATTGGGGCTACAATTAGCAACAGAAATACATGTGCTTCTGGGCAAGGAAAGACATCATTCTGATGAACACTCTAAAGTTGGATTATCACTTCAAACTCTGACTCAATCTGCCAGTTTGAGGTTTGGGTAAGAAATTACCTGGGGCAGGGTAAGTTCGTACAGCACAGGGAAGAAGGGCAAGTCCTCTCCCCTCATGTTGCCTTCATTACAGATTCAGTAATTTTATCACCTTGATCACATGCAAGTGTTAGCAGATGCTGGACTGCAGCATTTCAGGTAAAGATGCTAAGAATGGTCCTTAGAGGGTTGGGGATTTTTGGTTCTTAAAAATTTTGCAATGATGCAACCCCTTGATTACTTAGATCAGATTAGGAGAATAAAAAAGCACAGTTTGAGTGCACCCAAAATCCACCAAATAAAAGTTTGAAAAATCACTAGATCAAAAAATTCCAATAAAGGTTTTTAAGTCAAAATTGTGGCCTTTTTTCTGTTATTCCCAAATATGATGGAATCTGGACCTGAGGTCAATGCTCATGTCATTAATGGGAGCACAGACTGGCTGTTACAGAACCTGATGTTGGATCTGATTCTCATTTAATGAGGGTCTCATCGTGGCAGAGTTTAAAGCATGTATTGAATGATTTTAATGAATTTTTATAGTGCTGGAGAGGTGCAAAGGAACTTGAGTTCATTTGGCATCTAGCGAGCACAAACGAGATTACACACAAATATCTCCCAATTTCCATGCCATGGAAAGAGGATAACAGTTCTTGTCTCCTTCACTGGATTGTTAATAAACTTTATTCATTAGTACTTATAAAATGATTTGAAAAGCACGGATGAAGAATGTCATATAAAATGTGAGGCGCTTTTAGCCTGCAGACTTGCAGTTCAAGCAAGTTACTCTGCATGTTTAATGGCTACTTACCCAAACAAGATAATTGATATTTTAAATATCTCTTCGATGTTCTAAATATTGAAAATATCTTGGAACAAAGCCTGTCAGATCCCTGTGAGCAAAGAGAACGCTGTCAAATACCAAGGACTCATAAAGGAATTTAAAAATGTAAATTGATTTCTGGAAGTTCAAACTATGGGCTTAGTCTGAAAGGAGGAGACGGGGGATTTTTACACTTGGTAAATAAATAATAGCTCTTGCTGTTTGTAGATTTGAGTCCTGGAGTCGTGGCATTTTATAGGCACTGAGGAATGGAGGCTCAGGGAAAGCTTTTGAAGTGGGTGGTTAATTTGTCTGATGTGACATGAAAGGTGCTGTCCGTGGCACTCCGTGCCTCCCTGCGCCGCTTCGGCCTGATGGCAACATTGGAAGGAATTAGGGAAAACTGCAGCTGCAGAGAAATGAAACCAGGCAGGGGCTGCCACGGTTTGTTCCCCACCTCTAGGCAAGGTGTTGCTTGGCTTTTCATGTTCAGTAAAACACAGCACAAGCAAAGCAGCCACGAGTCAGGATGGTGTTCGTGGATGTAATTATAAGCCCCTCAAAATCGGAGAAATAGAAAGAAAAATTATCAGAGAGGCAGAGGACAGCTCCAGGACTCTTGGGAATCATTCTGGACACTGGAGTCTGACACACTGGCACTCTGCTCCTCACCAGGTGGCTTTGCATGTGCTTTGGAAAGAGGTTTCTGGGACTGGTTTGGTGACAGAAAACCCACTGCTTTTGGGGAAGGACCAAAGGAGAAAAGCTGGTCTTTACAGCTGGAATGTACAACTATGCCTTGCTAATACTGAGGAGAGAAGAAAGCATTTCTGTTGTACC